>NC_068328.1:2424242-2727272 GCF_000147395.1 Oryza glaberrima
AAAAATTACTTGTTTTTTTAACTAAATTTCACATTGGACCCCATTTTATTACCCTAGTTGCACAATGTACTATGGGCCTATCAAACTTTTTACTTAGCACCATCTAACCTTGCCAAAACATAGTAGTTTGGACCAGGGGTAGTGGGGTAATGCTTGAGTTGCTACCATGGCTATTTCACCCAGGGAGGAGAATGAGGTAAGCACTGAGCGCAAGGGGATTAGAGCCAATGGGTCCTAGACTCCTAGTGCCTTGCATTGAGAGGTCCGTGGCAACTGTATAGCCGATTCGCATGGCCAGGCAAAATCGATTCAGAAAGCAACAAGTTTGATGCTTACGTTATGGATGGAGGCAACAAAAATTGATGATTCAGATAGTCGTAGTTATAAGTCTGTGTCAGTTTCGAATGTTTCAGTGTAGCCATGTTCTGTCGCCCACCGGAGTTGAGGACGACCACCACCGCCCTGTGCTTGCTCCCTTCTAGATCAGGTTCCCATGGTAACCGCCTCCTCTTGTGATCTCAACCACTCGTGGCCCGGGCCGCACAACTGATGGAAATGCTTGGAAGGGACATGGCGGGAGATAACAGAGACAGAGAGGGAGAGCAATGGCGTCGTCGTGTCTCTGATGGCCTATCGGACTTGGAGAGGATGAGGGGGTGGTGTTGAGTAAAACAAATAGTAATTTTAAGTGGTCCAAAGTGAAAATCTTGGCTAAGACATGATCCAAGCTATAACAAGGGTAAAAATATATGGCCCCAACTGCAATTTTACTCTTTTAATTTTAAAACATCGTACTTATGCCGTATCTTAGCAAAACTATTTTCGGTTAATGGAAACCGATATGGCACTTCGTCATAGTAAGATCATTGTTGCTCATCTCTATCAGTATTCACAAGCTTCGCATCTTTATCAATATTCACAAACCAACGAGCAATTCCTGTCTTGCACTGTTATATTATTATCCATGCATTGGATTAGAAACAAGGAGCAAAACTCCCTGATGGTTCTCTTAAATCAAAACATTAATAATTACAAACAGGCAGATCTGAACTAAAAATTCATTCAGATTTAACCTTGAGCCTCACACCGTTACAAAACGGAGGGAGTAGTATTCACAAGCCGCGTAGCGGTTCCACTGTTTACAACGTTGTGTACACTACATACATCGGAGTACTGAATCACAAGACCACAAAGCAAAAATTGGCTGATGGTTCTCTTAAATCAAAACTAATTCAGGCCATAGCTAAATAAGACTCTGCAGCATCACTCAGTGATGTCCACTTCACCACTCTGACCTCGCCGGACGCATCTCCGGTGAAGACGACGCCGCGCGACCTGACGGATATCGTCCTGACCTCGTCGTCGCAGATAATATCCCCTCTCTTCTTCAGCGACGGGAGATCGTAGACACGGACAACGCCATCGCCGCGGGAGACAAGCAGCACGGGCTTCTCGTCGGCGTCGTACGTTCCGTCCATGGAAACGACCCGTTCGTCTTCCTTGTGGGTGTAGTGCACCTCGAGGTCGAGGTCGTCGTGATCAGGCTTCCACTGCCAGACCTTCACGGTGCCATCGTCGGACGAGGAGAGCAAGAACCGCTCCCAGCAGAGCAATGCGGTGACCGCCGACGAGTGGCCGGCGAAGCTGTAGATGCAGCGGTGGGTGTCGAGGTCCCAGACCCTGATGCTGCCGTCTGTTGAGCCGGAGTAGAGCGCGCCCTTGCCCTGCGCGAGCGACACGACGGCCTTGTAGTGGCCGGTGAGCGCGGCGACCTCGTCGAACGATTGCTGTTCTTGGTTCATCCTCCACATGAACACGGCGCCGTCCTCCGCGCCGGCGAAGAGGTGGTCCTCGTCCTCGGCTAGCATGGCGGTGATCTGCGACGCGGGCCCTCGCAGCCGGAGCTCCTTGCCGGTCCCCGTGTGGATCGCCTTGACGGCGCCGCGCACGCCGGCGAGAACCCACGGGCCCATGGCGATCAGCTTGCGCACCTCCCCTTCTTGCATCTCCTCGACGCGGACGCACTGCCCGGTGCTGCAGTCCCAGGCGCGCACCGTGCCGTCCAGGCTGCCGGAGAACAGCTTGTCCGACCCTTCCGGCAGCGCGAAGCCGGTGACCGCCTTGGCGTGACCCTTGAGCCGCACAACGCCGCAGAAGCCGTCGCCGACGCACCACGCGCCGCCGCCGCATCGGCGCTTGGCAGGCGTTTCCGGCGGCGCCTCAACCTGCCGCTTCGCCGGCTGAACCGGAGGAGCCCTACCCTTGCCATCCGAATTCGCGGCGACGCAGGACGGGTTGACCCACGTGTTGCTGCGCGTGTTGACGGCGGCGATCGGCGGCGCCGGATCAGGCGCGTCGGTGTGGAGGAATCGGCAGGGGTTCCGGCTGCACCTGCCGGACTTCCAGTAGTGGCAAACCTTCGGCGGCGCTGGCGGCGTGTTCCAGCAACCAGGTTTGCCGCGGCGCGGCTGAGGAGGGGCGGCGGGAGGAAGGGGAAGGAGCTGCACCGCCGCCATCGTCGTGGTTGGGACTTGGGAGAGTGGCGGATCGGCGATTGATCTCACAAGAGATGGCCAGATGGGCCGTCCGCTTATATCGGTTGAACGGGCCAGTCCGACTCGGACTCGTTTAGTGGGCTGCACCGCCATAGACTACCCAAGCCACTCAAATAGTACGATTTTCTGACTGAATTGATCGGGATTGAATTTCAAAATATCCATAATTTGCCTTAATTAAACTAAATAAACGCGTCTATCTAACTCGGCAGTGAATAGGTTACACTGGAGATATGGTTAGTTGCACACAAATTTTGGACCGTATTCATGAGGGCCCATGCACCCTTGCTTGTTTTAAATGGGCCGGTATCAGATAGAGCTCTAATCTGTTGTAATTGTAATCTAATCCGGTATTAAACTCGTTCCCCTCGTCCCCTCTGCCCTCCCCACTCCGCGCCGCGGCCGGCGGCCGCGCGCCTGGATCCCCCTCTCCGCCGCGCGAATCCCTTCCTCTTGTCCGTCGCGTCGAGCCCAATTCGGCGCGCCACCTCTCCTCCCTCCGCCGCCGGCTCAGTCGCTCTCGCCATAAGAATCCCGGAACCACCGCCGCCGCATAACCTCTCAGCCGCCCCAAGGCCGGGTGTTCGCCGGCTGTCCGCCGGCACGCCGGTCCAAGGAAAGCCGCAGGAATCTAACCATGTCCTCAACACAGTCCTTCAAGAGTGGCGCCGCTCGCAGCTTCACAACTACTATGCGGAGAGGGGCCAATGGCGCCCCCTCCGCTTCTCCGGGAGCAGGGAAGGAAAGCGGCGCGCCCTCAGTTTACCCAATGGCAGCCAAGGAAGAAGCTTGCGCTTGCGCTTGTGTTGTGCTCCTCCCGAGTCCAAGTGGTGGACGACGCCACTGACTCCTGACGATCTAATCGAGCCGACGGGACATGGCCAGGAGGAACTGGAGGCTATATGGAACGCCCTGGTCGAAGAACCTCTCCGGCCCATCCTGACTGCCTTTCAGGAAATTAAGGCCACTAATGGCAACGTCTTCCGCTGTCGCTGCTTCCACGCGGGCATAACGTCAGGTATGCGTCTTGCGTCCCTCAGAAAAGAAAAAAAAAACTACTGTGCATGTATATAGCAGTTACTGAACATGTCATGTATCTGTGCAGGTTTATTAGTTCTCGTGATTCGTATTTGTCAGTTCCACAAACTGGCGCCTGGCCTTTGCGTGGATTTTGTTCTCGGATATGTATGCTACAGGATGAGTGTTTTAGCAGAGGAGCTGAAAAGAAATGGGAAAGCAAACAACATTTGTGCTAGGATACAGTTTGGTGAGTCCGAAATTGTTTCTACACATTAGTGTTCATAGCACCAAACAATCTGAAACGCGATACTAACTGTGACCATAAATTATGAACTAGCATCCATCTGTTTATTGGGTTATGGGTACATGGCAATGCACGTTTGTATTAGTCAAAGCGAATTTACTAGTTTAGCTTTAACTGATGAGGCAAAGGCAAACCTTTCAGTGCTGTCCTACTTTGTTTTGAGCTTTCCATATACTGAGTTTATTTTTTGCTGGCTATGTGTTTTAGTATCGCAAACAGCTATTCGAACACACTCATCTTACATAGTTTTCTTTGAAATGCAGTTATTATGCTTTTGTTGTTCTGGGCTAACAATCCTATTAAGGTACTTTTTTTTTGCTGAAAAAGAAGTACGCCTAGGCTCCATTCTTTCGCATGAGCTCTTTTGATGGATTCTTTCAATAATTTTACTAAATGATCCTTCCCCCTTCTAATAGGACTCTTGCTTCTACTTCACACAGTTGATCTGGTAAGTTCTTCCAATGTTTCATGCATGGTTAACTTTTCCTTATCATTATTTGCGACAAATCCTTTTACGCATGATTTATCTGCATTCTGTAAGTGGAAACCATTACATAGTTTTTGCGCATTGTGGAAGGAACTTCATTATCTAGTTTGATATGTTAAAAATATCTAGTTTTATACGATATTTCTTATTTAGGATTGAAGCTCTCAGATACCTGACACATTTGTCAAGTTGCTTTAGTAGTTGAAAGTTCCAACAACAATGTTAATGTCATTTTATATATATTCCTCATATGGATCTGAGAATTTTGGGAGGGATTTTACAGTAAATGAACTAATTCTGGTCAAAATCCTGAGTTCCAACGGAGCCCTTAGGTTATGCATCAATTTATAGCACTCTCATGTTGATTCGTCCCTTAATCTAAGAAAAGAAAAAAAATCATCAAAGGATGGTAGTATGCACTGAAAATCACTAGGGCATGTTCGGTTAATCCCCAGGGAGGGATTGGAGGAGATATATTCCACACCTATTGTGGTATGAAATTATTCCCCCTCAATCCCCTCCAAAACAAACAAGGCCTAATTTTGTAGGTTGGAAGAACCTAAGATTCATTAAACCTTTGGATATAAAAATGGGCGTAAATTGTCATTAAAATATTTGTAGCATAGATTATGTTGACATCTATCATCTTACAAAATCTTGACTGGAAACGTCATTTGTATAGGAAACAAAAGGAAAATAAGTGAAATAGTTTAGGGGAGTACTGTTTACCCTTCTACTTAGAAAAATAACATAGGAATTAGGAAGTCCATAGTTCTCTAATGACGCGTCCGAGAGAAAAATAGCTCTCTATTGACTCACATTGCTTTAGAAATTGGAACATGAGTAAAAACATTATGTGGCAAGTAGATTGCATAAAACAATTGAAGGCAGTCTGCCTGCCCACTGCCTCTTATGTAAGTGTTCAGTGGCTAGTTTTCACAGAATTGCATGAAGACCTCTTCGTTAAGCTTCAAAATCTGAAATGATATGTATGAATTTCACTTGTGTAGCTTTGGAAGCCAGAACATGATTAATTCAGTCTAATATAATGTTCTTATTATTTTTTTATGCTGAAAAGACCCTTGCACACATTCTTTTACACTTTTATTCTTCTCTTCGATAGCCTTTGCTAATATATTTGTGTATAGCTCGTGTGGTGTGCACACGTCTTCTCATTTTATTTTGGCAATACCGTGCTATAGCCTATAGGCTCAAACTGTCCCATTTTGTGAATCAAATCCCTATACTATTAGATTGTTGATTTGTTGCTTTAACTTTTGAGCCTAAAACTAACTCTTGTCATGTGAGATTACCACCAGGTCACCAACATGTAAAGGCGTTTGTTAAAATTGATGGTCTAATTAAATAGATGGGAAGTCATTTTCTTTAAAATTTCTACAGTTTTCAAGGTTTGCTGTACAGGAACTCTTGGAAATACATAACCAACATAAAATCACAGAACTCTGTATCAAAAGTAGCCATTTGTGTGGACCAAGCTGGCTACAACTTACAGTATCCAGCTAGAAGGCAAAACTTGAATACAAGAAGGAACCTTTACCAGATCTTAACATAGTTGTTAACAAACACTTCAAACCCAAAGTACTCCCTCCGTCCCACAATATAAGGGATTTTGAGTTTTTGTTTGCAACATTTGGCCGCTCGTCTTATTCAAATTTTTTTTTGCAAATATAAAAAATAAAAAGTTGTGCTTAAAGTACTATAGATAATAAAGTAAGTCACAAATAAAATAAATAATAATTTCAAAAATTTTTGAATAAGACGAGTGATTAAACGTTACAAGCAAAAACTCAAAATCCCTTATATTATGGGACGGAGGGAGTATATGACAATAGTGAAACAGGGTTACCACATATGTCGCCAAAGTTTTCGATGCTCTCCAAAATTACTGTGGCATCTGTGTTCCAATGGATCAGCTATAGCACAAGGAAATAGGCAAGAGCTGAATATGGTGGCAAATCTTGCGCAAAATAATTTCAACACGCCATTTGTGACTAGCAATGGCACAAATATGAACATTTTGAGGGTTCCAATAAAAGGATCAGTAGTGCACGTGCTTAATTGAATAAATTTGATTTTTGCTTTCTGTTGTATACTAATTTTTGCTTTGGAACATTTGGTACCATGATTTGTTTATACGTTTAAAACAATTATCTGTTGATACAGGTACTTTGCACTCCATGTGTATTCCTGCGCTGTGTTCTACGAATACATTGGTGTAAAGCATCCTGCACGCTACCTGGAAGCAATGTTTAATACAATACTAACAACCAACGGTGGCCTGATGAAAGTACTTAAGTTCAGTTTTTGGGACAAGAATGAGAAACATTTTCCTTGTCTGGTGATATAGAATTAGGGGGATATTATAAGTTCGATGTATAAATCAAATTCACCATGGGGATTGCCAGATGTGATCTACTTAATGAAAATGGGATTTTTATAACGTTACATGTTCCTTCAATAATTCATTTTAGCATGACCAATTTGATTATATGATCGTGACTTCGTGAGTTCGTGACCAGGGATAAAAATACCAGGCCGCCCTGGAGCCGCTGGCTGGCATTCTGATACTGGCCAGAATAATTTAAATTTCAAATTTGAAACTGTATAAGTACATATAAAATATTTGAAAATTGCGATTGCTATCAGGTAATAGACTATTGCAGTACTATTTTCTTGATTAATAGTTTAGGTACGAACTTTTATTCGCTAAGGACCGGTAGCTGTTTGCATAGGAACATGTACTTGTTTGAAACGGGCTCGTGAAAACTCAAGCAGCTGATCCATCCTATGACTGCGGTATTTGATAGTAGGATGTTTATGATCTATCTGATAGTACCTAGTACTAGTAAACAATCTACTGTCCTCGCCTTGCCTTTTGTACTGTAAGTTAGATACAATGAAATTCCATTTTCGCTAAGCATGTACAAACTGGATGTTACTAATGTTAGTTAAACTTGCAATAAGCAGAAAAAAAGGTATAAGGCAAGCAATAAAATATTCTCTTAAAAAAAGAAGGCAGCGATAGAGAATGATGGATTTAAGACGGTATTTCTCCCGGAGCTGTTTTTAGGTAGAAAAGTTATTAAATCAGGTTTTGTCGACTCAATTAAGGTTCAGTTTGTCTTTACCCTTTATCAATGTCGTTCATTCTTTGTCACTCTTTCAAATGCCATGCTTTATACTTTAAACATCAGCACCATATACGTTTCCTCAAAGATGTGAGGAAATGGAAAGATTTTAATAAGCAAAGGCAGAACACAAATAAAGTACTAAAAAAATTGTATATGAACCGTCACAAAACCGAAGCAGGATACATGCTTCAATGTCGTCAAAACTAGTTAGAACACTTATATGTATGATACCGATATATATCTTGCATGGTGGCAAGCATCTCTTCTAAACTATGCAGGAAGATCAGTCCTGGTGAACTCAGTCCTTGACTCGCTCCCGACTTACGCCATGGCTGCTTTCCCCCTTCCAAAAGGCACAATCGAAGCGATTGACAGGCGTCGAAGAAGTTTCCTGTGGACTGGAGAAGAGTCCTGCCATGTTTCTAAATGCCTCATAGCCTGGGATCAAGTCTGTCGATCTCAGAAGCAAGGAGGCCTAGGCATAAAGCACTTGCAGACACAAAACACCGCCCTCCTCGTAAAAATGCTACACAGGCTTTTCACCCAGCCCTCCCCCTGGGCATCCTGGATCTGGAAAGAACATCAAAACTACCCACTTGGATCAATTGACCTCGGCCCGCACTGGCGATCCCTGATCGCCTTACTGCCTCTTCTACGCAAACATACAAAGATGTTACCAGGTGATGGCCGGCATATAAACTTCTGGCATGATGTTTGGCTGGATGGACAGTTATCCGCTAAATTCCAAGCTCTTTATACCCACACTGTCAAACTAAACTGTTTGCTCAGCTCAGTCCTTCATGAAGATTTCAGATGCTTCTTTGTCCCCAGAATCACTCCTACTGCCCAACAGCAAATGATGCAACTTCAGTACTTGCTGCAAAATGTCACCCTCTCCACTGAGCCTGATGAAATAGTGTGCAATCTCAAGACAAAGAATGGTCTCATCTCCTCCTCGGAGCTCTACCGGTCTGAAATGGCAACATTTGAAACCTGGCCGCCTTGGTCTGCAATTTGGAGAAGTGCAGCCCCCCCAAGAGTAAAATTTTTTGCTTGGCTGATGTCCAAGAATAGATTGCCAACCAGAGTTAACCTACATAAGAAGACAATCCTCCCCACTCCTACATGTGAACTATGCAATGCCAACCTAGAAGACACATATCATATTTTCTTAAGATGCCCCATGGCAGCAGCCTTCTGGAATATGATTCAAATCATCCCTGAGCTAAGCTCGCTATCAGATCTCCACAACCTGGAACTCTCAGGGCCCCTACCGACATTTCTGAGTTCTACCTTTTTTCTCCTATGTTGCTGGCGGCTTTGGAACCATCGCAATGAAGTCGTTTTTCAGAACCTTCCACCTTCCATCAGTCGGCTGATAAATTCATGCCTACAAGATGCAAAACTATGGGCTCACTGGTTCAATCCTTCGCAGAAGTCCGTCCTGCCGCTGTGGACCTCCATTCTCTCATCCCCTCTTACACTGTTGTAATTGTGTTCTTAATCTGTTACCTTCCTAGTCTGTTGCTTCTCTCCTACTTTCTTCTGTTGTCGTTTGTTGTACAGTTACTTTTTTTAATTTAATTCAGGTGGGGACTCCCCCCCCCCCCCCCCCCCCCCCCCGGTGATTCAGTTCAAAAAAAATTTGTCGTATTAAACCAATTCACCTCTCAAGTGACAAGTGTCAACAATAGGCGAACAATGAATGTGGATTCGTGGGATGGTTAGAGTTGTCAGTATCATGGTCAGTGTCTGATATCAGGGACGTTAGGTCTATCGAGTCTTGAGCCATTTGTCGATCTACTAATCGAGTGCTCAATACAAACCTGTAAAACATAAAACTGTATTAGACAAATACGGAAAACAGTATTAGACAAACAAAGGGCAAAATAGCATGTTTGGTCCCTGAAAATTATGAGTTTAGTCCTTGAGGTTCCAATATACCCATCCAAGTCCCTCAATGTTTCGTTTTCGTTCAAAAGTGTCATAAGAGCAACCAAATACACGGTATGGCCAATCATACTTACCTCTTGACAAGATGCTACGTTAGGTCATCGAAACTTGAGCCATATATCGGTCTACTAATCGAATCCTCAATGCAAGCCTGTAAAATATAAAACTGTATTAGACAAATAAAGGGCAAAATAGCCTGTTTGGTCCCTGAAAATTATGAGTTTAGTCCTTGAGGTTCCAATATGCCCATCCAAGTCCCTCAATATTTCGTTTTCGTTCAAAAGTGTCATCAAAGCAACCAAATATGGTATGGCCAATCATACTTACCACTTGATAACATGTTGTGTTGTATTCAGTCCTGGGTGACATCAGACTTCTCAGTTTCACTCTCAGGTATCTTGTCTTGAGCTTCATCATTTTTAGCACTGTAAAATAGACAATGCACGGGTATCATTGTATGACTGTCTTATCCCGTTTCCAAAAACCAAAATAAGTTCTGCAACTATCAATCCATATCCATACCTCTGGTTACTTTCATTCTTCAATTTATTTTCCTTGTCAATTTCCACAGCAGCTGTTTTTACTACTTGATAGAAGAAACTCAGCAATTCTCCGACCTACTTGGTGGTCTTCAGAGAGTCATAGAGTTTTTTGCCAACCATGCAAACGATGGTAATAAAGAAAGCTTTAAACCCAGATGGTTTTTCATCCGAATTACTAGCTTCACGCCATACTTTCCAGAAACAGTTAAGGCTCAGGACAATCCCAATAGCGATATAGCTGTACACAGTATAGATTGCCTCTTTCTTTCCACTTGTATCAATCATAAACTCAAAGATAGAGACCTTCATTTTCTCCCAGCAATCAGACAAAGACAGCCATACTCGCGGGATTTTCATCGACCCATTGACTTTCTTCTTGTCGTCTTCAGTATCATCACCCTGTTTCTCAGTAAGCTTAATCTCAGAAGTATCAGCATTGAGCTTTGCAAACATAACTCCAGTACTAGGTACCTTGCAGTATGAACCATATTTTTATCAGGAAAGATCATCATCACAACTATATTCACGGGATATATCTTTGATTGCAATTACAATTAAGAGGACTAACAATTACATTCACGGGCTGAGAGGATTACCAATATATCACCCGACAATTTTTTTTCATTAAAATCACACGGATGTAACTACAATACTAATGTACTGTAATTACAATGTAACTAGCATGTAAGTCACATCCCATATAATAAACACCTACCACTGAGTGAGAAAGGTATGTGTGCGCGATCGTGATGGTCGTAGGATCCCCGCAGCGACACAATTAATGTTTGTAGTTTCTTCAATCTCTTAACCTAGCCGCATCGACGCGTAATGCGTGTACTCATCAATTCTATGCCAAGCTAGATGTTGCTGGCCTCATGCGTGCGTGGGAAGGAAACGTGCAATCCTTTTCCGGCGTTCGAAAAAAAAGAGAGAAGGAAACGCATCACAACCGCTAATTAAATCATACAAAGACTAATCCAAGGGAAGCAAATCCGAGTGATTTCGGGTCAAAAATGTGTCGCCAGATGTTCAAAATCGATATGGAATCATACCATCGGGTTGTTGCGGGAAGAGTATTGGGTCGTAGTAGCAGTCTTGGGGAACTACCGCGATCGGAGTTGGGGGTGGAGAAAACCCTACCAAAACCACACAAGTGCACACAAGCAGTAACGAGATGAGAGCAAAAAACAACAAAGCAGTAACGAGATAAGAGCAAGTAAGACGAGATGTGAGCCGAGAAACCATGGAAAAAATAGTAGCGGAGCCGTCCCAGTTGGGCGGCCGCTGGCCGCCGGCTCATCACGGCCGGCGCCGCCGCCATCGCGATGCTGACGGCATCCATGGAGAAGTTGGGGGGAGGGGATTCGAGCGATTTGGAGAGGCGAGGAGAGAGAAACGGCGATGCTGCGTCGCCGCCTGCTCCTCCGCTCTGCCCCCCTCCCCGCCTTCTTCCTCCCGAGTCCCGACACCGCTATCTCGCACCCCGCCCTTCTCGCGCCGGTGCGCTTGCGGGCTATACGTGGGACGGGACGGGATGGGGTTCATTCCGACCCAATAAAACGGCCCATTTAGGCCTGCACTTTTCCCCACGAAATGGAAAACAAAAAATTCCACCGGTTTACACCGATCTTTAAACGAAATTTTGTTGAAGGAATGGAAACCAAAAAATTCATCCGGTTTACTTCGATTTTTTTTCAACGACTTTCTGTTGAACCAAATACTTCGTTGGGGATACCTTTGTTTGTTCAAACTGAAATTTTGAGAAGATTGGAGCCTCACACCGTTACAAAACGGAGGTAGTAGTATCACAATTCACAAGCCGCGTATCGGTTCCTCTGTTTACCACGTTACAGCACATAACACATCCGAATATTGGATCACGAGACCACAAAGCAAAACTTGCAGGTCAGAGCTAAACTAATTCAAGCTTGTGCCTCAGCTGATCACCCGGTCATGTCCACTTCGCCACTCTGACCTCGCCGGACGCATCTCCGGTGAAGACGACGCCGCGCGACCTGATGGATATCGTCTTGACCTCGTCGTAGCAGAGAATATCCCCTCTCTTCTTCAGCGACGGGAGATCGTGGACACGGACAACGCCGTCGCCGCGAGAGACAAGAAGCACGGGCTTCTCGTCGGCGTCGTACGTTCCGTCCATGGAAACGACCCGTTCGTCTCGTTCGTCTTCCATCGTCCGCGGCACGGCTGAGGAGGGGCGGCAGGAGGAAGGGGAAGGCGCTGCACCGCCGCCATCGTCGTGGTTGGGAGAGTGGCGGATCGGCAATTGATCTCACAAGAGATGGCCAGATGGGCCGTCCGCTTATATCAGTCGAACGGGCCAGTCCGACTCGGACTCGTTTAGCGGGCTGCACCGCCATAGACTACCCAAGCCACTCAAATACGATTTTCTGACTGAATTGATCGGGATTGAATTTCAAAATATCCATAATATGACACATTGCACATCTAAATACCCAGATGGATAAGGTTCATGGCATGCTTCATACAGCACAGATACTGTAGCATCGTGTATCATCAACCCTGATAATTAACGAACTATGACATTTTTCCAATGTACAAGTTCTATCGCAGGAAAAAAAAAAGAAGAAAATATCGACAGATACGGCATGGATGAGGATTTGAGGATGGTACAGTGACTACCTTCCTGACATGGCAGGATACACATACCAACCAATGCTCCCAGGTCGTCATGGATCTATCAACTATTGATGAAATGATTCTTCACAAATCTTGCTAGACATCAAGCAAGCCCAAACATACGAAATAGAAAGATAGAGGCAGATGGCAACAAGCCAATACAAAACAAAAGGGTGGTGATGGATGGTTTGCCGATGTTTCCCGCATACCACTACACAGTTCCAATGGCTACAGATATTCAGCCTGACAGTAACTCATTTTACCAATTTCAACTAAGGATTGCCATACGTCAATTAATTGCTAGTATGTGTGCTGGCCTCAACTTGCTCTTGAATTAACAGTTTCCGGACTTCAGTGCCTTCATCAGCCATCTCAGCAGGGACCTGGCCATAAGTATTCTCCTTCTTGGCACATGCCCCAGCTTTAAGCAAGAGATCCACAACACCCAGATGTTCCCCTCTGGCAGCATGATGGAGTGGCTGCACGGAGTAATTGCAGAAATTATACATCATGCTGATAGCATTTAGCTGAAAAAATGGTTCATGTAATACTTAAAGCTCAAGAAACTTTACAGTGTCGCCTTCAGAATCAACAGTGTTGAGCATTCTTGTTACGCAGCCATCAATGTTCGCAGCAAAATTCAAAATGTACTGGACTATATCACTAAAGCCTACATGAAAAGTGTTTATTAGATTACACATACAAACTGCCAACAAAAGGGACAAAAATAGCCAGAGCGCAATGCATAATAAACATCCATACCTCCAGCACAAGCATCATGAAGAGGAATTGCTCCTTCTTCATCTTTGCATTCCAAGCTAGCTTGACGTTCCAACAGTAGCTGATAAGATAACCACAGTTAGATACAACTAATAGCAGAGCAAAAATAATTCAAGATAACAACATTAACCTGAACACAAGGTAGATGGCCATATAAGCATGCTATGTGAAGCAGAGTATCACCATCTTCTATTGGATCATCAATGTTGCCAGAATAATTATCTGCATACACATATCAATAGGATTTTAACGAAAGATCTGCATCTACAACTATCATCTGTGTACAAATGCTTTTGCTGATAGCAGCTTCCACTTGCAAGTAATTGTCCAATGAGCCAACAGAAAAAAAAAGTGAGGTACCTTAAGAATGGAATCATTTTTGCTATGAAATTTAGAAAAACGAAATAGATTTGCCACAACACACTGAGATGGTTAGCATGGTGAAAGCATCAAACATATGTAATCATTACAGGCTTGCAGCAATGTGTTAAGAATGCCATAAGGACATGACTTATTAAAGCCCTCACTAGAAAAGAATGGAAAATACAAAGCATTGGCAACAGTTTTTGAACTCAATTCTACCCAATCAATAGCAAAGTGCTTCGTTTCAGTGCAGCTTCTGTGAAAATTAATGGGGGAAAACTACTACTCTTCAACTTGATAAGTTTCAAACACAAACAGATGAATCAACCAGGACAGCCTATGTATGCACGGAAGTTCACTGTTCCGAATATACAACTGAAGAATAGAGAATACATCATCAGAAAAAATCAAGGTAACCACAAATTGGTGTTGAAAGTGAAACAAAGATTTAAAGCCATCCAATGAAGGTCAATAGGAACATAGCATGCAGGTGAAAAAGGAACAAGATAACAGATTCACAAACTAGTGTTGTCCCTTTAAATTACATGAATTGCCCAGGACAAAATTTCATGGGTTGGGCAAAGAAGAAATTGGCATTGTTGTGGATTTTCAAAAGGGATTATGTTCTGCTATTTTCAAACCTGTTTTTTTACTATAATAAGAAAAGATTTATGTGACTAACGTTATCCCATCACTTCCTCGGCACAACACGCCAAGCTAACTTTACATCAAATGCAGATAACTAGACACACAACAGTTACAAATATCACAAAAAGTGCATGGTCAGGTGCTACTTTTAGATTCAATCACCAGTTTACCACGTTTTCCAACAAAGGGGTACTATAGATTTCAACTAAAAAAAGATATAATTAGCCTTGTTTTTTATATTTCAAAAGCATGTATCCATCTAGTCTAGTCCATATGCACAGACTCGTATTAAAATACCAAGTGCCTGCACACAGAGTTGTACTAAAATTCAAGCTGCTTCTATGTAATAGTGGCAATCAATTTTTCAAGCCGATACTGTTTTTGCATCACATAGGGCCTCTGCAGAAACGACTCAAACCCATAGGCCAGAAACATCCAGTACAAACTTCAGACTACCACAGTTCAGGTTGAACTACTACAGGAGCTGATCCACAAACACGGAAGGGCAAATCTAGAATTGCGCTGCATAGGTAAGGACCAACACCAACCTACCCAACATGCGTACCCCCAATCCAATCGAACGATCCTACATAATAACCCTAGAAAAACTCGAGGATTGGGAGAGAGTGCACAGGATTTAAGCCTCGGTACCGAGCGCGGCGCGGAGGGCAGCGACGTTGCCGGACTGGGCGGCGTCGGCGAGGCGGAAGAGTTCGTCAGGCAGTTGCGGCTCCTCGTCGTCGGAGGGGCCCATGTACTCCTCGCCGATCCCGTCGTCGTCGACGAGGTCGTCGCGGCGGCCGGGGACTGCCATCTGCGGCGAGGAGGCTCTCCGGGGGGGACGGCGGATGAAGATAGTGACGGCGGGGTTGAGCAAGTGGGGGAAAACCTAGCTGGCGGCTGAACTACTTGTAGTATCTCGAAACGTTGGATGGAAAATGGACGTTCAAGATCGTATGGTTTTTCTCGGTGACAGCTAGGCTCAATTATTAGCAACATTTTTCACAATAGTAATCATTTAAACACAACTTTTTTAGTTGCTTTTTATTTGAACACAATAAACACAAACCTTAAAAATAAAGAAAACGGTTATCAAAACTGTAGAAAAATATGGAGAAAATTTTATAAGATATGTTTGAATGCAACATCTAAAGTCAATAACTCCCCTAACCGTACAAATTTTCTCCTTTTTTGGAATTTTTTTTCGGCTCCTCAGGGGAGGATAAGCGTGGTTGACTATTTTTGCAAAAAGCTCATCGTTTTTGTACAAAATATTACACAGATCCTTGAATCGACTGACAGCCCATCATATTTTATCCAGAAACCCCCTTATCTTCCAATGAAATACAATGTGAAGAAGAGAAAATTCCGATTCTAGGGGTAGCGCTGTAAACATGAAAAGTATAGGGGTTTTTCTGCAAAACATCCATCCCCTACCCCCAATCCCCAAACCCTCCCAGCCTCCCCTCCCTCGTAAATATAATAGCCATATAAATTTTACATAAAATCCTATGACATATTAAAAAAAGTACTCCCTCTGTGCCGTAAAAAACGAAAACCGGATGTGACATATCCTAGAACTATAAATATAGTACATATGTACGTACAGATTTGTATGACTAGAATATGTCACATTTTATACTAGGTTGTTTTTTTATGGTACGGAGGGAGTGCCTCAAAACCAAAGGAGGAACTTGGTATAGAAAATATAAAAATATAAATGCTAAAAAATAACAATTTTACGATCGTGTCACTATATCTTGCTTCGTCAAGATTAAAGCAAAGATTAAAAATGAGCCACTGCTTCGTTTGATAATATCATGATACAGAAACAGTGAGACAACGCAACAAGGATTAAAAAAAAAAACCAGTGCAGACCGTGTGGTGGTGAGAGTAACAACACTACTATATACAGTTCAATGGAAAACGACACATCCATTCCATGGTCTTTTTAGTTGCAAATTGCAGGTCGGCCTTACAAGATTAAAGAAAACCATGGCACATGACGCACTTCCAATACATCGCAAAGAACACAAGAAAATTGCTCCACATCCCATGAACTGCACCATCGAGCTAGCTAGCTGATGGTTACCTGCAACTGCAAGACACCCTACCCTGCAACTCGCAGCACTTGTTTACCAAGCATCGGCACCAACTCGAACCTGAATACACGCCTCTTCATCTCTTCTTCTCATTTTATTTGATCCGGTCGGTCATACTGAGATGCGTCAGGTAGACGATCAAACGCGATGAGAAGATGAAATTCGAGGCAGGCAGAGGATTGCTTTCAGGCTGCCCAATCTGCATAGAACTGCATTAACAAATGGTACGATCATTCTAGTTGCTCAGATACTCGGATAGCATGCCTCAATTCTCAGGCTGAAGATTCTGCCAGACGGTACATTCTACTGATTCTTGATTAGTTTAGTTTGCAGGTCAAATGGCTTTGGGACATGTTAAGTTGAAGCTGCTTTCACTAGTGTTTTTTTTTGGGGGAGCAAGGTTGGAGCTGCTTTTACGAAAGACGCGCACTTCCGGTTCAGAGAAGCAACAGTTGCTTCTCTCGACAGGAAACCATGCAGTAGAAATACCAGGTTCTGTTTTGGCCAAGAAAACCCGAGAAGGTATCTCGTGTACGGTGTAATGCCAGAGAGCTCGACGGGAACAGAGGATGGCCTCATGGCCGACATCATGTACCAAGGTGTACGAGATCATTCAGGTCGGAACAACGCATTGCATAAGGATAATCCGGTCGTCAGCAAACAATGCATTCAAGCAGGCACAGGAACTTGACATACAGTAACGATCCAGCGATTAATGACCAGCTTTCCTTTTCCGCATTTTGAAAGGCATCGACGAGCAGATTTATGACCAACCCCAAGTAGGGGTACTCCGTATCTGCCAACAACTTCGGACAACAATACTTTCAACCATGATTACACTGATAAAATTACAGCACGACACTCACTTCATTCAGTTTTCGCGCTGCAAGGAGGAGGCGAGCGCAACATCAAGCATCATCGACCACAGGACGGCCAAAGTCGACAGACGAGATGACGGCCCGAACATGTCAAAGGTTTGGGGGAGGATGGGATGGGCAGCCGCACGCGGGTGGGTGACGCGCGGCCCGCCCGACTACTTTATTTACTGCGTCACATAAAGACCAAGCGCCACCGAATGCTACGCGACCCCCTCCCCCCCTCGTTTTTCTCCTCTTCTTTAAACCGCGCCGCGCCGCGCCTACCCAAATATATAACCGTGGGTGCAGCCGTGCGCCGAGCCGTGCGTGCAGCAGGCGCAGGCCGTGCTCGTGCTCGCTCGCTCGGGCAGTCGGTCTCCCTCCGCGAGGAGAGAGGAGACCCTTGGCAAGCGTGGAGGACGACTCGGTGCCGGCCGAGTGCGGCTGCTGCTGCTGCGGCTGTCTCCTGCCGTGGCCGCGAAATCATCGGGTTGGCCGGTGGTCGGCGCACGCAGGTACTACGTGGGACGGTGCCGTGTGGCTCGTCCGTGCGGCTCTGTTTTTTTTTCTCTCTCTCGGGTTTGGCGTTAAGTACGGTGAGAGGCAGCTGCTTCGCGTCTTGGTTTCTTGTTCTACCTTGCGTTTTGTTTGGTGTCTCGTCGTCGGTCTGGTCTGTGGTGGCCGGCGGCGAGATGGCCGAGCTGATGCAGAGGAGGTGAAAAACCTGAGAAGAGATGCAGAGCAGAGCAAGAAGTTTTGACTTGATTTGCTTCTTCATTTTTGGTCTCTCTTCAGGTGCTAAGAGCTACAATACCTGAGAATTCAGTTAGTGGATCATCAGTTCGAGGAAAGCTGCGAGAAATGGAGATGGACTTGGCAGTCGAGCAGTACGGGTAAGCACCATTCATCATGTCTCCGTTCCTGTGGATGCAGTGGATCTTTTTTACTAGCAAGTCGTTACTGATCACTCGTTTGTTTCTCCTCCTTTTTTTCCTCTTCCATATGCAAGATGCGTGCATTACAGGAGGAAATGCAAGATAAGGGCGCCCTGCTGCGGCGAGATCTTCGATTGCAGGCACTGCCACAACGAAGCGAAGGTATCACCGTTTTTTCCTTGTCTCAGTATTACATGCTTTGAATTGTCTCTGGCTAGGAGAAAAAAACCTTATTGTTCTGCTTACTTTGTTACAGGACTCGTTGGAGGTCAGCATCAGCGACCGGCACGAGATCCCTCGCCATGAAATCAAGCTGGTCGGTGTCCCTGTCCAGTTATTTTGGCTGCCCTTTCCAGCGTATCACTATCGCTGTTACTTTATCGGATATTTTGCTGCATTTGATGCTAACTGTCGTGTCGGACATGATAGTAGTAATTTGCGCTGCACAATATTCTTGGAAATGATTGATTACTGCTGCTTCAGTTCCATCCTGAATTTCTTTTCCTTTTCTACTGTACGCTTATCCACTACTACTGTATACTCCCTCCGTCTCAAAATATAAGCATTTTTAGATTTCGACACATTTTTCGAGATATTATTATGATCAACAATATGTATAAAGATAAAATATTTTAAATAAAAATAGTTGTATATTATGATAGTTTGATTAATGATAAACTATTAGCATCAATTTTACATGATTGATTTTTTTTTGTCATTAATAGTCAAAATTAGAAATGTTTGACTTTGCAATTTTCTAAAATTGTTTATATTTTAGGACGAGGAGAGAGTAGATACTTAGCCAGATTCTGTTGATTTTTTTGGCTACTTAATGTGTCCGTGCAACAGTATAGGTGCGTCCTCCATATTAAGTACTCTCTCCGTCCCAGAATATAGCAACCTAGCATGGGATAAGACCTATCCTAAAACCATGTATCTGGACAATGAATCCAAGAGAATAGTCAAGTGGGAGAAACTATTGTAGGCATGGTTCACCGTTAGTCAAGAACTCAGGATGATTTGAAGCACAGCATAGTTGCAAAAGAATAGATTGTACCATCAACTACACACTCCTATTATTGATGGCTGACTATAACAGGTGTTTCAGAAGTTACTCAAAGACTGAATGAACTATAACTAACAGTGCAAGTTCATATCCTAAAGATTGAATTGGTTGCATGTCCGATCTAGATCATTATCTGAAAATGCTCATACTAGATCATTATCTAAAAAAAATATATTTCACTACGTGCCCATAGAATCTAGTCTTAAACTCAGCGTAAAAAAAGTCACCAGGTCACAAATAACTGCACAGATTAAGTAGAGAAGACAGCTGGAGTAAAACCAATAGCCGTTATCAATTTTCAGAATCTGCGACTGCTTGTATGGTTGAAATGGGCAAAGTCTGTTCTTTTGTGGATATGGATACAAGTCACTATCTCCCCTTTCGCCACTTTTGGTTGTTTAATCATAATGAGCCTCCTCCACCAATATAATGACCTTTTTTTTGAGATACCACCAAACCATATAGTGATCTTATTGAGACTGTTCTACCTTCCTCATCACAGGTTATCTGCTCTCTCTGCAACAAAGAACAGGATGTAAGTTGCCAATAACTAGTAAGAATAGTCATTATCTAAAAAAAAACTAGTAAGAATAGTGTTTATCAGGTGTCATCAGATTTGGCTGTTCCCATCACATAAAATTCGTCCGCCTTTTGATTTGTAGGTACAACAGGATTGCTCCAATTGTGGGGCATGCTTGGGTAAATATTTCTGCGCAAAATGCAACTTTTATGATGACGATGTAAGCACATAAAGAACATTTGAACCTTGTGCTGTTAATGAAACTAAATAGCATTTTGATTATATTTTTTGGGTGGTATTTCTGTTCTTTTCTCTGACTAGCGTGGCTCTCGCTCTTGTTCCAGGTATCAAAGAACCAATTTCACTGCGATGGATGTGGCATATGCAGGCAAGTTGTGCTAAATCTGCATTCCTGTGACGGAGTAATGAAATATGAGCCCTTTTTGATAAATCTCACCATCACATTTTACAGAACTGGTGGTGCAGAGAACTTCTTTCACTGTGACAAATGCGGTATGTTTAGGGTCGAGTGATTTCATCAATTTCAGATTTTGGTATTAGTAAATATTTGCATTGACAAATATTGTGGTTATCAGGATGCTGCTACAGCTATGTGCTGAAGGATTCCCATCATTGTGTGGAAAGAGCAATGCACCATAACTGCCCTGTATGCTTCGAGGTAAATATTTGTTGTCAGAGAAACCATGGACTCTGAAATTTTCTGTATTCTACTAAAATAAATTCCCTTATTTGTTTCTGTGCTAGTATCTATTTGACTCAACAAAAGACATCAGTGCACTGCACTGCGGACACACGATCCATCTGGAATGCCTATACGAGATGAGATCCCATCAACAGTAAGTAATCACAGATAAGACTTACACCATGGCCTCTCCCAACTGATTACTGACTATGGTGTCAATCTGTGACATTTCGCCAGATTCTCTTGCCCGGTCTGCCTGAGGTCTGCTTGTGACATGTCCCATGCATGGCAAAAGCTTGATCAAGAGGTGCATTTTCCTTCTCCCATTGCACAGCTTATCCATTGACACTGACCATGTACATATACATACATACATACATGCATAGAACACCATCCAAATAACTCTTCACTCAGGTTGCAGCATCGCCGATGCCAGTGATCTATCAGAAGAAGATGGTATGTAAATTCAGTTACTTGTGTTCTTCAGTCCAACCAGGTAACTATACGCTGAACAAAAGTTTTTGTGGTTATTTTGGCTCTGTCAGATATGGATCCTATGCAACGACTGTGGGACGACATCGAACGTGCAATTCCACATATTGGGACACAAGTGCCCCGGATGCAGCTCTTACAACACCCGGCAGACAAGAGCCGCCCCTGCTGCCGCGTGCTCCAGAGTCTGAATTCTGAAGAACAGTGAGATGAGAGCTAGTCTGAACTCCGAAGAACAGCGAGAGATTTGCACTGCTCTCTGCAGTCTGAAATGCCCAATAAAAAGATTTGCAGCCTGTGATTAGTCTCAAAGCCCATCAAAACGCAAACAACCGTTTGTTCTGAAATTTGGGCTCGTCCATGGTTTGTTCCCCCTAGTAGGCCGGTCTAGTGCTAATCTGGCCCAGCGTTGTGCTTTAGGCGGATTTCGACTTTGCTTGCCTGCTGGGCCTTGGCCGCAAGCGCCAGTCAGGACTCTGCATCGAGATGATTTTTATCATTACCGTGATTTTTATCGCGTTGTGCTTTCGCCGGTGAGGTATTTCTCGCAAAGAAAAAGGAACTAACGAAATGTGCTCGTCGTTCATTGGCATGCCGGTGCTTACGAGATTGAAATAAAGAAGTAGCGGTATGATCATCAAGCCTCGTTTGCGTTGTCCACTTTACAAAGCATCCTTCCTGTGACACTGATCACCATCATCACCAGTTCACCACCCTGTGACCCTAAAGAAGACGTCGACGTTGTTTGTTGCAAATAACCAATCGAAGGCAATCGTGGCATGTTTGTTAAGTTTTTTTATGAACATTTTAATTTTTTTTTACAAGTCATCATAAACTTGACTATATTCATCATCGGTCATCACTTAGGATGCATCCTAATTATACCCTTGAATTTTAGGAAAACATACAGCACGAAGGCAGAAGGGAGTGGCTCGATCTTGTTTTGCCAATGAGGTTGACATGCAACTGAAAGATATAATTCTAGCCACACTGTTGGAGCCAGACTAGGACCAATCGATCGTGCCCAAATCAGTTCCTGAGGCGAGCATCGCGACGTGATAGCAAACGGCTAAAAAAGCGTTACATCCAAGCGCTCCAGTTCTCGAGCACACGCCTCCGTCCTCGCTCGCCTGCGCGAACGCGACACCGCCCCCGGTCGCCACCACGTCCAACACAACACGACGCGGCCCCCGCGAGAAGTGGCTGAGCGAGCGGGAGCGCGCCGCACGGCACATGTCTGATGTCTCCCCCCTCCCACGCGCGCCGATCCCCCGCACCGCGCCTGGAAAAACGTTACACGTGCGCGGCTCGCAACGCTCGATTTCTCCGAACATCCCAGTGCCCCCACCACGCAGCCGCATATGCTGCGCTTCCGTCTCGGCGTCTCGCACTCTCGCTGCTCGCTGACGGCCGCGGCTGCACCGCGCACGCATGCACCCGTGGGCCGTGGCCTCGCGCCGATTCCACAATCCACACCACTACTCCCCTCGCGCGCGGTGGCGTGCGCCCCAACGCCACGACGACGCGTGCCGTGCGGGAAGCGAGACAGCGCGGTGCGGCGCGGAGACACCTGGCCAAAGCGGCGTCCGCGCGGGCGCATCCGGGCCTCGGACCCACACGCAGCCCCCGTGGCCGTCGCGTCGCGTCGAGTCGAGTCGTCAAACCGTAACTGATGAAAGTAGTCCACCCGACGCATCATCTATCGTCGTTCCGTTTCGCTTTCTGACTTCCGCCTTTCCTCCTCGCATCGAAGAGCCTCGCTGCCTGCTTTATTCCCACTCCTCCCACCTCTCTCTCTCTCCTCCACACCACGCAGACGCGCACCAACCCGCCGGCATTCGCGTCCGGATGCTTTGCTTTGCCCGCCGCGATTCGATCCACGCCTGAGCGAGCGAGCGGGGCGAGCAACGCGCCCTTCCTTCCCTTGCCATGGCCTCTTCACCGGCGAGCAGCTACGACTGCTCCTTCAAGATCCTGCTAATCGGGGACTCGGCCGTCGGCAAGAGCAGCCTGCTCGTCAGCTTCGTCTCCGCCTCCCACATCGACGACGAAATCGCTCCCACCATAGGTGCGTACGGATGCCTTCCCCCCGTCCTCTCTGGATCTCGTTGATTCCTGCCTCCTCCTCCTGTGCTCAATATGTCCGCTTCCTTGCCTTGTCCCGATCAGGGAACAAGCCGACGCCGGCAATTAACTTTTGTCTCTATTATATACTGTATTAGTTTCCTGTTAATAGAGACGTAAAATATGTGCGTACTCCTACCTTTGTTGAAAGATGCGATGACGATGGTACAATTCTCGGTTCGGTGTAGAGGGATCACCAAACACTGGAATAACCAAGCTGTGGACATCTCTGTGGTACTGTTGTTTCACGCACCTTGTAGCCCGTATTACACTACTACTACTGCTTACTGATTGTTTTGCGATCTGTCTATGTATTGATGATCTAATTGAGAGTGACCTTGCTTGCGACAAGCCTAATTCCAAGGGACACGTTTGGATTTGTTACGTCGTCTAGGTGTGAAACCGTCAACTAAGCAGTAGCACACATCATGCATGTCTGCTCCTTTGTGTGAAATTAGAGAATCAGTAAAAAAGAAGTGATCAGCGGAATTAGAGAATCAGTAAAAAAGAAGTGATCAGCTGTTTACGGCAACTGAATGGATAGCACTACCTCTTAATTTTAACACTACTACAAAACTAACAGTGCGGAAAGCTTGATCCTGAACTCTCCTCAAGATTTTTATGAATTGTAATCGTACTAACTACTATGCATGAATTGTCAGTAGTGAATTTGTTCAAGAGTCATGCTTGAAAATTAGTCAGATCTAAATTGTTAATGGGGCAAAACCTTCTATATGTGCTCATTCTGGAATAATAAGGTAAAGATTTATCACTTCAGTGGCAGGAATCCAGCTCATGTTCATGTACTGTATAAGTATGCCCTCTTTGTTGAACTACCTATAACTTCATTCTATTTACTTCTACGAATTTACCTTGTTTCCACATTGATTTATCAGGGGTTGACTTTAAAATCAAATTTCTCACTGTCAATGGGAAGAAACTGAAGCTAACAATATGGGACACTGGTAAGTTGTTTTTTACTCCGTACATGTTTATTTGTGAAAATGGTGTTCTCCTGTTGATTTGTCAATATTTTTTAATGTTGGAAAGCAGCTGCCTTTGCCTTTTACCCCAAAGGCAGCTTCATTGTACCCAGAAAGGGGCCTATGAAAAAAGCTGTTTCCACTTTCCATTGCATACGTAGAAATAAGTAATACTCCTAGTACAAAGAAAAGGCTTTGGTTTTTCTCCTGTAAAGTTCAACTGTTCTTGCTGCATGATATTTGTTGGCTCAATCCTGTTCTTCTGTAGCTTATGTTATTTAATGATTTCAAAAGATTTCAATTGTTCATGGACTTCTTTTTATTGCTTGCAGCTGGCCAGGAAAGGTTTAGGGGAATCACAAGTTCTTACTACAGAGGTGCCCATGGCATCATTCTAGGTAATTCTATTCCCAACTTATGTTCAGGACCATCAATATTTCTAAGCATTTACCATGCCTACAGTACATTTTTATACCAATCTCACTGTCACTTAGGGCATATCAACTCTGAAAGTTGCTCGTATTGCATCCATGTATCACATTTTAGGTCACTTTTATCTCTGATATTGTGTGCATGCTCCAACGTGGTGTTGCATTGTCAGTTTGCCATCATTATTTTTCTGATACAGGATCTTTTTTAATATAGTTTAATAGTGTGATTCCTGAACGATCTAGTGACTAGAATATCCTGCCACAAATTAGTTGTATTTGCTATTAGACAGTTGCTTCCTTTCCATCACCATGGCGCTTCATTGTTTTACTCAGTATTTGTGTGCTGATATCATGGGTTTTCTTTTCCACTGAGGTGAAAATTTACTATGACCATGTATGAACAAGTCTCAAACAACCCTCATTTTTTTATGTTGCATCTGGGAAATTGAAAAACTTCTGTTGCAACCTAATTTGTAGGAAGAATAATATGTTTACTTGCTCTTTTATTCTGGAAAAAAGTGTTCCTGGTTAGTTCATGGAAGTTTAACTTTCTGCTGTCTTCTTCTGTTAGTGTATGATGTCACAAAGAGAGAAAGTTTCACAAATTTGGCTGATGTATGGGCCAAGGAAATAGAATTGCATTCGACAAATAAAGAGTGCATCAAAATGCTTGTCGGGAACAAGGTGGACAAGGTAATCATTGTTTGCCTATTTAAATCAAATTATTATTTGGTGGGAACCTTGTTCCATTTCAGCTGCTGTTGATGCTTCCCCATTTCTAAAATATAAGTATTTATTGGTTCATCGATAACATGTTATAGCACTTTCTGTAACACTGTACAGTTTATAGTATCACTTCAGCACCTTATCATAGATAGCATTTGGTGTAATTACATAAGTGAGGTTGACAATTTCAGAGTACGGCTATTATAGATGGCATGCGGGAAGAAAATAAATTTTCAATACACATGGCATTAGATTGTTACCAAACAAAGGAAGAGGTTAATGATCGAGGCCATTTTTCTTATAGGAGTTAGCACCTAAGATAAAATGGCAGTGCATGGTTCTGATATTTGATAATTCTACATTGCAGAATGAGGAAAGGATGGTGACAAGGGAAGAAGGTCTTGCCTTTGCCCAGGAATCTGGATGTCTTTTTCTTGAGAGCAGTGCCAAAACAAGAGAAAATGTGGAGAAATGCTTTGAAGAGCTTGCGTTAAAGGTATACTTGCAGAAATAATATACTAAGAGCAAGTTTAATAGTATAGCCCACTATTAGCTCCAATTCATCTATAGTCAATCTAATAGCCAATTCATACAATAGTTGCTTACTATACTATTAATATATGGTCCCACCTGTCATACGCACATTGCGTCTTGGGAGTCCATGCTGTAGCTGGCTACAGTCTACAGATCTGTAGCCCGCTGCTCTTTTCTCTCATCGTTTATCTCATTAAAATATGTTTATAGCTGGCTAATAGCCTGCTATTGTACCTGCTCTAAGCACTGTAGTCTTAACCTCTGCTTTGATTATTTGAACTAATGGATACATACAGGTTGACCTGTGAACTTATGAAACCAACTCCATGCAGTAGCATTATTGAAGTTAAAGCTGAACATATCTTTAGTTTGTAGCGTATTTTTGTTATGACAGTGCGCTTCAGAGTTCAGGCCTTGCAGTCTTCTGGCACATAACATTATTTTTCTCTGTGCAACCTGTCATGCATTTTTTTTCTTCTTAATATAAGACTCTTGCTGTGGTGATATAGCTTCATAGGTTTCTTTGGTCACATGATCATATTTTTCTAAATGCTGTGAGTCCTGCATATGATGTCTTGTGCCATTTGTTCTGTTGGTTAGCGCAGCAATCACTGCGTATTGAAGTCATTAGCTATCCATTTGTGCGGTGTCTTTTGTGCAGCCTAGCAGTGGGAAGCAGTTTCTGGAGGATTAATGTTTTTTTAAGTGATTATATTTTCTTTCTCATCCTGGCATAGAACAAGTTCAACAAGCCTTCAAGCGGGGGCTGTCAACAACCCACCTGAAATCATCAGATCATTTGGCACATATTTTTAGAGGGC
Source organism: Oryza glaberrima (assembly GCF_000147395.1). Lineage (NCBI taxonomy): Eukaryota > Viridiplantae > Streptophyta > Magnoliopsida > Poales > Poaceae > Oryza > Oryza glaberrima. The sequence goes on from NC_068328.1 coordinate 2,450,999, forward strand.
TATGCTGTTAGGTTGCCTTCTCTTTGAGCTTTAGATTAGTGCTGCACTTATTCATGTCTTAGGAAGTCTTTTTTTTTTTTGTTTTCATCACAGTACCATATGTCCATCTCCACACCATTGAGTATTGTGCAGCAAGTGTCAGTGTCTTGTTTGTAGAATGGCCTGAGGCAGTCTCTGCGAATTTTTCTGCTTGGATGGATGTAACTGCCAACCAAAATTTGGGTAGTGTGTGCTTAATTATCCTTGTTATGCCATTTTTTGTGACAATGCTTCTTGCCTTAGTTCCTGGTCTCCTGCAGTTTTCTTTGCTTTTATTTCTCCTTGAGAACCTATTGTTCTCTTTCTTATCCTGTTGTCACTCTTTTGATGGCTTATGCCTAGGAGTCTTGTGTGTTTAAATGTTCCATTATTAGGTTGTATGGACATATTCATTTTTTTCCTTCATTTCTCGGAAGGTTCATTTATGAAAGAATTAATCATTGAGTATGATTTCTTCTGCTTATTGAATCATACTCATCACCTGAGCATATGGAATATGTTCCTGTCTTATTGGAAGCATGTTACCTGTGGTACCTACAAAGAGCATGCTTGCCAGTTTAGTGACTCTTATGTTCTGTAATTTATTTCTTTTTAATGTGATGTTTGCACATGGTGGTGCATGTGCAATGTTTAATGTGCCACATTTTTAATGTAGCTCTGGCACATGAGTGCATGAACTATATATATCCTTGAAGCGTACAACTAGCATTCCTTTTCTAAAAACAGATTTGTTTAAAATAAGCCAAAGTTTGAATTATTCATGAATATTTTTGCATCTTTCACCAAGCGTAGGAGGTAGAGTGTTGATGTACAACTATTTTCAGCTCCTGCTGAAGATTCTGCTTTTCACTAAAAAGTTATTTATATATTCTAAGTAGTTTTAAACAAGATTAAAGGTCATCTTAGTACCTTTTGATGTGACAATGTTATCTTGATAAAATTGTGTATTGTTTACTTAATTGTAATACAATATTGTATTGTCCTTATTACGACAATGTTGTAAATATCTTGTGGTGTGTCCTATTTCAGATTCTTGAGGTACCAAGTCTCTTGGAGGAAGGTTCTTCAGTTGTCAAGAGGAACTCTCTGAAACAGAAGCACGAGAACAAAGCAAAAAATGGAGGATGCTGTCAGTAGTTCCGGTTGCTGTATGCGAGCTCATGATGCTTAGACCTAGCATGTTCTTGTGTACTGATGTAAATGATTTGTACCTAAATGCTTGTTGGTGTAGCTGATGCGAGTTAAGAAGGAAATAACCACACGAAGTTTTTGGTGCGAACACTGGGAATTGATTTGTACAAAAGAAAAAGTTCTCCCTTCTAACTTCCTTCAGGTAGCAGTTTGGTGTGCTGAATGTGCCAGGATCATGTCGACTAGTCTTGTTTTCTGGAAGTGTACATGTAATGGGATCCTGACAATTTGTCTTGCATATGGTGGAAGTATATATCTGGTGCATAATTCTGAATGATCTGTGTACATAAGAAAAGGCGTATATCAGGAGCATATGGTGGAAGTGTCATTAACTTATCATGCAGGTAACAATTATTATCAACGAAGCTCTGTGACACTCTGTTAAACTGAATCAGTTGAATTATTCCAGATCTCACAGTAGTTTTCAGCTTGGACCTACAATGCCTGCGTCATTGACACGTACTAATATTTTGCCAGATTATGTTTCTGTAGCAAGAAAGCTGAACCAGATGCTCACAAGGGGTTTGCATGTGCATGCGCCTGATAATTTGCTTAAACTCTTTTGCTCTCACTCTATTGTGCGCGCGGTGACTGCTTCCTGCGAACACTGAGGAGACAGTCATGATGAGCATGGGCTCCCAGATGAATGCATGTGAATGTGTGATGCATGCAGCCATGGAAAAGATGATCCCGCATATATCCGTGAGCGGATCAGATCTTCTCATAGGGATACCATAAAAAAGGGCACGGTTGTACGTACCTTTCATTTGTGCAACTAAGCAGCTTTCAGCGGAAGAAAAAGGCAGTACAATCATTTCACAGGAAGGGGAACAAAACTGTACTCTTAGTATTTACCAGCGTCACAAGGAGGCATGTGTCATTACAGTTTAGTCCAAACATAGGCAACCATGCATACTTGCATAGGCAAAAACATTCAGGAGAGAGTTCAGTGTTGGCAAATGACAAGCAAAACGTTGTCCTCAGTCGCTAACACGGTGGCCTTGTAGTGGCGCCACAATTCTGCTATTTTTGGGCTAGCCATTCACGCAAGACCGCAAGATGACGACGCAGCTAGCTAGGCAGAGCAACCAAACCGAAGGGACAAGAAAGATCCAATCTAGGTGCTACCCTCATGGCAAGCCACAAGCGGTCAAGCGCAGGAGAAAGGCCATCACGTGTATGTACCGGCAAAACGAACAGTGACATGGTGGATGACAGTATAAACCACCACCACGGCACCACATCCTCCGTTACGTTCTACTCCTACGTCAGGTTCAGATTTCACCGGGAGAACCAAAGCCAGTGCAGGACTCCAACCACCGGGTCTCCGGAGTAGGCAGCAAACATTATGGCGACATTCTTGCTTTCTCGGCGCGCAGCCTCGCACACTGATCACCTCTCCTCTTCTCCGCGAATGGATTGAGCCAAACACGAGCGCCATGGGCCACGACCACGCTGGTTTTTCTCATAATTTCGTCAGGTGCATGACACGGCCGCTCGCACGGGCTCCACCTCCACCCATCCATCCATCCAGCGGTGCATAGCCGAGTTTGGGGGTACATGTCATGTGACGAAGACGGTATCCGATGAACAGTGTGCCATAACAAGCAGTAGAAAGTTTGTCTGGCTTGCTACTACTCTACTAATCTATGGAGTATTTCACAGGCATTTGATGCGAGTGAGCATCAGGCGAGCCGACAAGATCATCGTGCAATCAGGTCGAGAGGGATGGGGCGTACGGCTCCATTTCTAGATATTTCAGAAACATGACAAAAAACCCATTAATTGTATTATCGATAGTAACTTTCAGTCTTTCATGAGGGAATTAATGGCTGCGAGTACCTTCACTAGTTGCGTGTAGTTATCTGGCAATAAGTTCATTAGCTAGCGACATCCTTCTCTCCACTGAGAAGAGACAAGGCATGCCAATAAAATTCCTATTTGGAATTACCGCTGCGATTAAACATGTCTGAATTCTACGGTTCTAGCACATATGCTTACTTCATCCGTCCAAAATAAAAAAATTAATCTAGAAGAAGATATGATGACCAGATTGTTGTCTTAAGAGAAGTGGTTGAGTTTTTTTTTTTTTTTGGGGAGAGAGGGAAGTACGAGCTAATGCAGACAACATGTGAGGTCCGTGTCACCTATCTATCGCGAAGCATCAACCACGAATTAACGTGGAGACAACGGGGCTTGGCCCTGCTGGTTGCACGTATCGTCAACGAAAAGCTGAAAAAGAGGCGATCCAGTAGGTTCCGGAGGCCAAAGCGGCGGATCGTCCAAGCAATTCTTGTTCTTGCCATAAACACATGCTCTTGGTTTCGTTGCGCCAACTTTGTGTAGACTAATCATTCCTTTGTCTCGGGGTAAGGATAATTTATGTTGTTGATTCTTAGCTATATTAGCTCACACCAAACACATTACTGGGGTCCTAATCAAGACTCAAGAGACAAGCTAGGCGAGGACGACGGCTTAAAAACAAGATAATGCTAAGCTACAGACCATATGATTGATGTGGTCCATGTACACTTTAATGGCTTAAAAATATCCAGAGATGAATGGTATCAGAGCATCGTTCTTCTGAAGATTCGAACGAAGTAGTAGCAGTTTGCAACTTTGCACTGTTAGTTCAGAGCATTGACTGAATTACAGCAGAACAGAGCCAGGTGAATGTGAAAAATAACACTTGCAGTAAAACGGATTCATGCGGCAATCACGTTAATAACTGGACAGTCAACATCACCATACTAGCTTGATTGCATCATCAACAGAAACGAAGATGCTACTTATAAAAAAGAAAGAAAAAAAAAGGAGAGGACAAGATAGAGGAAGACAAGAGAAGGAGACGGTGATGTGTAGGCGTCGTCTGTCTCAAGAGTTAGTGGTGGGCCGGACGTCAGGGCGTCAGGCTGGCAGGGAGAGGCACGGGGCCTCTGGACGCATTGCCAGCGACACGCATAGGGCCGTTTTGGATCAGTGCCAAAACGGTGCCCTACCAATATTTCGATAGTTTGAATAGTGTATACCGTGGTTTTGGTTTGAAGCCAAATCATTGGCATTGCCAATGTCTAGGATATTTTCTATACTCTACTCAAAGCTTATTCTAAATTGGTCTCCAACCAAATATAACTCTACCCTACCAAAAAAATTGGTAGTGCCAAAACTTACCTAGGTTTTAGCACTACCAATATTTTGGTAGGGTATTAAACCAAACAAACCCATAGTCCCCTGGACTTCCATCAGCCCCTGCGCCTTTGTTGGTAGTAGTAGGTACAGTACATTCCACGGTGGACAAAAACTAAAAACTCAACATGATGGGATGGGAGTGATAGCTACGTACACTATTGAATAGTTTCTCATGGTCTTGGACTTGGAGTGATTTGCTCTCAACAGTAGAGAGTTGTTGGTTCATCAATTACCAACTGTAATAACTAGGACTGACCACAAGTAGAATGACACCGTACGAGTAGCTGCGAAATTACGCATCGACATGGCAAGTATCTGTGCCAACTTTGCATCGATGAGATCGGATCAGAAACAGTATGCCAAACCAACCCCACCCAACCCACGCGAGAACCGTGGACCACGACCCCATTTACACGCGCCGTCGACCGCATCTCATCTCATCTCACCGTTGGATCGCGCGCGCGAGAGAGAGACGCCTTGGAACGGAGCCGCGCGCCGCGCATGCACATGGTGCGCGCGCGCGCGCGTCTCGACTCCGTCCCGATCGATCGATCGATCGCGCGAGCCGCGGTCCAGGCCCCGACAGCCACAGCGCGGCCTTATCTCCACTGCTCCCCCACTCCGACGTGGCGCGCGTACCATACCATTCGTCGTCACGCGCGGCCGCATTATTGGGATGATGCAACTCTGCAAGCTACGGGCCCTCGGGTCGGTTTGAAATTAACCGCACGGATTGGATTCGAGAAGATTTTAAACTTTTCAAACAAGCAAACGAGTCGTACGTAGTGCGGTACTGGTTGCGAATAGCGATCGAATTTGACTAGGAAAAAACGAAGGAACTCAGGCAAATGCATGCACAGTTTTACAGAAGCAAAGCAACGGGTTCCCAAAGGTCCACACTTACAGTACGTTCAACGTACAACTGATCCAAGCAAATGAAACAGGTTTGATGATGCACTGATGCGAGAAACTAAACGGTTGGATCGGAGTCGGAGACGAGGCGATCATGGACAAGCGGCGGCGGCGGCGATGAGCTTAGTAGTCGGTGGTGGGGAGCTGCTCGTGGGTGTGGGAGATGAAGAGGACCTCGTAGATGACGCCGGCGAGGCCACCGCCGATGAGTGGGCCAACCCAGTACACCCACTGGGACTCCCAGGACCAGCTGACGAGGGCCGGGCCGAAGGAGACGGCCGGGTTCATGGAGGCGCCGTCGAACGCGCCGCCGACGAGGATGTTCGCGCCGACGATGAAGCCGATGGCGATGGGGGCGATGGTGCCGAGGCTGCCCTTCTTGGGGTCAACGGCGGTGGCGTACACGGTGTAGACGAGGCCGAAGGTCATGACGATCTCCAGCACCAGGGCCTCCCACACGGAGACGCCGGTCAGGCCGAAGGTGCCGGTGGCGAGCCCGCCGGTGGAGAAGCGGAGGAGGAAGCACGCCACGGTGGAGCCCAGGAGCTGGGCGATCCAGTAGAGGAGGCCGCGGAACAGGGTGATGTTGCCGCCGACGAAGGCGCCGAAGGTCACGGCCGGGTTCACGTGGCCGCCGGAGATGTTGGCGCCGACGGACACCGCCACGAACAGGGCGAAGGCGTGGGCCACCGCCGCCGCGATCAGCCCGGCGGGGGTCGTCGCTCCGCCGCCGGTCAGCTTGCCTGCGTACGCGCATGACAGTTAGGTACACGTAAGAAGAATTCAGAGATCGAAATGGTAATTTAATTTTGTGGATTTGCTTATGATTTCTCGTTTGTGTTCTTCTTTTGGTCATGTTACTGATTGTATTACTCTTTTGCTTAACTAAGCTAGTGGATTTTGCTACTCTGAAAAAAAATATTATTTTAACCTTCAGTATTTCGTTGTAAAATAATATGTTTGAGCAATTGCTAAGCTATGGAGTTTGGAAACAATTTATGCTCCTAATTCTAATTAACCATATTATTTTGTCTGAAAAGTTTTTTTTGCTTCTAGTTCTTGGCACAAGCACATGGTCTGTGACTGCCACATCACTGACTGAAACAGAACTACTGAGATCCCTTCGTCCACGTAATCAGTAAGGGCAAACCGGTCATTTGGGCCCAATCATGCAACCTAAAAGCCATGCCACTTTTTATTTCACGAACTTTTGACTTTTTCTCAAAAGAAAATTTTCTTTCAACTTAATTATCATAGCACGGCGTCTAGTTTCTCTCACTCCTGCAAGGACGGAGAGAAAAAAGTTTTGTATATCTTCCCAAACTTTTTTCTCCCCCACATGTCTTGTGTTATTTTGAGGGATTAATTCATGCGTTGCTAAACTAATCCACAATTAAGTCCTGGACTTTGTAGTATCATCATAGTATATGGAGTGGATTTGCAGTGGCAGTGACAACACACAAGGTGGTTAAAATTAAGGTCGGCGACTTACTGAAGGCCATGCCGGAGCCCTGGCCGGCGAAGACGAAGATGAGGGTGGAGATGAACTCGGCCAACGCCGCCTTGAGTGCACCCGGGTGGTACACCTCCTGGTGGCTCCCCACGGCGATGTTGCGGATCGGCATCTTGCACTACTCCCTTCTGCTGCTCTCTCACTCAAACTAGAAGAGCTCAGAAATGGAGTGGTGTGTGTGTGGCTGCCTGTGTGGTGCGGAGACGGGACGGGAGAGAGGCCGGTATATATACACCCAGCGCAGCGCATGCACGAGAGACACCGGGTGTGGCCGGTGGCGAGTTGGCAACACATGGGGATATTTTTCTTTCTTTTCTTGTTTCTCTCGCTTTCTCTTTCGAGTGAGTCACGAATGTGATCGTGTGAGGCTGTGCTCACCCCTCCGGATTTGCCATATTACGGTTATCGGTGAAGTTTCTAGAGATCAGTAGGGTGTGGTTTGTGATTTTGGAAAATTAGCCGGGTACTTGTGCGTATAGCAAGCTGGTAGGTGCTGGTTTTGGGGATTAATGAACGACATGATGGATAAGGATACGATAGAATTGAATACAAGCTCTCAGATGAAAATATGGGAAAAAAAAATTTAAAACTTGACCTGTTCTGTGTCACAGCTAATGGAGCTACGTAATAAAACACTGGGGATGAACCGTGAGTAGCACTACCGAATGTTTATTCAGGCAGGCTGCTTAGCTCGAAATTAAGCTAGCACCAGTGATCAAAGTCGACGATTTGTTGTCCAGTCCTCGGCATCATCTGTGCTTGTTTTCCTTGCAACATGCTAAGGACGTGTATGGTCTGTTGCAGTGTTGTTGAAGCATTTTTTTTTTCACGAACGCGTAAAAGGATTGTACGTCAATATATTAGAAGAAAAAAAATTTAAGTTACACGATGCAATCAGCCAGACCGGCTTATGCTAGGGGAGGGAGAAAAAGCAAAAATAGAAAACTGAAGCTTAGAAAAGAAAGTGTTGTTGAAGCAAACACTACTGAATTTTTACAATCAAGATATGGATATCTGTAACAAATTTTGTCGTCAGTCTCACGCAGAGCTCCGTTAAACAACACGATAACACGATCATCGCTTGGTATTACTCCCTTCGGTTCCATATTAATTGACGTTTTAGACAAGATTGAGATCAAACTTTTATAACTTTGACCATCAATAACTTTAAAAATATTTAGTTTAAAGGAATTAGAACATCATATATAGATTTGTCTTTCAATGCAATATAATAAAAGTAAACATGCTTTTATTTATCTATTATGTAATTAAAGGAATAGAAAAATGAGACTCTATGTTCGTTCTCATGGCCTAGAAATTCTCACATTAATCGGAAAAAAGAAAAAGCAGAGTCCATATAAAAATACAATTTAGAAATAGCTGAAATTCAGAATTAAAAAATAAGGAATATTAGAAGAGTAGACTAGAGTAGTTATTACACATTAGTAGTTTTGAAAAGTTATTGCAAAATTTAAAATTATGTTGTCATTGTAATATATTTTAATAATATAATGAGAAAACATATATGCTATTATATGAGAGAAAATATAATAATGCTAGCCGCGCAATCTGCGTGGGCCACCATGCTAGTTATATATATTATAATAGAAAAATAAGGTCAAAGAAATATTTTATAAACCGTGTTATTGTCTAAAACGTCTATTAAAATGAAACTGGAGGAGTAAGCCGTTAAACAACACGATCACACGAGCGTCACTTGGTAATCAAGCTCGGATTGTGAGGGGGGAGGCGACAGCAACCGGGGGGCGGGCGGCTTGCCAGCTCAGCCACGCCGGCCGAGGAGCTGTCAGCGAGCCACGTGTGCGGGGGAGGCAGGCCTCGTGGCCCGTGTGGATTCGGAGGCTGGGCGACGTGACGTCTCACCACAAATCCCTCGGGATTGGCTGATGGGTTCTTTTGTCCCGGCAGCGGGAAGTGATCTGGGATTGGCTGCGTTGCTCCGGGGCGGCGAGGTAGACTGATTGCTGATTACGGCCGTCGCTTCTACGGCTAGCGTTTAGGGATTAACGTGTTCTCCACTATTCTTTTTTTTTTGTCTCTGCCGTGATTGATAAGTGCAGGGTGATGCTTCTAGCGACTTCGTCAGAATTATTTTCTCAATATTTAACCACAAAAGTTTGATGGTTATCCTCAAGAAAAAATCAGGGGTAACACATTCATCTAGAAATCCAAGGGGTTAGGATATGTCGCGAGAACTTTTAAGGTATAATATACTACTGTAAGTATACATGATTTAACGGTGTATACTGATTTGAATTTTTTTAGTTAATTAGATTACAATATAAAATTTGAAAGGGTAATTTTATCTTCTTTTCGTTATTCTATCATCAAATTGTGCTATCATCACGTGTTTCGTCATCAAATGGCGCTCAGGATGCTCCTACCATAATGCACGATAAGATCTAGGACTAGGTACTCTCAATTACAGTCAATTTGAACCCAAAATTACTAAAGTGTATTTTAAATTTTCTATCAAATTCCTAATAAGTCCTTCTAAATACTGCCAGTATATATTGGTAGTATATTGTACCGTAAAATTTCTATATGTCACACGCTCTCATAGTCTTGTTATTTTACCTGAAGTGGCAACATCGAGATGGTATTAACGTCATTCTTGGACGGTCGAAAGAGGGCACGGTTAACCCATTTCTCCTTTTATTCTTCTTGAAATGCAAACCCTTGGCAGTAGTAGCAACATTCATCCATCCATGACCATTTGGATTCCACTCCGGAGTTAACAATTCCTGAAGGAGCGGCTACGCAAATTTTAATTCGAACAGTGTCATCACCCTCGACAAAAACAATCATCCGGCCCATATATTTTTTTGGAGTAGCTATATTTATGGCGCCATAATTTTCATAAAAAATAGTCATCATATTTTTATATCATATTTTTATATTGTAAGTCCCTAAATTACATATGTAATTTTAGTATATTTATAATGTAAGTTTCAAAATTACATATGTAAGTCTCTAAATTATATATGTAAATTGAATGTAATTACAATGTAAGTGCAAGACAATGTCTATGTTTTGCATTGTAGATTACATATATTTATATACTATATACAGATACATATGAGTAGAACCATCAAAAGTTTAAACTAATGAAACATGTTAAGTTTTAATTAATCGTGTAATGACAGCAGAGAGATGCTAAGGACCTGAGTGGACTGAACAACATCTGACGGTTAGAAATTCGAGTGTAATCAGCTATAAAATATGGCGACATCATTTTAGCAAATCCGTATATTTTTTTCTCTTCCATACGTCGGTTTGTACGATGGTGACACGTCAGCCACTCAGAGCTGCTCGTTGCTCGGCGCGCCACGTCAGATGCTGTGCTGCACGAGAGCACCCCCCCCCCCCCCCCCCCAAGCCAATAATTGGGTGACAGCTACGGCTGAAATTACCGTCCTGCCCCTCGGGTTCTCGAAGAGTCCACTCACACTCACTACGACGTGATACATGCGCCGGAGAACCAATTAGTCCACACTAACCTCCAGGATTAGGAGAACCTCTAATTACACAACTATTATCCGCGTGATTATATTAAGAGGAGGGCTCACCCTATCCACATGATTTGTTTTTCATACAGCAGCTGACTCCACCATTTGCAAAACCTTTTGTTCTTTAATTTCTTACTATCTGCCTCCGTGTTCTTGCCGTTTGCAACCCAGTCACATGCATGCATCAACATGTTACTACGAGAAGAGATCGATCGATTGATCACGAGATATTTATCCACAATAGGAGAGGGATGCACGGATGACTTGATGTAATTTTAGCACATGTAGTTTGGAATTTTGGAACTAATACGTGCTCGAGATCTGATCCAATTCTTCCTAATTACTACCTCCGTCCCACGTTACTTATCGCTTTGACTATTTATTTGCAACGTTTGACTATTCGTTTTATTTAAAAAATTAGTGCAAATATTAAAAAAGATAAATCATACTACTTTTGATAATAAAACAAGTCATAGTTAAACTAAATAATAATTCTAAAATATTTTAAATAAAACGAATAATCAAATATTAAAAAAAGTCAAAACGATCGGTAATATAGGACGAAGGTAGTAGAGTTTACTCCTACTCAGTACATATTAAGATAAGATCATGTTGTCATTACCGGTAAACTCTGGCTTCGCCTTGCATGTGATGGGGCCTAGCTTGACTTGCCCCTGGAGAGAACTGTATGATCTCTGCAATACGATCGAACTGTTTGCATTGCAATGCACATGTGTATGCGAGAAAAGTACTTCTTAGTTATCACCTGATCCAATCACAAATTGGTGATAAAATGAAGTGGATGGATCTAATCTAAGTCGTTGCCTTGCTGGATGAGGATTTCATTAATTGCGTGGATCAATTTGTTCGCGCGAGCTTTGATCTGATAGGGAAAGATATTTTTGTATATCATTAAGTGTATTTAAAATACCTTGGAGAAACTTGAATGTGCGACAATTTCCGCGAATTATGAGCTGGCTAGTGCTCTTGGTCAAATATTTGGATGTGCTTCTGAGCTGGAGAACTTAGCTTGTTTAGTTAAGACATAACAATTCAAGGCAATTTGGTTAGGTGGCACTATCCTATACTTTAAGCCAGACTAAATTAAGCATTGTGTCCATAAATATGTCGCCATCAATTAAAGAAAATGGAGTAGGCATTGCCCTTTTCCCTATAAGAATTTATAAATAAGCAATGAATATTTTTGTACCTGTTCTTAAATGAAAACAAAAGTATCCTTGGCATAAACCACAAAATGCCATCTCTTTGCCACCTGCTTCTTCAGACCGGGTTTCTTGCCGATCTTCGCCATTTTTCTGATGACAAGTAGTACTTGACTACCTTTTCCATCTAATACATTTTTTTTCTGGATTGGAAGGGTGGCCGTTTTTCATATTTTTTTTTAAAAAAAATTCCGGGCTACAAATACCAAGCTTTGATTCTTTTTCCCATTTTTAGAGAAAACATTGAGCACTGATGATTTTGCCGTTTAGACTTTGACGTCTCCTCTCTTTGATACGGCCCATTCAGATCGAAGATGAGTACTCCAGCACGGCCCACATATGACACTTCCTGGGCTTGCTGTCTCCGTGTCCATCCACGCACTTACGGGGACGCCTAACGCGCGACTGACGGCAGGCGCGCGACGCCCCCAGTACTACTGCTACTAGTAGTACACTGTACAGTAGAACCAGTTACTCCCTACATCTAATTTTAATAGTTATATTTCCAAATTTAAAAAATTTAATTTAGATAGGCATATTTCAATCTAACAACCTATACTCTTAATGATTTTCTCGGATTTAATACATGACTCTCTATTTTTCCACACAAGATTGGCTACATGGGCATTGAAAAATGTAAATTTTAATGAATAGCTTGTTTACGAGGTATAACTATTAGCATGTTTAAATAGATGATAAGTAGAATTACTTATCCTTGGTCTGTGTGTCAAGATGAAATATGACTATCAAAGTAGATGGAGGGAGTATTTACTACCAGTATTACTACTAGTAGTACTACTACACTATTACTACTAGTACTACTATACTACTACTATAACAAATATATATTTTTGTTGTATAAAAAATATACACATATACAAACTTTGTATATGATGTGTATAAACTTTGTATACGATGTGTACAAACTATGATGTATACAAACTTTGTGTACTATTTGTGCAAACTTTATATACATAAATGTTAAAAAATCGAAAAAACCAAAAAACACATCACGTGTATACGTATACAAGTATACAAACTTCATATACATACGCATACAAAGTTTGTATATATGTATGCAAACTTTATATACAGCGTATACAAAGTTTTTATATATACATATACAAACTTTGTATACATGTATATAAACTTTGTACAACGTATAAAAAAGTTGTATACGTATATGTTTAAAAAAATAAAAAAATGAAAAGAAATAACAAAAAAAGAAACCTAAAAGGAAAACCGCAAAAACGGAAAGAAAAAACGAAACAGGAAAAAAAAGAGTAAATTGGATCGTCGGTACACGAACTTGTCAGGTGGGTGCAATCTAGTGCACAAACTTGTAAAATGCTTGTTTTGGTGCATGAAATTGTGTGGTGCGTGCGGGGAAGTAAAAAGGACACTATATGACTAATCCTATTGATTTAGGGGCTGATTAGGATGCTATGTAAACATATATATATATATATATATATATATATATATATATATATATATATATATGTATGTATGTATGTATGTATGTATGTATGTATGTATGTATGTATGTATATGAGAAGGTTGCCACTAGACTTACATCTATTTAATAAAATATAGAATAGGATTTAGTGATAGTAGAAAAAGATTAAAAATATCGAGCAATGATATAAGGGTTAGAAACATATAAAATTCATCATTTCAATGATAAAGGAAGTAGAGACTAAATTTATAAATATTGCATGTCTTATACATACTCGCTACAGGTATACACGTCGCATCCTAATCAACATCAACTTCATAAAATTGACATTGCCAAGTTATTTTGGTCATCGTTCGTACGAACTAGACAAGTTCGTGTACTGAAACGAGCATTTTACAAGTTTATATGCTAAATTGCACTCACCTATAAAGTTTGTGTACCACCAATGTAATTTACTTAAAAAAAAGGAAAAAAAAACCGCGCGGGCCCCACCCTGTGCACGCGCTGCCGCCGCGGCCCTCTCCGCGCGCGCCACGTTCCTCGCCGCGCGGGAGGACGTGCGTGCGGCTAGTCGCGCATTAGCAGTTTCGCTTACGCATCGGCCTCGGTGGTTTGCCACATTTGTTAAGGCTTTCGAAGTGGGTTGGGCCATAATGCTTCGTCCTCTGACCTCGTCTGCACCGGTCGGACAAGCCCAATAAATTTCAGACCGTCAGCCCATCACCCTCGCCGTAAGCCTGTGTAGGCTCGCTCTTTCCCTCCTCCCTGCCACAATAGAATCCAGAAATTGCCCGTTTAAAAAGCAAAATGTATTGGTCCGTTGTAAAGGAAAACTGGAGTACTAGTATCTAGTTTGAATTCAAATCTCAAAAATAAATAGTAAATTGAACAAAGCGAAAATGGACCGACAAGACTTGTTCCTGGCAATAAAAATTGACAGCGGCCAACGGAGATTCTCACTCGAGGAGGCAGGAAGATCCCATTAACCCCGCGATTTTTCTTCATTCCTTTTGAACTCCGTACACCGTAGTGGCGATTTCAAAATTCAAAACCTCCCTCCCCTCAACGTTCCGATTCCAAACGCAAATCCAGCCCACGCCACGCCGCCGATTATTCCGCTGGCGATCGGCAACGACTCCTTGCCCTATCCGCCGCGCGGGATCCAGACCGTCCATGTCTGATCCAACGGCCGCGCCGATCCGGCTCGGTTTTAAATAGATGCGCTACGCTCCCCACCGGCCACCCCGTCCGCTCCTCCTCCCTTTTCGGCCGCTGCTTCACACCATCCGCATCCTCCCCGCTCGCCGCCGCGCCGCTCCAAGTTTCTTTCGGGGTACGCGTCTCCCCCCACAAATCCGTTCGATTCCTCGCGTTTTCCTCCACTGGGTTTCTCGTACATCCCGTTTCTTCCGGATTGCTGCGTGATTTGGGATTTTGGTTGTTTGGTTGGGGCTTTTTCTGAGTGATTTTGGGGATTTTTCTTGTAGAGGAGTTGATCGAGGAGTTGGGGTTGAGATGGGCCAGATCCAGTACTCCGAGAAGTACTTCGACGACACCTACGAGTACAGGTAGATGAGAATCCCCTCTTCTTGAATCTTCTCGCTATCTCCGTTGCAAAACCCTAGTTCCTGATCCTTTTGGCCGGCGCGGCGCAGGCACGTCGTCCTTCCGCCGGAGGTCGCCAAGCTCCTCCCCAAGAATCGCCTTCTCTCCGAGGTAACCTTCAAGATCTCCAAATACATTCGTGTAGAATCGCGTTCCTGGTTGGATCGATTCGTTGATTGTCTGATTGGGGAATGGGGGTTTTTCCGATGGGGTTTATTTGCAGAACGAGTGGCGCGCGATCGGAGTGCAGCAGAGCCGCGGGTGGGTGCACTACGCGATCCACCGGCCGGAGCCGCACATCATGCTGTTCCGCCGCCCGCTCAACTTCCAGCAGCAGCAGGAGGCGGCCGCGGCTGCAGCGGCGCAGATGCTGCCCAAGTGACTGCCCCCTCCACGCGGCGATGGCGGCGACCCGGGGTTGAAATGTGCGAAACCCTAGCCCCTTTACATCTCTTAAAGGGGGTTCGCGATACTGCTAATTTACTTTCGTTTGTTAGTTGGAAATCTTAGTGATGGTGGTGGTGTCCACCTTGTGTTCGTGAGAATGCCCGAGTAGGAACTGGCATGTAAACGTCTGTGTTATCTTGGATACTTTTCATTGCTAAGCTATTATATGTGATGCTGGTACTGTTGTTAAACTGTTACAACTTACTACTACATGTGACATTCTGATTGTGGTCATGCTTAGCATTTCTTTCTTTTGTCCAGCATTCTGGGTATAAAGTGCAATGATCAGTAGAGGCATAACGACTGGTGAATGGACTTATTGCATTTTTAAACTTTGTGTGGTTTACAACAAACCTTGATGGTGATTGGTGCGTGTCCTGCATTGTCTCACTAATTAAGGTGTGATCAAGATATCAACATTTTGAAGCAACACTGATTATCAGTGTTCGGTGTCATTCCAGACTTCCAGCCCATCCATGTCGTCTACTACTACTGATCCAACATGGCATGGCAGGCTGAAAAATAGAAGTTGGTGCAGCCTGGTGTGTTTGGAAACGTCTGAAACTCTGAATGGCGAAAATGCAGAGTGAAATAGGAAACATCAGAAGCAGAATTTTCTTTGATGCAAGTGGAGCCTAAAACTTTTGATGAAATTTCTTTGGAATTCATCCAGTGCAAGCATATGTGATAGTGCAAGAGGATTCTTGAGCTGCACTAATGGACTGGTGGGGCAAAAGGATTTTTGAGCTGGATATTTGCGTGTTAGCATTGGAGCGCTTTGCTGCCAGAATTGAAGATTAGCTTTGCCAAAAATATCTCTTTGGGATGTGGCCAAGGAAATTGGGGGGTGTGAGTGGCAGTGTCAATTGTGGTACAGTTGCTGGTGATGGGACCTGAAATTTTCTCATCGAGCTGCCCTCTCCTGATTTTAGTTCAAGGGGACACCACGTGTTGCATGCCTTGATTTCGACATCGTGTAATCAACAAAAGCAGTCGCAACAGCAAAAGGCTACTACAACAATGTGTGGTATGAGAAATGGATCACTTTCAGTTCAACTAGGAATGCTATGATTTATCCGGTTTTCACTACGGAATCCATTTGAACTAAAAAATCAAATAAATTCATACATATCTGGAAGAGAACTCTATGCGCAGGATATCATATTAGAGACGTGACAAATCAAATACAACTTGAGTCCTTGATCAAGAAATAAGAGGAACTTGCTTAACCTCTCACACGCGTGTAATAAGAAATGCATTGTTATTTTATTTAATTCACTAGCCATGATTTTCTTTGCGAGACAAGACTGATAACGTTATTAAACAAGACAATAATTTACAACCATATGATAACCATTACAACAAAAGATCTATCGACAAAGAAAAAAAATTCTCTACATCTTAAAATGCTGCAAGACATGAGCAAACAAGCACATCCATAATTATGATCAACTCTATTATGCACAAAAGGTTGGTTGTGTGCCCATGGACAGAAGCCGGAGATATTATTATTTTCATTATTAAAAAAAATGCACAAAAGGTAATGAATAAGTACCAGCCACCATCTTTGTTCCTCTTACAAATCAATAAACCGATATCGCCCAACAAATCAACGAACCTGACCAGCTGACCCTAAAGACGGTACTGCTAACCGAAAATCAAGGATCCCACAAACGAAATGATCACCAACAAAGACATGCAATAAGCAAACCCTAACCAAACATAACTCTAATAACATGGAAGATCAACCCTAAACTACTGATAGATATAAGAGTAAATTTCACAAAAACTACAAATACTTTTACCAAACTATCACAAAACTACACATTTAAAGATGCGTATTACAAAACTACAAATTTAGCATCAAATTTATTATAGAACTATATATTTAAAATATTATATTATGAAACTACAGATTTAGCAGTGAAGTTATCTTTGATAACTAGATTTTTAAGTTCTTATCTATAGCATATTGGGGTTATAAAAGTCGTAGTTTTGTGATAAAACAGATGTTTCTGATATGATACCTCAAATCTTTAGTTTTATGGAAGATATGGTGTTAAATCGGTAGTTTTATGATACATGTTTTTTAAATATACAGTTTTATGATAGATTGATAAAAGTAAATGTAGTTTTATGAAATTTATTCTAGATATAAGATACTTTAATAAAAAAATACATCTTTAAATTTAAGGGTATAGACTTGACATCATTGCCTCTGAAGCTGATAAAAAGGATGTAAAAATTCAATTATGCTTCATTGCAAAAAAAAAAAAAATAAATTGCATATGAGACCTCCTTTTATTACCATTGTTGCAGCCTGCACCAGGGGTAAAGCAACATTTTCATATTGGACCAGTTATATTTACCAAATGATTCATCTTGGTCCTAGTTCTTCTACCTCTGGCTCCCTCTTTTATCTCTCTATTTCCTCTCTTCTCTGACCAGTAACAGGTCAGGTAGCTAGCTATCTAAAGTCAGCGCTGCACTAATGCCAAAGCTCTCTCAGAGTTAGCATCAAAGCCACACACTTGTGATGGATCTCAATCTCCCCATCTAGGTTTGCACTAAAGCTCAGGAGGGAACGAAAAAAAGAAAGAAAAATTGCCCCCATTGCTGTCGAGCTATCTGCAGGGAATGGCTTGGCTTTGGCTTGGTGAAGATTTACCGATCGGCGCCGGCGGCGAGGAGGATTTTGTGGAGATTGCAGAGGGGGGGGGGGGGGGGGGGGGGGTCTAGTAGTATTCCTTCACCAAGTCAGCAAGCCCATGGTCAGTTGGTCACACTCCAAGCTCTACATGTTCGAGGACATTTAGATTGGGCAGGTGGATTGCAGCCTTATGATGATTATTGTTTTGTGCTTCTACCATCTTGTGGCTAGCATATGACAACAATGGACTGCAAGATTGCAAGGTGAGGCTTCATGGCATCTGTTAACCTCGAGCTTAAGTAGCGCATCGCAGTGGGAGGCCAAAGGTTGAGCACGACGATGGGCAGAGGACGAGGTTAAGCAAGGTGATAGGTGGGATGGATCAACTGGACTGCTGGAGGAAGAACGGGTTCGAGTGGAAACAATTGGGGAAGATAGATGGTCCAAAGTGAAAATGTGTGCTTACCTCCGGTGCAACTTGTAACCATGGTAAAAATATGAGGCCCAACATGCAATTTACTCATAAATAAATGCCATAGTAGTATCAAACGGTTCTGGATCACAAAGTGCACTGATGGGGCGCGGGCGGTCAAAGTTCCGTACACTGCCTGTTCATGTCCACGGCGCCGAACTGCCGAAGTGAACCCAGAATCCAATGGGCGGACCGGCTCCCACAAGCCGGTTGGGTTCGTGTCATTCTCACGAGTGAGTATACCCAGGGAAGTTGGCCGCCGCTGCGTAGCCGAAGCTCCACCACACGACACCCCGCAAAACGCCATGCGTGCTCCTGCTGCACACTTGTCCCCCGCCTCCTCCGCCGTGCCGTCACGCAACCACGGACTCCTCCTCCACCTCCGTTTCCTACTCTCTTCTTCAGTTTCTCACCTCTCCGCACGAGAAAATTCGAATCCCCCTTCCGGCTGCTGGTTTTCGTGCCAGAAACAGGCGATTTTACCAGTGCCAGTTAGCTCTCGCCTTCCTCCTCCTCCATCGTGCTACTACTCTGTTCTTCTGGAAGAACACTGGTCTCCTCGCCTACCTCAGTCACCACTCACCACACCAGGTGCGAGCTATAAAAACCGGCACGCCAAAAATCTTCAAAACCACACAGAAACCTCAGATCTCCGAGGCTTCCCAAGCGAGTCGACGAAAATGCCCGTGATGGCTCCGACCGCATCTCTTCTCCTCTCCCCGAGGCCGCTGCCGGCGAGCCGCCGGGTCCCCTCGCTCCCGGCGCTCTCGGCTTCCGGTCGCCTGCGCCTCCGCCGCGCCCGCGCCGACACACGGCTCCGCGTGGCGGCGCCGCCGTCCGTCCCCGGGGAGGCGGACCAGGCGCCCGGGGAGACCGAGCCGAGCACGTCGTCGGCCGACGAGAAGTTCGTGTGGAGGGACCACTGGTACCCCGTGTCCCTCGTCGAGGACCTCGACCCCAGCGTGCCCACCCCGTTCCAGCTCCTCAACCGCGACCTCGTCATCTGGAAGGACCCAAAATCCGGCGAGTGGGTCGCCCTCGACGACCGTTGCCCCCATCGCCTCGCGCCCCTCTCGGTATGAGTATCGCCACGCGCCCTTCCAATCTCTTCCTCTTTTGCGCCAATTTTGATCCGATTGAATTCACGGCGATGATCTGGATGTCTGTGTGTTCGTAGGAGGGGCGGATCGATGAGACGGGGTGCTTGCAGTGCTCATACCACGGCTGGTCATTCGATGGCTCCGGCGCGTGCACCCGGATCCCGCAGGCGGCGCCCGAGGGGCCGGAGGCCAAGGCTGTGAGGTCGCCGAAGGCGTGCGCGATCAAGTTCCCCACCCTCGTCTCGCAAGGGCTGCTCTTCGTGTGGCCCGACGAGAATGGGTGGGAGAAGGCCACGGCTACCAAGCCTCCGATGTGCGTGTATATTCTGGATTAGTGGTTTATTGATTGAGTTTGGTTAAGGTCGTCGGTGACGAGGTTTGATCCTGTTTTTGATTCCAGGTTACCGAAGGAGTTTGAGGATCCTGCGTTCTCCACGGTGACCATCCAGAGGGATCTGTACTATGGCTATGATACATTGATGGAGAACGTCTCTGATCCGTCGCATATAGAATTTGCTCACCACAAGGTAATGCTACATTTTTTATTTGAGAATGATCAGTTACTTTAATGTACTGGCACGCAATGCTAGTCCTGGATATTGCACATTTGAGATATGAGGATGGTTTGTTGTGTACCGTACTTGCACATCATACCTCAATTTGGTTTTAGTAGTTCTATTTTTGGTTGAATCTCTTAACAGTGGCTTCTGGTGGACTATGATTGCCAATGTTTTGTTTTGAACTGCCTGTTGCTTTGATATGAAAACGTAGCTGCAGCATCGTTCAGTCTCTTTACTTAAGCTACTGGCTAGTGCTAAAATTGAATAATACTTACTTAATCGAGGCTACTGTATTAACGGTCTGTTATGGATTCATGGTACATGGACTAGAGGTATGATTCATTATCTAAGATGCACTTTCAGTAAATCCACAACTTAGACCATTTGTCTTCCCTTCATTATTCATGGAACAAAAGTACGATTCCCATGGCCAAAGAAATTGGTTAACTAGGCAGCATTATCCTTGCCTCAAAATTTAACTCCTCTCACAGGTCACTGGTCGAAGAGATCGAGCCAGGCCTTTGCCATTCAAGATGGAATCAAGTGGTGCATGGGGATATTCAGGGTCAAATTCTGGAAACCCTCGCATCAGTGCAACTTTTGTGGCCCCTTGCTATGCACTGAACAAGTATGTTCAGCAAAACACTCTAATCATGCCTTTTCCCATTTCATTGCATTTGCCTTTTGATGTGAATTAGCTCATATATCAGTTTCACATCCAGTAACTCCACTTATGATTCTGATCTTTTAGTATTTCGTTTTTTGTAGAATTGAGATAGACACAAAGTTACCCATTTTTGGAGATCAGAAATGGGTCATATGGATTTGCTCTTTCAACATTCCAATGGCCCCAGGGAAGACTCGTTCTATAGTTTGTAGTGCTCGGAACTTTTTCCAGTTTAGCATGCCAGGAAAAGCATGGTGGCAGGTATCTGCAATTTTTGTAGCTCTCTCTATTTACCTCCTTTTCAATCTACTTGTTAGTGCCCTTTTTAGGAAAACAGCAGTAAAGATCCCCGCTCTATTAAAAATTAGAGTGAATTTTATGCTCTCATTATATCCGAAAGTATAAAGTAAAACCCTGAATCCCCTGTTCTTATACATTTGCTTCTTTGTGTATGTGATGCAGCTTGTCCCTCGATGGTATGAGCATTGGACTTCAAATTTGGTCTATGATGGTGATATGATAGTTCTGCAAGGGCAAGAGAAGATTTTCTTGTCTGCATCGAAGGAGTCTTCTGCAGATATTAATCAGCAGTACACAAAGATCACGTTTACACCCACGCAGGCTGACCGTTTTGTTTTGGCATTCCGGGCATGGCTAAGGAAATTTGGTAACAGCCAACCTGACTGGTTTGGAAATCCTAGCCAAGAAGTGTTGCCTTCCACTGTCCTTTCAAAGCGTGAGGTAAAAATTTCTGGGATCTAGTTATGTGAGAGCATTTATGCAGTTTTATTTTGAAGCTAGTCTTTAGATGGTTTAAGGAATTTAGTTATGTTTTACTACCTTGCTCACAAGAACTTTTTACGCGCTGATTCCATAAAGTATTTGACACTATCCTCCTTGCATGAACTTTGGTTTTTTTTTTTTTGGACACAAAACAAAAGGTTTGATGTTGTTCATTATGGGCACAGATAATTGATTTCCATGAAGTATTTTTGCACACTACTCCTTCCATGAACCTTGATATATTCTTTTGGACACAAAACAAAGGTTTTATGTTGCTCATTATTGGCACGATTTTTTTTTTGTTTCTGTGCTATATTTTAATTGTCATACTTACTGGCGCCTTTAGCTGTGAAGCTCAGTAATGTACTTTAAAATATCTATGGAGGTATGATAGCTTTGAAGTACTCATAGTACCTGACATTTGAGGATTTAACCACAGCAGTTCCACATATTTGAAGATTCAACCACAGCAGTTCCTTGTAAATTTCAACTTATACTTCCTATGAAAAACATGTTCATTTATGCTTGCGTTTCTATGTATTCTTCAATCCTTGTATCCTTATATTTGACTATATGTTGACCGAGTTGCAAATTACCTATGCAGATGCTAGATAGATATGAGCAGCACACACTGAAATGCTCATCTTGCAAAGGGGCATACAACGCCTTCCAGACTCTGCAAAAGGTCTTCATGGGAGCGACAGTGGCGTTCTGTGCAACTGCTGGGATTCCTGCGGATGTTCAGTTCAGATTATTGCTTGCCGCTGCTGCTTTGGTTAGTGCCGCTGTAGCGTACGCATTTTATACGCTCCAGAAGAATTTTGTATTTGTAGATTACGTGCATGCTGAGATTGATTAAACAAGCATGACATCTGATCTGAGATCTGGTGAAGCGACATCACATGATCATTTGTGCAACGTAAGCTAGGGAATATAGATTGTCGGTGGATATAGTCTAATGTTGCATTGTAGGCAATAGGTTTGTAATTTGTATTAGCTCTTCGGAGATGATGTACAAAAGTTGAAATGAAAAATGTAATTTTGCTCATCATGGCCCAATGACTTTTGATTGATGACTGATGAGTTATTCTCAATGAGTATAGCTTATCTACATTATTGTTGTAGTAGGTGCAATTCATCTTGCTATCTTGCACCGAGGCACATTTGGTTGTAAATCTCAACATAATTTTTGGTTGAACTAGTACAAGAAAACTCTGTTAGAGTGCGCTTAAGCTTTCTAGGTAGTCTGATAATCTGATTTAGCTAAAAACCGGAGATGGTGGGTTTTTAACTAAACCCCCTTTTCCTTGTGAATGGAGTATGTGATTCTCGTATGCTCCTTAGGTGATACTATGTCCCTATTTGCTTCAAAGTTTCACATTTCAAAAACCAAATATTCAAACTCCCAACTCGAAAATTCAACGGTACCTCCACCTTTCACTCAGATAGTGAAAGTTTGGACTTTCACCGAGGAATAATGAACAAAACAGTGGGTACTTCAGAAACCATTATCCGTCACAAATTTTCTTCCAGATGAACAAGTCACTTTCTCACGTAGTAGTGCTACATACGGTACCGGCACAGCGGCCACCGATCACGATGTGGCGATGTGTATGCAACAGTACGAGTATATACCAGCCTCTCAGGATTAAGGCCCACCTTTCAGTGAGCAAGGAAATTTTCTACTAAGGAGGATTCCAACTTTTTTTTTTCCCTCAAGGATTCCTTGGCCCACCTGATAAGCTGAACACATCGCCCAACCCGGGCTCCCAGATGTGGCCAGATCTACCACCCGTCACCATCCCACTCCATCTTATCCGTCCATTTTTTTTAAAAAAAAAATCGAACCCAAAATTCCTCCCCCACACCACGCCTCCACCTCCGCCTCATTTGCTCCAGTTCCCGGAGGGCCGCAACCACCGCTAGCCACTCACCCGGCACGGCATGGCTGCGTCGCTCCGGTCGCCGCCCCCCTTCCCCGCCGCGGCGTTCCGCCGCCGCCGCGCCGTCGTGCGCGCCTCCTCCTCCTCGTCGTCCTCCTCCTCGGCCGTGTCGTCCGCACCCAAGGCGCGCTTCGTCGCCCGCCGCTCCGAGTCCACCTTCGTCCAGCAGCTCGCCCGCCCGCTCGGTCGGTATCTCCTAGTCCTCCTCCCCTCCCGAGTACTAACCCCGGGCTCGGGATTCGCCTTTGCCTCGCGCTTCGTTTGTCGGAGAGATCCCCGCCCTGAAGCTGAGCCTGAGATGTTTTGCTTTGCTCGTGTCGTGTAGCGGAGTACATGAGCTTGCCGGCGAGTCAGTACTCGGTGCTCGACGCGGAGCGCATCGAGCGCGTCGACGAGTCCACCTTCCGCTGCTACGTCTACCGCTTCCGCTTCTTCGCGCTCGAGGTCTGCCCCGTGCTACTTGTTCGCGTCGACGAGGAGCCCAACGGCTGCTGTATTAGTCTCCTCTCCTGCAAGGTGTGGTGGTGCCTACTTGCAGCTTCACTAATGGCGGTAGGTGTATTTTGTAGATTGTGATCAATGCCTCTAATTCGAAATATTCGTTTTGCAGCTCGAGGGATCACCGCTTGTGGAGGCTCAAAATGACAAGTTTTCAGGTAACTGTCGGTGTTGAAATGTTGAATAGTATGATAATCCCACGGCAAGAACAGTTAGTCAATTATAATAGTTGGTTCTTGATTTTATTATTGCTATTTCCCACCGTCTGGACTAAGATAATGATCAAACATCAATACACTGTCACAGCCTCTGAGCCTCATCAACAATAGCTGATGTTGTTTGTTTTTTGTCACATTTCTGTTCATGTTTCCTGTAAGATTCAGATACTCTTCTCGGCTTGCTTGCAATTCTTTACTTGATAATTCATACGCACAGCTTATATGTCAATGAAGTTTCTATAAATATAGTCATATAGACTCGTAGTGGTAGAGTTGCATGATCGAGCCTATATTAGTTCATCTACCAACGTTTAATATTTATGATTCTTTAGTTGTGTTTCGCATATTCTAAGATAATCTATTGAATTCCTTGTCCAGGAAATCATTGACATGATTTGCTGTGGGATGCAGCTTCCATGGTGAATAAGGTGTTCTGCAACAGTAGTATGAGTGATTCAACATCTCAACAGCTTACATCGGATACTACAATCGAGGTAACTAAGTCTTAGGCTCTCTCCTGACTCTGTCTTTGTCTGAACATCATCCGGAATTACTGGACACAATTAGCTTCTTGTGACAAATTTCCAGGTTACAATTGATATACCATTTCCATTTCGAGCATTACCTGTTGAAGCCATTGAATCAAGTGGCAGGCAAGTTCTTGAGCAACTACTCCGAGTCATGCTTCCACGATTTTTGAAGCAGGTTAGTTAAATACATTTTTTTGTTTCCAGTTAAAACTTTGTTGCAAATTCTAACACCAGTCAAGACATCAAGTGAAGGCAGCTACTTTTATTTCTCTCGTATTAATTTGACACCTGATGTATCATAGATAGTTCACCACTATCTGTTTTCTATTGTTCCATGTTGAATTTTAGGCTTGCATTCAGCTCTATACCTAGATTTTATTTCCAACAAATTAATCAATATTTGAAGTCCCACGGGTGCTTTAGTTTATAGTTTACTTTCTATTTGTACAATGATATAACTAAGAAACTAAATGGTCTGAAAAAAAAGAATGATACATGATAGTATGAATAAGATTTATGTTGAGCAATTGCCAATGTGCTGGCTAGAACTTTACTAGGATTATTTGACATGAGTAGCAGTTCCTATGATTATCCTAATATTTATCCTAGAGATTATTTGTCAACTGAGAAAATTATTTTGCTCTCAGCTTGTTAAAGACTACCAAGCATGGGCTTCGGGTGATTCTTCAAGGAAACCACTTGGCACTGGTGAAATATGAAGCTTCGCAGTGTCTCCATTAGGCATTATAGTCTTTTCTTGTTGCATTAGTTATTGCTTGATGGGGTATAGAAAAGCTGTTTATACGTCGTTTTGCTCACAAAATCCATTTGCTTCTTTGTGGTCTTTGCCTGAAGATGTTCTGTAGTGTGTATGGATTTGTGCCATGCGACCAGTCACATACATTTGTAGGTTGTTCATTCACAATGTGTTGTTGTAAGATTAACAATATCCGACCAAAAACTCTTCTGCCTCCATACACATTACAAATTATGGTCCTGTGATATAAGGATTGTCTATGCAAGGAAGGGGTCGGATATGGTTTTCTGATATTGAGAGCAATATGTGCGGACAACGAAGGTGACTACTGACCAGATCGGATGGCCAAGGGGAATTTTGGCTATCATGTTCATTTAACAGTTCTTAACTATCTTTTCCAGCCTGGGCGACGGTTGATGTTTTTGTAGCTTGTGTTATCCATAAATCATGAACATACATAGTCTGTCTAATGTGGAAAGGGATGGTTTAGCAATCAGATGTAAAAAATAATAATACAGAGCTTCATCATGCTTAATTATCTGACTCTGTTGGATCGAAGCTAGATGCTCTTCAATGATCTGCTTTCAAGAATCAAGATATGCCTGATGATCAGATGACGCAATGCCATGAAGCGTTTTGTGCTACATTTTAATTACCTACCTGTGTAAAGATAAGTTATATTTGCTCAAACTAACACAGAGCTAGAATCTGGTTCACGTCAAAATTGGAAGTTCGATTGAAATTGAAACAATGTGATGGAAAAATTTAAAGTTTATATGTGTAGGAAAATTTTGATGCGATGAAAAAGTTAATGAATTATGCACATTTCCTAAAACTTCAAAAAGCTTCAACCACCGACTAGCTCTACCCTTGACTTTCAAGAGGAGAAAAAAATCAGAACAAAGGCCCCGTTCTTTTTTGCTATAAGTAGTGAATAAAAATTTTCATCTTCATAGCACATTTTTTAAATAAGTTTTTGCTTATAATGTTTGACCACCTATCTTATTCAAAAAATTTGTGCAAATATAAAAAACGAAAAAATGTGCTTAAAGTACTTTGGATAATAAGATAAGTCACAAAAAAAATAAATAATAATTCTAAATTTTTTTTGAATAAAACGAATGGTTAAACAGTGCAAGTAAAAACTCAAAATCCCTTATATTATGGGATAGAGGGAGTAAATGATATGTTTTGTACGGAATATTTTTATATGAAAATTCTTGTAAAATATTAGATAAATCTATTATTTAAGTTTGTATTAATTAAAACTTAATTAATTCGTCGATATATCTCGTTTTCCGTAAAACACGGAAAAAAATCAACACCAAAATTATAAATGCTATCCATTCGGTCTATGAGCGAGAGATAAGGACCCGAAGCGAGGCCATCTCAATTCTCAAACAGATGCGTTTCCACCGGTTCGTTGTCGTTGTCAGTTTCCTTCCCGTCCCCACCACCGCGGCGCCACCCGTATGACCTCACCCGCCGTCGTGTCACCGCCCTCGGACTCGACCCTTTTCTGAGCTGTCTCTCGCCTCCCTCTCCCTCTCCCTCCTCTAGGAGAGAGTCCTCTCCTTACTTCCTCCTCTCCCCTCCACCATGGCTCGATCCGTGGCGTCCTCCTCCTCCATCTCCACCATGCCGTCCTCCTCCGCGGCGGCGGCGGCCGCCGCCCTAGGTGACGTCTCCCCGCGCCCCTCCCCGCCCTCATCGCCGCTTCCGAGCACGCTCTCATTCGCTTCCTCTCGTGGCTTTCAGAGGCCGTGCAGGTCCTCGTCACCTCCCTCGCCGACGAATCACCCGTCGCCCGGGACGCCGCGCTCGCCGCCCTCCGCGAGATCGCGCCGATGTAAGGGGATCGCTTCCGCCGCTTCCATTCTTCCGCGTGAAGCTTAATTTTAATCCGGGTAAATTCGTTGCGTGTTGCGTTGTGGTTGCAGGAACCCGCTGCTCGTCCTCGACTGCTGCGCCACCGTCTCCAGAGGCGGTCGTCGGGTACGCTCGTGCGCATTTGGGGACTAAAATTCACTTACCGGGGGCACTGTTTTGGGGCTTGTTTGGATTTGGGGTTGTGAAGCTTTTTTTGGTTTGTCTGTATTGCAGCGGTTTGGCAATATAGCTGGGGTTTTTCTCGTGATGGCTTCTGCAGTGAAGGCTCTCGATCGCTCTGATGCTGAGCGTGAATTTCTTCGGAAACTTGCGAAGATTGCAACAGCAGAGATTGTTAGCTCAAAGGTATGGGATGCTGCCAGCCTGTCTATTGTGTTCTTACTTCTGAGCTGAACACTGTGAGTTCAAGCAGTAAACAGGAGCACTTCTGAGCACTGTTTTGTAGCCCAACGTAATGCCATTATTTGGGGCAGATTGCTAAACATACAACGTCCAAAAACTGACATACCATGGGGCTATGCTTATGATACAGTAGGTCCAGCAGATGTATGATTATTACTTTAGATTTTACATTTTTGGCCTTTTTGGGAAACAAAACCAATTACAGCTGTTACGGTAAGATGTTATGAAAAGAGCAATGGACATGGTTCTTTAGCAAATAATTATTATCACTATCAAGGAAATGGTTCCTGTTCCACCTTGGAAGCCAGGAAATTAGGGCATATGTTTGTCTCGCTCTTTTGTTTTGTGGTTTTTTGTTTTTTTTTTCTGCCTATGCTTATTTAGTTTATCTAAATTATTGTTCATTGGTGAACAGGAACTCAATGTCGACTGGCAAAGAGCAGCAGCGAGTCTTCTTGTTGCCATAGGGTCACATGATCCAGACTTGGTATGGCTTCACCTCCATACATTATCCTTTTCTGACATGAACCTTTAGTGTTCTTAGAGGAGAGGAATGTACTTAAAAGCTGTGGCTCCAAAAGCTACATTATTGTCTCCTTGCAAAGCTTGGACTGGCTGACTTGACTTTACCAAATCTACTCGGCTTCCTTCCCAAACCTACTACTTAGTTCTAACATCTAACCATTAACTCTATGTTCAATAACTTACAGACTTTGTGTTTACTAACTTTATCACTAACCTGCCAAAAGATAACTCTATATCAACTAATTTATGGATTTCATTGCAACTTGACTCATCCACCCATCGCAGCCATCTGTCATGGATAGAATTATCAGATGCATTAACTAATATAATTAAGTTCGTATTCACATTCCTACATAGGAACATGTTTTGTAGATATGTGGTCTACAATAGAGTGGAACTTGTACAATAAGAAATTGATGATAGTTTTTTTTGGTTATTTCAATAAAAATAACAGTGGATAATTTCAGAGGATCCAACAAAAATAAGATTTTATAGCATCATCTAGCGGCCATCCTTTGTACCTTTTTTTTATGGTTTCACATTGAGAATCCCTTATATCTTGTTTCAAGTATAGTTTTCCTGTTTCACTATTGTCAGGTTGGTCTCATTCTTCATTTCTCTGTTGGCTTTGGGTGCTCGCTGCTAGCAATTCTTTACTACCATGTGGCCTAGCATTTTAATAAAATGCAAATCTGTTACTACTCTTATTCTAGATGATGGAGGAATTATTTCTTTACTTCGCTGGACCAACTTCTGCTTTGCCAGCCATGTTACAGATACTTGCAGATTTTGCATCAGCTGAAGGTTAAGCACAACTTTTAGTCTAACTATAATCTGATATTGGGTTGGACTGCTGAATTTGCAACTCGGTCTTGCTTATTTAAAGCCTTGCAGTTCACCCCACGATTAAAGGATGTACTTTTGCGCGTTTTACCTATCCTGGGAAGTGTACGGGACGCTCAACGACCTGTTTTTGCGAATGGTACTGCATATGAATATTCCTCCAATTATCATTTCTAGTTACTCCTTTTTGTTGTTGAGCAAACTGCATTTTGGTTCTCATGTTTCTGGAAAGACAAAAATATCTATCAATACAATGTTCCTTTTGCAGCATTCAGGTGTTGGTGCCAGGCAGCATGGCAGTACATAGGAGATGCCCCCTCTGAGCTTCCTTTCGATACTGACGTCATGTAAGCTTTCAATATGGCAAATAATCCTTTTTTGAGATAACTTAATCTTTTATGCAATCTGTCTTATATTTCAATGATAGGTCCTTTATGAATTCAGTAT
Source organism: Oryza glaberrima (assembly GCF_000147395.1). Classification (NCBI taxonomy): domain Eukaryota; kingdom Viridiplantae; phylum Streptophyta; class Magnoliopsida; order Poales; family Poaceae; genus Oryza; species Oryza glaberrima. The sequence goes on from NC_068328.1 coordinate 2,480,392, forward strand.
TTGAATTACTTCTAAAAGTATGGACAGGTTCGCGTGATCTAAAGGTAAGCTTTGGCTTTGACTTGATTCTTTTATTTGCTGATTTGTTACTATTTAGTATTTACACCCTTTACAAACAGCACTGCCCAACTGATACGAGCAAGCTGTATATGTTTGGATACGCGTATTATGCCTAGATCTCGAAAATAGTTTTTTGTACAATTGTCAGAAACACATACGTGCCTATAAAATTGATACACTTTGATAAATTTGTACATATCAATTGCTCAGTTTAGTGATTAATGGTGTAGTCAATAAGCATCATGATGCATTGATGCACCCTATCCAGCTTTATGAAATAATGTGGCGAAACGAGACTGGATTTTACCATCTAGGAGTGTATTCTGTGAGTTTCCACCCAATCCAAAGGATACATTTAGAGATGGGTTAATTGGATTCATGCCACGCCCAGTAGTGCAGATCAGATGACTGTTTGTTACTAGCCAATTGGATGGACATGACCGTGAGTTCACATTTAAGGGAAGCTCCTACCAGATATGGCTGCTGGGCCCTGGCCCAAACTGGAGATTCAATGTTTGTCGCTCCTTGTATGATGGAACTTCTTCCTTCATAACACGGCAGACTTGCTACAGTTTGCTGGGATGTTATTAGCTTAGCGACTGCTTTTGCAGTAATATATATATATCCATCTTCTGAATTCATTCCAACATAATATTGCATGATCAAATTTACCTGTAATATTTTCATCAGGTGCGGTTGTCTTCTGTTGAGGCTTTGGGAGAAATGGTTGGTCTTGTCACAAGATCACAGTTGAAATCAGCACTGCCAAGGATCATACCGACAATGTTGGACCTGTATGTATGGGTTCTATTCTACTCCCTCCGTTCCAAAATATAAGGATTTCTGCATGTTTCCCAAAATGTATCTGCACATTTTGGAACGGAAACGGAGAGAGTAATATATTTACTGAAGATATTTGCCAAATTCTCACAGACATTTTTTTTTGCTCATGTAGATGTCGGAAAGATCAAGAAATTGCTTTTGTTGCATCTCACAGCCTTCATAACCTTCTTAATGCATCATTATTGTCAGAAAGTGGTCCTCCTTTACTTGATTTTGAGGTAAAATAAGATCATGCTTAATACATGTTTTCTTTACTATATGTGGTGGCTCTGCATTTTTGTGTCAACTTTTGGTACTCTGCGTTAATTGCTACGGTAATGGGAATCACCTAAGATGTTCTTTATAGGGAATATATCAAATGGGAACTGCCCACAAAATACAACTAGCAACATTGACAATCAGATCAGATTGTGGTGGCTCAGAGCCTCAGACCATCCACTGTAATCTAATTGAGTTCATAGTTACTGTTTTGTCCTTCCACCATGTAGTGATATGTGCTACATCTAGCAGCTCTCCCTTTGATAGATATTGCTGATGCACTGTCCTGTGAATACCATATTTCTGCTTGGAAATATCCATCATGCTGATTGACTAATATCTTCTTTTAGTACATAATTGATATGAATCCAGATCATCAAATACTCCCTCCGTCCCAGAATATAAGCATTTTTAGAGTTGGACACGGTTATTAAGAAAGTAGGTAAAAGTGAATGGTGGAGGGTTGTGATTGGTTGAGTAGTGGAGGTAGGTGGGAAAAGTGAATGGTGGAGAGTTGTGATTGGTTGGGAAGAGAATGTTGGTGTAGAAGTTGTTATATTTTGGGACAAATCTTAAGAGCTAAAAGTTGTTATATTTTGGGACGGAGGGAGTATATAATATAAACACGTTCAACATCTTATGTTGATATTCCTTGTGTGTCTGCTATTTCTCTTGAAACAATAGATGAGTTGAAGATAATAAGAATGCCTTAATCTTTGGTAGAATAAAGACATTAGTTTTTTTTAGACATCTTACACACATGTCAAAGCATGATCAGTCAGGATTTTTTGTTCCTTATGTGGCAGGAGCTTACTGTTGTCTTAATTACACTTCTTCCATTAGCATCGGCCAACACCAGCAAATTTGAGCATTCGTATGTTTCAAAGGGACTGAAGGTGCCTGCCTTAAATCTTTCACACCTATTCTGGTTGAACATATATATTCATTGATTTGCATCCTCTGCTGGCTCATTCTTTTTGTACTTTATGCTGTCACAATTTGAATAGTAAGATATACTAAATAATGATTGACGCATTCATGAAGTCAGGGTTCTTTTTGGTAGTTGATTGGACACACCAGTTGTTAGTCGAGGGATAAGTGGGGACTGGAGAGCGATACAAAGTGGTATGATGGCAACATGCCAACTGCCCAACATATACCTCAAATTTGTCTCAGCCTAGTAGGTGTCCTAGTAGGAAATTGTTCATTTTTGGTTCTGCTCTGGCACATGCACTGAGGATCAGGATGAAATGTTGTATAAACTCCTCAAATAGACCACTAAGATTCAGCTTAGCATCTGTTTTGGTAATTGGAAGAAGCAACCTAGAGTTGGACCTTAATCTGCTGTTGCAAAACAGCACTGCTATTTTATGAGTTAAACAATATTTGCATGAAATGTTGTGGGGCGATGGGATATTCCTTATTAGCCACTTTGTGCAATTGTGCAACCATCATTAGTTAGCATCAATTGTGCTGTATTTTCTTGTCAATGCCACCTGCATAATGTCTCTCATGAAGCGATTCATGTTGCTGCATGGTTAACTACTGGATCTGTATCTACCCTAAAAAAGAGAGGGGAAAAAAATACTGAACCTGTATCCAGTTTGTTCCTGGGAGGCACTTGTACTTTTCTTACATTTGAGCAAAGCTATCAGATAATCAGACTTATTCCATTTGTATTGCTGTGCAATAGATGTATTCTGCTGTTGATAAAACATTTACTAAATACTAATCATGTGCTCGTGCCTTTAGACATACAATGAAATCCAACATTGCTTCTTGGTAATTAGTTCAGCATACCCCGAGGATTTGTGCATGTTCCTTTTGAATGTAAGTATAGAGCTACTATTTTTTCCACCTTTAAATAAAGCCAAAATCTATTGGGGATGGATTCCCTAGTTTGTGCTTACAAAAAAGGCTTATATAGACTATTGCTGCTTCCATGTACTGCCTACAGAAATGCAAGTCAAAAGACGAAGCATCTATTGTTGGGGCACTTGGCACAATAAAACATCTATTGCCTAGGTTCTATTTCTCTCTCTATCTCTCCCTCTCTGCGCTTTTGAGTTGTTTGCAGGGATCTCTATAACATATCTATACAGGTTGTTGGAATCATGGCATACTAAGCAAGCATTACTTGTTGAAATTGTGAAATCACTTTTGGAGGAGCAGAGCTTGGGTATTCGAATGGCACTAGCTGAGGTAGTAAATTCTGTATTAACTTTAACTAGCATATATCTTACACAATATTGTAGATGATAATGATCTCCCTAAGATTATGCATCCAATTATTCACTTAATACTAATTCAATGATGTACAGCTAATTGTTGTTATGGCTTCACATTGCTATTTAAGTGGACATCCTGCTGAGCTGGCAGTTGAGTTTTTGGTGCGTCATAGTGCTATAACTGATGATGATCTGAATGATCCTAACACTCTGAAAAACGAGTACTTTCAGGACAAAAGATTTGAGGTCTCACTTAATCTTAGATTCTACAAATTTACTTAACTATTAAGTACTCCCTCCGTTTCATAATGTAAGACTTTCTAGCATTTCCCACATTCATATAGATGTTAATGAATCTAAACACATATATGTCTAGATTCATTAACATCTATATGAATGTGGACAATGCTAGAAAGTCTTACATTGTGAAACAGAGGAAGTATCAATTATTTCAGTGATTTATTTTCTGTTTTCATTTGCCAGATGAAAATAAGCCTATCTGGTCTTTCAGAGCTAAGAGCTGTATGTGAAAAGGGTTTGCTTTTGCTAGCAATTACCATTCCTGAAATGGAGGTAAAAATAAGCATGATGTTGTCCTTTTATGCTATGCCCATGCCCCATCTAGTCAGAAAATTGATCTATGAAGCTACCATCATATACTTTTGTCATGGTAAATCAAATATTCATAGTTATGTGAGTAATGTGCTCTAGATTTTTCTATTTTCCAGCTTGTTCTGTGGCCATTTATCTTGAAACTGATAATTCCGAAGAAGTATACAGGTGCGGTAGCTACGGTGAGTACTTTTATGTTATTTGCTACACCTGGAAAATATTTGTTAAACCAATGTGCCTTAGTTTTTTTTACTCTTATTATTTAGAGTAGATAAATAATTAAATAATCAGGTTCATATGATTGGTGATACCTGCAGATCTGCAAATGCATAACTGAATTGTGCAGGCATAAATTGTCTCAGACAAACCCACTATATACTGAATTTAATGCTTCAAATGAGATCCCCAATCCCGAGGTAGTTTACTTGATCCCAGATGTATTTTATTCTCTTCCTTGGACAGTTCTTTCTTATCTAAGTATGGTTGGTGCAGGATTTGTTTGCTCGTTTGCTCGTGCTTCTGCACAATCCACTTGCTAGGGGTCAACTTGCCACACACATCCTGATGGTTTGTCTTCTTAGTTCTTATTAATTAAACCTAAAATCATTAGAAGAATATTTACACGAAAGAAGCTTCGCCTTAGGCCCTTAGCTTTGACCATGCTTTTTTTTAATAAAAAAAAAACCACATGTTCATGTTCATCCATCTATTTTCGTGTGGTTTAGCTTTCCAGCCATCTGTATGTTTTTCCTCTACAGTAGGCCATATAAATGCTTTGCCTCTTTACATGAGTTTAAAAAACGGTGTAATTATGAACTTCATATTTTGATGACTAGTTACCATGATTCTTGAAACTTTATGCTATTGATACAGATTTTTTATTCATAGAAAATTGAGCATTTGCTTGTTTAATACGAGAAGAGGTTATATCACAATAGCTTCAGATTTCTGGTCAACTGGAGTAGCTTCTGTCAATGGTAGTCAATGGGCTGCCTGATACTATTAGTTTTACTTTATATCTGGATTATCTAGTAACTTGACATTGTTTTGTACTTGATTTTCATTACAACTGTCGCAACAACTAATTTGCATGTTTGACTGCCTCAAATTAAGTGATTCCATCTGTTACTGGCCAATACTTAGATGGCTCATGACATCTTTATTTTTGTTTACAGTCTCTTAGCTCTTCTAGGTCGCTGTTGAGTCTTGACTCACACAATACCATAACATTAAGTTTATTTGTTTCCATTCGTCAGCACTCATTCCTCCTCTCATTTTTTTCTTGTAGGTGATGTGTTACTTGGGTCAACTTTTCCCAAGAAACCTTTCTTTATTTTTACAAGATGAGGTAATTCGCTTCATTTATTTGTTTAGCACTTGAGAGTTCTTTCTTATTTAGTTCTAAGTGTAAAAGAAAGAACATACAGGTTGTATTTCTACACTTTGGGGGAATTTTCTTTGCATATTTTTGCAGTAATCATGTCTTACTTTTTTTATGATAAACCCCGAAACCGAAAGAGAATAAAACATGTGCTGCCCAACCTGGATGTGTCCTGGAATTAATATTTGCTTGTCCTGTGCATGTTTTATGTATAATGCACTGACTATGGAACTCCTGTGGTGATCTACTTAACAGAAAAGAGGCCGAGAGAGCATATTTTATAGGGAAATGCTAATATTTCGGCTTGTCCTTATCATGTTGTTAAAGTGGCTTAATATATGCATCTTTTGGCAAGTATTAGGTCCCTAAGATGAAAGCTTACATCGGTGACCCTGAAGACCTAAAGCAAGATAGCACATACCAGGAAACGTGGGATGACATGATAATAAATGTAAGTCTCTTATTCTTATTGTTTGAGGATAATAATGATGCCATTGCCAAAATCTATACTTATTAACTATAATAATGGTGGTTGCTTTGGTAAAACAAAATTATAGCTAGTTGAGTGGAACAAAAATACAGAAAGGATTGTCTCATGTGAATCCTCAAATGCTACCTACTTCTCTGGAAAGCTGATCATGCCATACCTTTCAGTTTTTAGCAGAATCTTTGGATGTTGTGAATGACAGTGAGTGGGTAATATCCTTGGGCGATGCATTTGCTAGACAATATGATCTATACGCTACATGTGATGGACATTCTGCTTTGCTGCACAGGTAAAGTTTTGTTACCCCTTGTACATTTTCTATAGAACTTTTAGTTTGAATACTTTGGAATGTCTAAACCATTCTGTACTGGTAGATGCCCATGCAATCTTTGTGCTTGAAGTGATTGTTTTAAATTTTATTTTGCAGATGTTTAGGAATGCTTCTTCAGAAGGTTGATGACCGAATTTATGTCCGTGAAAAGATTGACTGGATGTGTGCACATTCAAGCATGTCTATTCCTATTAATCGCCTTGGGCTTGCCCAAGGCATTGGTCTGGTAAGCGGGTTTAAATGAAGTTCTACTTTTTGGGGGCTATCGACTTTTGGTACTGAACTTGCACTTGCAGGTTGCAGCATCTCACTTGGATACAGTTTTGGAGAAGCTGAAGAACATATTGGAGAATGCAGGACAGAGCGCTCTCCAAAGGTAAGTGCGTTAACTTTTTTGTTTACAGTAGTAACATATGTTATCTTGTCCGCCCAGTGTTAGCCATGCTGAAGCAGCAACTTGAAACTTAAATTGGATCTATAACTTTGCTCACGTGTATAAATGTATTCCTGAACCTTATTTCTCACCTCCAAAGCACTGATTACTTTCCATTTTAACCATTTAGAATAGATTTTCTTGTATTGTGATTAAAACTTCTATATAACCCACTTAAAACATTTCTGTTTATGTCCTTGTTATGCATTTTAGTTATTCCCATACTGTTTTTGAAGAAAGATAAATTGAAACTACATGTAAGGTGGATCCAACAATGCAACTATCTTTAGCTTGTTAGTTCATTTTTTCCAGGCCATGCGTCTAGTTTGTTCATTTTATTAATTCTTATGGAACCTTTAATTCTGCAGGTTCCTATCACTTTTCTCATTGGGAGCAAAAGTTGAGGATGTTGATGACACATATGCAGCCCTGGCATTGATGTATGGATATGCTGCAAGATATGCTCCATCAACAGTTATTGAAGCCAGGATCAATGCACTTGTGGTATGCTGTCTAATTCCAATCTATCAACAAACTTGTTTCTGATCTGTTACCTTAACACGACAACATGATGAGTGATTATTACATATTCCCATTAAAGATGATTATTACATAATCATTTGTGGTCAACTGGTCATGAGAAGAACAGCAAACCACTAGGTTGGGCTAATCCTTAGGTGTCAGAAATAGGATCGGCTTCTTGGGTTTCTCTGGGAAATTGAAGCCCCATATACAACACTTCCTGGTTCACTCTAGCACCCTAGCTTGAATGGTACATTTATGATCTTTATTGTCTGGCCATTCTTTAATTTTCAAACCCAAGAATCCATCCACTGATTGTATGTGTTATTGTCTGCTGCTTATGTTTCTGTGCTGACCTTATTTTACTGCATTGTATTTTAAGACAAAGACACGATCATTTCATATGTTCTTGATTTCTTAGCTTATACTCCCTCCATCCAAAAGTCTAGGTCATATTTCATTTTCTGTTTTTCCAAATGAGACGGACAATATTGTTCCTTAGTTTTGTCACATGGTAGATGTGTTAATTCCTCCTTGGTCTTGGTGATAAAAGAAATATGCCTTAGACTTTTGGATGGAGGGAGTAACCAAATAAGCTGAGGCTATGCCTCTTTTAAGATTAACTGCAGATACGTTCTATTTTGGTTTTCTAGATTGAGGAATGTTCTTTACTTCTGTACTCAGGGGACTAATATGCTTGGAAGATTTCTTCATGTTCAACATCCTACTGCAAAGCAAGCTGTCATTACTGCCATTGACCTTTTAGGTAATTTCCTTACAAAAAAGCTGCATATCCCGTCCTGTTTTTTGGAATCAATTTTTCATTTGGTAGAGAAATTGATCTTCAGGCACACATTCATTTGTTTCCCTGCCTCTGTGTGTGTGTGTTTTCCTGGGAAATTGTTTCCCTGCTTTGTCACAATTGGTATTTTGCTATTTGCATATTGTTATTGACTCAGTAACCTTGAGGATTCTTGGGTGATGTATATATGGATGCGATGTATTTTGTTGTGGAGGTGGTAGCCTAGAAAAATATCTACAATTCACAAAGTTATCCATACAACTCTTATGTACATATCTCTCTGGTGAATTGTTCTTTAATTTTAATTGCATTAAATATCTTGAATAAAAGGAAGAGGAGAAATGACGTTGATATGTAGAGGTCCAGAACTAGATTGGCATGTGCTTAAAAAGGTATTTACTTTATTTTAGGATTCTACAACGAAATCTTACAAGTATAATTATTTCAAAGAAATATATAAATGATCTATTTGTCGGCACAAGATCCCACCAGCTCAGAACATGGTGCCGGACCGATGGAATGCTGCACTAACCAGGAGACCAGGACCACCACCACTTGGCTCTTTGTATTCTCAATATAATTTTCTTCTAATTGTCCCTCATATGTTGCCCACATCTAATGGTTCGCACGAATAGTTTGCTTGATTGCATTTAGATCCGAGTTCGCACAAGATACATCTCCATGTAAATATTGCATTGATAGTTAGTGCCCGTTTGATTTGTATTTACAGTATCATGAATCATCTATCACAACTCAGTAAATGTATGCAATCGTAAATTTGTTAATTGAATCAGAATGCAAGTATCAATATTTTTGTGCTAGCAGTTAAGTTTCCAAGGTTAACTTATAATTTACATTTTTTTTGTCTTACTAACATATTTTTTTAGATAATGGAAGCTTTATTTAGACTCAGTTAATTACGTCAAGATGATACAATCAAACTGAGTCACCCCTGGCCTCTGCATAAAATGCACACAGCCAAAAAAGAAGAAAGAAACAACTAGAACATCTTCCAAGCACAAAAGTTTGATAGAAACATATATCTTAGTGGCTATCAATCCGTAGACTAGACCGCCACCCATGCTCCTGGGTAAAAAACTCCTGCGCCACCTGGTCCAACTGTCGTGATACCACCGTAATAGTATCCCGCAGTCCCGGTTGGTGGAGGATAGCCCAGGTACGTAGCCAGCGAGTAACTAAGGTGATAACCTGCAAAGGAGAAGACACCATCTTGTTATAAAAAATTACTCCATTCCTGCTTAGCCAAATAGACCAACACAGAGCTGTTGCACCCATCAAAAGCAGATTCCTCATGTCTTACTAACATATGCTATTGGCATTATTGTTTAGGCCAAGCTGTTATTACTGCTGCTGAAATGGGGATTTCATTCCCACTGAAACGAAGAGACCAATTGCTGGAGTATGTGCTAACGCTAATGGGAAGAGATCAAAATGATGACCTTGTTGATTTCAGCACTGAGCTTCTGCACACTCAAGTATGTTACTAAGTTTTAACTCTTGCTTTTGCTACCATTTGTCAAAGAAATTCTTCACACTGGCTGAATCCTTTACATCCATAATCCTATCTTTAAACTTGTATTCACACTTAAATACTTCATTTCAGTGAATGTTTATTCTACCTGGATTCCTCTTACATATGTTGATATGCAGAGTCTAGCTTTAAGTGCCTGTACTACTCTGGTTTCGATAGAGCCAAGATTACCTATGGAAACAAGAAACCGTGTGATGAAGGTTTGCATCTTTGCATCACAGTAGTGCAACGCCACAAAAACTTTGCTAATAATTTGACTACTGTAGTTTCAGTTAAACTGCCTTCATATGATTTTCATTTGTTTTTTCTATTTTCAGGCAACACTAGGATTTTTTGCTTTGCCAACTGAGCCCTCAAACATTGTTGAGAGCCTCATAACAAACCTGATTATTTTGTTAGGGGCCATTCTGCTAACTAGGTAATGCTTTAATCTCTTTTTAATTTTATGGTTCCATTTTGGATCGTCTTATTAATGTTGCAGTTTGTTAGTTTTTGTCCTGCTACTTGAATGAAATGGCGATGTATCTAGTATTGTTTTTTATTCTTGTATTGTGAGAACATCTATTTTTCTTGTACACCAAATCTATCTGACTCTTCTCTAATAGAGGTGACGTGGCTTCACCAAAAAGGAGAAATTCAATATTTGTTGCAGTTAGTGGGGACTGTTTGTTTAGATATATAGGATTCCAGGAAATGATGTCCTAAAATTACAAGCAAACCTTGTTGAAAACATTATCCCTAGCCCTGTGACTTACATGGTAACCACAAACACAACTTCAACCAAAGATTTCAACTACAATCCAGATTCACACAATGCTAATCATGCTAAAACGAAGAGCACTCGAAGCAGATAGCTATCTAGCAACAAAGCACTATCTCCTCTGCCACTTGATGTTTATGCTTAGCTGTACAAACCAAACTCGTCTTTCACCTGACTTTTGACATTTCATTAGAAGAGTTCTGCAATAACGTGTCTCCATCTAGTATTTTGAGATATTTCCTAATATCTCAAGTGCAATGTTTACTTTTGATTAGTGTTCAAATGATTTTACTCATTAACTCTTCCTATGTTTGTTCTTTTCCTTGGCAGTGGTGAAGATGGTAGAAGTCGAGCAGAGCAGCTCCTGCATATTCTTAGGCAGCTTGATCCATATGTTTCATCTTCTGCCGAACACCAGAGAAGAAGAGGGTGTGCTGCTGTAAATGAGGTGTTAGTTAAGTTCCGCAATCTCTGTTCTGGTGGATTTGGTGTGTTGGGTTCTTATCCAACATTCACACTGAACAAGCAAATTGATCAGGCAGCCCCTAGGAGCTTGTCAAGTTTGCCATGTATGTTGACTTTTTTCTAATATTACTAGTGTGACTGTTTGATATTTGTGATCCAGTAGCATTAAAAAAATGTCTCCTATGTTATCACCAGCTGCATTTGTGTTGCCTACCCGAGATTCCTTAAGCTTGGGAGAGAGAATAATGGCATATCTTCCTCGCTGTGCCGATACAGATGCTGAAGTCAGGAAAGTTGCTATTCAGGTTTGTGTGGAAGTAGCTGATCCTGGTAGCAGAACTTTCCTTTTGGCTGTTAAAACTCTATTTCATGCGTAGTGTGCCTTTTTTCAAGCTCTGAATTGCAACATGTCACTTGGAATGAAATTGTGACATTAATTTCCTAATTGTTCTGACGGTGCAACATAGCATAGTACTTATATAATTCTTTTGGAAAATAGTAATGCTATTCAGTTGGTAGCACAAGCACACACACCATATAACTGAACTGTTAAGGTTATATTTACCCGTTGAAACTGAGTTCATAAATTTATTCCCTGCTTTTCTTGTTGCAGATACTTGCACTTTTCTTCAACATTGCATTGTCACTTCCAAAGAAGAAGGCGTCTGTGAACGACATTGATCTGGAGTCTTCATACAGCGCTTTATCCTCCCTAGAGGACATAGTCTCTATCATTAGAAGAGTGGGCGTGCTATCTTAGTTTGGTTTCTGTTAAAGTGTGTTCTGTCAACAACTTCTGATTTATTTTGTTTGCGCTGTTCTCAGGAGGCATCAATTGACCAGGCCGAAGTATTTCACAGGGTTGTCTCCTCTCTGTGCGTCCTATTATCGAAAGATGAGGTAACCTCTTTGAGCAGATTTGATATTGAAATTGAAGAGGGAGATAAAATAACAATTACAATTTTCTGTGTACATATATAGCTTGTTGTCTTGCTACACTCCTGTACATTAGCAGCATGTGATAAAGTAAAGCAATCATCAGATGGTTCAATTCAAGCTATTATCATGTTTATTATCAGAAGAGGCAAGGAGCTACGTGAAGCTGACGTATTGAGGTTAGTAACTAAGTAGGAAATTAGCTCAGAAGATTACAAAATAAGGAAAGAACAGTTTGTAATAGATTGTCTCAGCTTGATGACACTAGAACACATTAATATTGGAAAATAACCCTGCTAACTGGAATATAGCAAATAGGGCCTTAATTACACATTTTTTGGAGTAACACTGACCCTTTTTGAGAAGGGAAACATAGTGCATTGAGCTTTTTCTTGAAAGAATTGAATATTTCTAATATCCTATTGCTGATGTTATAGGACAACACAATCTTTGCTGTCGTCTGCAGTCTCGCTTACCAACAAGGAGTCACGCCGAGAAGTTCTCAATGCTGTATCCATGATCGATTTATTATTGCATCTATGGTTCATTTTTTTCAATCTCAATATTCTTGTCTAGGATTACACCCTGAGTTGTTTTTTCCCTTGACTGATAATAGATATCGTGCTTAGCAGAAAACACCAATCACACCGTCGTGTTTAATGAAGTTCTATTTGTGGCTGGGCGGGATATTTGTACAAAGGACATAGCAAGAATTCGTGGTGGCTGGGCTATACAGGATGTTTTTCATGTAAGTTGGGCAGAGGCTGGGCACTTCCATTACGTGATTCTAGTCACTTGCATTAGGAACATTCAAATTTAAAATATATATTTAATAGATGCATGCATATATTGCTTTATATGAATGATGTTTGCATAAGTGGCTGCTAGTCCTGCTCATGACCCAGTTTGTTTTGGTAGCTTTTAGGAGAATTCTTGTAAAGTTAATTAAGCATATATATTATTATAATCAGGATTAGTCAGATAAGAGTAAAATTTTTCATACTTTTATCCATAACGATGAATTTCTCGGGGGAAAATGATGCATGGTTCACTGGGCTAGATCTCCTATTCTGAAATGGGTGCTATATCCCTCCTTTGAGTTTTTTAAAGAAAAAACATGCCATATGGTAGAAATGTTGTCTCAAAACTCTAGCACTGCCTTTATATAGTTTAATTGAAAAAAGTTAGATAAGTGCGAGCATTCTACGTGGTTGCACTGTTAGAAAACACTTGCAGGACTAATGTGTTAAACCAGGATCTATATGTTTCATCTGCATCTGAATAGATTATTTGTCATGGTCCACTGTTGCCTATAATAGACCACGTATCATAGCGGCAATGGATGGTAGTTCACCTAGACTCATTTGCCTAATAAATTATTCCATACTTCAAAATGGCTAGTTAAATTCTAGAGCTACACTTCCTAATTATGTTTTTGACTGTATGCCCTTGAATTCAGGCATTCTCCCAGCATAAGGTGCTAGCTATTCTTTTTCTGGAGTACATTTTGTCTATACTTCACAAGGAACCTGTGGCAACAAATGATTCAGAAAAGGGGGAGATCACCTCTGAGTCATCAGCTGATGACTGTATTCTACAAGCAACTATGTTTGCTCTAAATGCATTTCTGAGGTACTGGCTTCCATTTGATGGTTGACTAATGGTGGACAATTGGTCTTCTTTTGATATGCTAAGTTTATGTTCTTGAAAACAATGGGGATTTACAGGGGTGGTGGAAAGATTGGGAAACAAGCAGTTGAACAAAGTTACCCTTCTGTTCTTTCTGCCCTTATACTGAAGCTGGGAAGTCTTCATGGTCTTGCTGAATTGGGCCGGAATGAACTTCTACGGTGAATATGGGACTTTTTTTTTGGAATCTCTTAATATGTAGGCTGCATATGAATTGATGATATATTTTTTTATGATCTGCAGATCATTGTTAATTGCGTTTCAGTCATTTTGTGACTGTGTTGGTGATATTGAGATGGGAAAGGTGCTTTGCTTAATGTCTATTCCTTGCCAAACATCTGAAACAACTTTTTGATTGTGTAAAATCCTTGCCTCTCCATAGATATTAGCCCGTGATGGCGAACAAACTGAGAAGGAGAAGTGGATTGATCTTGTTCAGGAGGTTGCATGCAGTTCCTCAGTAAAGAGGCCCAAAGAGGTAACCTCTAGTATTTTCTTACTACTAGTACATTCTGAGACCTAGTAGAAAGCATATATTAAGCTATCTTATTACTACTAAGAGCCTAAGAGGAAATCAAGACTAAAGAAAGTACTTTGATTATGAACTTCGCTATTTACATTCAAATAAAAAAGGCATGGTTTGGCAGTCAATGATCTTTAGTTTTGATGCATTTGATGTTTTATGAAATCATTGTACTAAAGTTATTGATAATATTATCATAGGTTTTGCCAACTTGCAGCATCTTAAGCAAAGCTCTCAACAAAAACCAGAGGGCTGAAAGGGAGGCTGCAGCAGCCGCACTGTCAGAATATGTTAGACACAGGTAACAAATTAGCCTTCAATAAGTAAGTCTGTAGATAGAAAAGCAGTGCTGGAACCTTTAGCTTCTGATGCATAGTTAGAATCTTAGGTCAATTTCCCGTAGGATGTCAGCTAGCTATTGGTGATTACTGGTTTTCTCTGATTAAGGTTGTTCCCCAAAAAGCAGGGAAGGGAGACCCATAGAAATATAATCCTGTTCTTTGCATTGAAAGCAAATATTCTAGACACTATCATTCTCTGATTCTTAGGTAGATAACATAGAAGCCGGAATATATAAATGGAACCTGAATGTAACTCTTAATTTTTATTAAGAAAAGGTTAATCCTGCATGGGTGGGAATGGAACTGAGAACCTCACACATGCGCATCCAAACTCCAGGCCCCTAAACATTTTTAAGACTTTTGGGCATTCTGGGTTAAAATTTTCCAACTAAGGGCCAAAAGGTACTATTCTCGAGAAAAACTATGCTCATAAAGTTGTATGCATAGTTTATCTGTTATCCATGGTCAAATTATTTTAGTTTCAACTAATTCTAGTGAATATGCCCACAATCTGCATTATAATTTGTGAATATGCCCACTACCTGTATTGGCACATATACACTTTTATCATACATGAACTTGTCGTTCACTTTTTTTTTTTGATTTTTTTTACTGTGCAGTGAAAAAGAACCTATATTGCTTGACCAAATGGTTCTGGAGTTGTGTCAACATGTCTCTGATGACTCGCCAACTGTCAGGAGTCTGTGCCTACGTGGACTTGTGCAGGTCATCAATCTAACCATAGCAATTTTCTTAGGATACATTTTCTCTTCCTTACATATTGTTGGACTCTTTGACTAACATAGATGGGTAATATTGTTTGACTAACAATTTTGAAGATGCTTATAATGTTTATCTTTCACAAATCGCAATCATACATCATATTAGCATATTGCCTGTGTGTTGTAACAGAATTTTAAAAAAGACCCTACTCATCAATCCGTTTTTGCTATCACTTTCTACATATCTCCTCTATTGATAGGTGGGCCATTTGACCCCAGAGTGTACTGTTTTCTTTTTTCTTCACAAAATGTAGGGAGTTGGTTGGGGGGGGGGGGGGGGGGGGCAGATTCACCACTCACCTCCACCATTTGCTTCTTTCAAAGTAGTATATATTATCTTTATGTGCGGAACATATCCTGCATTTCCTTCTCAATCTTGTTTTGTGATGTGCACATTTTTCTTGCTAGCTGAGTAGTTCATGATTCAATTGATGCCTTTTGTGATATTATTTATTGGGCGCTGAACCTAATTTATCTTTTGTATCATCTCTTTCAGATACCTGAGAGCTGTATTCCTAAATACATCCAGCAAGTCTTAGGGGTAATATTAGCATTACTTGAAGACACCAAGGAGTCTGTTCAATTAACTGCTGTCCAGTGCTTGTTAACTGTGAGTTCTTCAATTGATTACAATGCAAATTGCCTCCATTTCCATTTATTTTCCAATTTGACTGAATAATTGAATGCCAATATGCCATGAACCACTTTCAGGTTCTTAATGTGTCAGAACAAGATGCCATTGACCCAGTTTTAATCAATCTTTTAGTAAGGCTACGCAATCTCCAGGTAATCATTTATGACAAGCATACTGACATGCTCGCATGCATTACTGTTTAATGGCATTATGCAGAACGATTTGCATTACTTTACCATGCTTATTATGGAACATGTGGGGTGCATGGCTTATGAGTTACAGAGGGTTACTTTGGAATTTATTTTGCATATGGGATTTTAAGAGACATACTAATTGCAAAGTGCACATGTTAGCAAGTTCACTGTCCGGGATATATCCTCGGTAAATTTTGAAGATGTATGCACTGTCTCCATGCTGCCTAAGCTCGACATCATCATGTAGTTGTAATCATCTTTGTACTTTATTTTTCTCCCAAAGCTTAATGAAATTGGTCGGTCGTCCTTTCGGCCGACCCGGCAAAAATGCACTATCTCATACAGGAATGTTCAACCCAAATAAATAATGAAATAAATAAATCAAAACTCTCATTTTGTGCCAGTGTATTTTGATCACTTGAACCTTTATATTGCATTATTTCTTTTATCTGTTGGCATTTTCCTCGTGAATTCCCAGATTGTTTGTTTTAATTTCATCGTTCTTTTCAGTTTTCACCGTAGTGTTTCAATTATTCATCTCCAAATGTTAGAAGCTGGTGGCAGTAACAAAGCTACGGTTGCAAACTTTTCTGTTGCTTTTTTTGCTACAGGTTTCGATGAATACGAAAATGAGGTCCAATGCGTTTGCAGCTTATGGTGCTTTAAGTGCCTATGGTGTAGGTTCACAGCAGTTTCTTGAGCAGGTAGTAGCATGCAAAGTCAGCTTTTACAGTGTGTTATTAGCAGTGCGCTGCTATCTTGCAAGCCATCTTATAGGGCACTGCTGTAATGGTTGCAGGAAGTGCTAAGTAGTTTTGGATTATTTTCTTATGTTATGTGTGTTAATCTGTTAACAAATTCGTTGCCCCTGTTGCAGATTCATGCCACTCTTCCTCGCTTGATCCTCCATCTTCACGATGATGACCTAAGCGTTCGCCTTGCCTGTCGGGTAGGTAGTCATTACAAATCAGACAAATTAATACTTCCTCCGTTTCACAATATAAGACTTTTTAGCAGTGCCCACATTCATTTAAATGTTAATGAATCTAGACATATATATGTGTTTAGATTCATTAGCATCTATATGTATATGGGCAATGCTAGAAAGTCTTACATTGTAAAACGGAGGGAGTACTTTGTTTTCCCTTGGCTTTGCCTGTTGTGTAGGTATTCTTTACTTATTATTTTGTTTTCCCTTGCTACACAGTTGCTTTAACTTGAATTATATTCCCCCCCCCCCCCCCCCCCCCTCAAAACAGAATACGTTCCAACTCCTAGCGCCTTTGATGGAAGTAGATGGTTTGTCTTCACTCCTCAGCAAAAAATATTTCACCTCTGATCGCCGGTTTGTGTTGAACAATTTGCTAGCCATTTCTACTGGGATTTGATATTTTAGTTACGAGTGAAATTTTTACTTGTTCTAATGTGCTTTGTCTACAGTTCGGATTATGAGGACTTCATTAGGGACTTAACAAGGCAACTCTGTCGACTATCTCCTGCCAGAGTCGACAGCTACTTTGAATCTGCTATCCAGGTACTGTCTTCTTGTAGTCATAGCCTGCGCTTTGTGAAGTATGCCAACACTGATTTTGTTTGTTTCAGGCGTTTGATGCACCTTGGCCAGTCATCAAAGCAAATGCAGTTTGCTTGGTGAGCTGCATGCTATCCTTTTTAGATGATCAACGGTTCCTCGCTCCTTACTTCTCCCAGGTATCCTTACTGGATTCTGGTAGTTCACTTGTTTAGAACATTTCATGTTTAAGGTATTAACACAATTTTATGTCGAAGGTGTTTGCTATTTTGGTCGGTAGACTGAGCCAATCACCAGATGCAGTTGTTCGAGCAGCATCATCTTCTGCACTGGGCCTTCTGATAAAGAGGTCTAACGTGGTTAAGACGTTGACTCCGAAATTTGATCGGGCTGATTCATCCCAGAATTTTCAACATGGAGATACTCGTACGAAAACATCATCCGAGCCTCAACAGGAGACTATAGATATGCCAAACGATACACAACGAGAGCAATAAAGATGGTCAAAACCAATCTCTGCTAGATGTAACTCTTTGTAAATCGTGTATGTACGGTTGAGTCGTGCATGTGCATGACTGTAGATAATAGAAGAGTTTTTGTGTAGGACATGCCAATAGGCTTTCGGTAGCGAGTGGCGGCTGTACAGAAATCCGTCACGTTCGTTGATTGTTATTTTTTTTATTGATTGAATTCGCTCAGCAGTAAGCATGTAACAAGATACCTCAGTGTCTTGTGTGGGTGATATGTGTGGATCAGTGGATGGATCGACATGCTTGTTCGCGACGAATAACTACAAATTTTAGTGCCACCGTGAGGCTAGCATTAAGAGCAAGTTCAATAGTATAGTCCACTACCAGCTTCAATTTATCTATAGCTAATCTAATAGCTAATTTATATAATAGTTGTTTATTATACTATTAATATATGATCCCACCTGTCATACACACCTTTCGTATTGGAGTCCGTACTGAGCTGGCTATAAATCCGTAACCCGCTGCTCATCCCTCTCATCTTTTATCTTATTAAAATATGTTTATAGCTGGCTTGCTATTGTACCTGCTCTTAGGTTATCTGAATTCATTCCGCGTGGAAGGCTCCTATGGGTATTGTACTCCTGGAGGCGTACTTGTCTCCGTGTACATCGCGTAGCACTAGCACCTCCCAGTTCCCACCAAGTCCGACGGCGCGACGCTGCGAAGGTTGACGTGCGGGTGTGTGCCGGTGGACGCGTATCGCCTCCTACCGAGGCGACGCAGCGAAGATTGGTGAAGCGCGTGGAGGACAGCTTCAAACAAAACTCACACAAGCAAACTAAAATGAAGCTCACACAAGCTCAGGGGTATATTTTGTTCAAAATAAAAAAATGAAATGCACCAGCCGGGAATCGAACCCGGGTCTGTACCGTGGCAGGGTACTATTCTACCACTAGACCACTGGTGCTTGCTTGTTGAAAGTTTTCTAAGAATTTATATATCAGCAGCATCGTTCATCAATCAAGGCACTACTCATAAAATTCAGTATCACTTCAAAATCAATCATGGGTTCAGATATCACTAGGCTCAAGTTCTGAGTTACCCCTAAACCAGCCCAGTTCTACCCTGTAATGGTCTATATATGGGGGGCATACGACTATGCTATACACACTACCAAGGCTACCAAGTACCCAGCTAGTATTTCTAAATGATAAAGGTAAGCAATATGCACTGACACATGTCGACAACCTAACTGCAAAAACACAAATTTGCTGATACACATGCTCCATTCATAGCAAGTGGAGTACACCTTGACTACCCCAAAAGGAAGCACATAGTATATCAGAAAGCACTCAAGCCAAACTGTAGTTCCACACTGACCCCCCATGACACTGAAAGTCTGAACCATATTAGTTTTAGAGCCTAGACTGACACCACCACCATCTCACAAGTGATCTCACGGATCATATTTGTCACACCTTGGCGAGCAAAGAGCAGGAGGAGGTTGACGATGACAACACAAAGCTGCTGCCCCCTTCTCCCCCTTGTGATCGAGTTGTGGTTGTGACATTGAAGAGACGAGCACCCAAAAGAGGAGCAAGAAATTGAAGTTTGCACTAGTCGCGGAGTACCTCAGCTCGGATATCCTCAAGATGCCGCTGGGGAAAGAGCCTAGCTCATGTGGACGCCGAGGGAAAGTGCAACAAAAGAGAGAAAGCCACGCCAAAGTTGGTGGCATCACCAGCCTCGAAACTCGAAAGCGCTAATGCTCGCCGCATATCCTTTGGTAGATACCGTTCCCTCTTCTCCTGCACATCTCCCTGAAGATTGCGTAGTTGCTCCCTGAACTACACCATAATTGCAGAGATAAGCAAAGCTTAATTGCGTCTTCAAGTATTTGCTTTGCTCTAACTGATGATCTGTGCACTTGGTTTATGCTAATGTTACTCTGCAAACAGGCTCAGAGCTGCTTCTTTCAGCTCAACTATTTTTTGCTCTGTTCTACTGGTATGCACTCTGTACTACATACAAGTAATACGTGTGCAAGAATTATTACAGACATGGCTCATGAGGGTGAATTCACTGAATTGTAATCATTGAGAGTATTGTGGAGCAGGTTTCAGTTAATGGAAAGCTAATGTCTGTTGATGCAAAATTGCACTGATTTAGGTACAAAAGGCACTTTTAACTAAAGAAATGATTTCCTGCAGAAAGCCCCTCAAATCTCAAAGAGGCACCAATACTTCCAAATAAAAGCACCCAATGGGAGCTTCCTCTTCTCCCCCCTCTTAAGCCCACGTATGCTCAAGGGCAGGGCACACTCCACATTATCCATGCATATGCATCATGTAATCCACAAGATCTTCTTAGCTTATGTCATGCGATAACTACCATCATCTTGTTCTTAATTTTGGAGTGTGTCCGTGCAATGGGTGGCCGTGCTTCACACGCCTATAGAGCGTGGGCTAACGGTGGCCATGGAGGCTAGCTAAGCTACTTCTTCTTCTTGGGGAGGAATGGCTATGCATGGCCTCCATAGTCGACGACTTTTACCTCTACTAAGGTAGGGCAACTTGTATCCTTTGGCAATTATTCGGTGGATGTCTGTTGGTGGTGGTGTTGGGGATTGGAGCCGGATGAATCTTGAGTTTGATCTTGGCTGTATGATGTTAGACATAAAGAGGATGGTGAAATGGTATATGGATGTACGATGTTTGTGTTTCGGTCCTTGCTCTAATAATCAGTTGTTCTTAGTGTTTTGTTTTTTTTTTTTGCCCTCTTTGTTAAATTGTAACCACCCTACATATATGTACTAGTATCACCAATAAAGTGATGAATTTGATATTAGTAATTAAGATTGTGTGTGCAAAATCTGTGTTGATTCTTCCATCGATAAACACGTCCATCATTCATGTATGATCTTCAATTCCCCGAGTTGTGTTGTCTACTATGAGCATGCAGTATATACCAGGCAGCAGCCGTAGTCCGAATCAGAAGGTGTTCGTGCCGGCCAAACGTCCACAGATTAGCTGTTCCTATTATGGGTAGTTTTATCAGTCTTAATAAGGTACAGAGATATTTCTAGTGTGAAACTTGGGTATCTCTAGGTACTTCTTGGTATCTCGATGTATGAAATTTTAAGTTCTTGAAAAATTACCTCGAGGTACCTAAATTTTACACTAAAATTTTTGATACCCTAAGGTATTAAATTTTACACTAGAAAATATGGTATTTCTAAGTACTTTTTCAAACATGGTAAAATTACCCTCCTCTTAATATAGCATTAGCAAATGATGGCTTGGTTTAAAAAAATCTCTCTCTTAATCCCTTTGTTCCAAAATATAAGTTTGGTTGGATATGTGACATATCATAGTATTATGAAGCTGGACAGAAACTAACTTATTCAGATCAGTAGTCCTATGATATGTCACATTGTCAATCTAGAATTATTTCAAGTTGTGGGGAGTAGATCCCATCCCGGAGGTCATCGAGCACCTCTGACCTCTCAAACTCGTGCCACTCCCGCTGATGTGGGACTACCTCCAAGCCCCCAATCACCTGCTCGTCGTCGTCTTCAACGACGTGCCCGTCGATCAGGTGCACCCGTCTCAACCTTGGCGACGCCTTCATGACATGCTTAACAAAGCCGATTTGCCACCCCACTGCACTGAAGCCGACGATGGTGAGATCCTTCAGGCGATGGTACAGATGCTGTTGTGCTTGCACCTCTAGCCAAGAAGCCATCTTTACCGACCCATTGTCAATCTGCATTTAGGTTTCAGAGTTCATGTGAATTTACAGATATATTCCATTCCGTCAAAAAAAAACAGATATATTCCACAAAAAATGAAGCGGATCTTTAAGAGAAATGACATGGTTGTTAGGTTATAATATATATGATCAATAAATTTGCATACGTGAACATGGCATGGCTCCAGGGCAGGCGCAGCATCAAGCAGGAGGACAATCCAGAATATATCCCAATTCATTGGCACATTTGCAATGAATAGCTTCTTGAGATGAAGCAACGGGCTGGGTAAAGCTATTGGCTCAATCCAAACCTGCACACAAGAAAAAGAAACACAATTTTCACTTAGAGACAAGAGCCCATTACTACACTTATATTTTTCATTTCAGGAACATATGATTTGCCCACCTCCGGCCCTTTGAACTGTAGAACGAGGCTCTCTATCGATGGCATACTCATGACGAATTTGCTGAGTCGATATGTTGTGTTGCTAACTGCAGAAGGCTCAACCTTGGTTTTGAAGTAGTCCAAACTGACATGCCTAAGTCGAGGCACCTCGCCATAGTACACCTCGGTAGGCTGCACGCCCCGGCAAGCAAAAGTTTCAAGCCAAGGCAGCGAATCCAGATAGATTTCCACAAATTCGCAGTTGTCAACCAGCAACTTCTTAAACCCAGAATCTGGCACACTGAACTGAAGAATAGGCTGGGAGCTTCGGCAATGTCTGATACTGAAGTCCACCAGAGACACACAGTTTGACAGAATACGACTAGCCCCTCCATAATACGAAGCTTTGCACAACTCGAGCTTGGTGAGCCACCGAAGCATCAAGCAATCAAATATACCAATCGGCTTGCAGTTGATCAGCACGAGCCGCTTTAGCCGCATGCTCTGGCATTCATCCAGCACACGGAAGTCATAGTCGACGCGGTGCTCTTCGACGTCGAGCTCGAGATCCTCGGCTCCCCACCTGCCGATCGCCGCGGTGACCCATCGCTGGATGCACTCGCTCCACCTGCCACTGCCGCTACGGGTCTGAAGCCTTAGCTTTCGGATAGTTCTGCGGACGCCGTCGTCGGGAGGCGGCAGAAGGAACGCGTCCACCCGCTTGACGTAGCGGCGCATCGCGCAGCGCTCGTAGCGTCGCATGATACTTTCCAAGAGCGGGCGGGTCCTCCTCGTCCACTGCTGCATCCTCTCCTTCGTCTCCTCCGTGGCGCTCCTCCTCGCCGCCAGGTACGCCGCCTTCTCCGCCTCGTACGCCGCGCTGCCCTCCGTCCACAGCCGCGCGCCTCACCCGGTGGTAGCGTGGGGGGGAGGATGTCGTCGACGGCGAGGTCGTAGCACGTGTGGGAGCGCCGAGGGAGACGAAGCCATCGCTTCGAGAGGATGGTGGTGGCTATCGTCGATCGCGCGTCTAGCCTGTCGAGGATCAGGAGGAGTATGTCGTCAGGTAAGCTGCTGATCATGTCCTCGTCAATGTTGTGCTGATCTTGGCTCATACGCATCTAGGGAAGAAGAAGATGGAACCAACAAGATTACGGTAATTAACGTGAGTTCTTGCAGAAAATGAGGGGAGTGGATTCTAATCTCTCGAGGGGATATCCCCTCGTATATCTTTCAAATTTAATGCAAATAGTTGTGTAAAATTCTGAAAAAAAATTGACAATATAGAGTATAATGATGCCTACTAATCCACCAAAATTCATGTTCAAATTCGATCTACACATCGAGAAACAAAAAAGACAAATTTAGATATAAACAGTACGCTACTATTCATACACTGAATTTGTCTTTTTTATATCTCGATGTGTGAGTTGAGTTTGGACTTAAGATTTTGTAGAGTTATATATATGTGCTGTATGAATGTTGTCAAATTTTTCTAGAATTTTTCATAACCGTTTAGATGGTTGTTAAACAAACGAGGAAACATCCCCTCGAGAGATTAGAATAGTTTCCCGAAAATGAGAGACTAAAAAGTTTCTACAGTAAAAGTGAAACCCTATTTTTTCTGTACCCGCTTGGAGGAGGAGGCGCCGGTGACTGTGCAGACGTCGTAGGCTTCTTGAGACGGCGGTAGCATCGTGCACTTGTCTCCTCTGAAGCCATCTGATCTGATCGTCGGTGGCTGACCGAGCGAGCGGGCGGCGGCGGCGGATATGAGGGTTTGTACCTGCATATATGCACGGAAGAGTTTATGCCGGCGTGCTGGAAGTTGCAGGACACGGGCTGCCTGCATGCATATGTTTACCTAAAGCCACCTTATAAGAATAACTAGGTTTCTCAGCTTCGTTTAGTTCATTTTCTGAATTCTACAACTGCTTGTTAGAATCTAGACTAAAATTAAGCTAGACTGTTTGGGAGAGCTTTTGATTCTAGGAGAAGCTGCTACAGCTAGAAGCTCCTCCAAACAAGACATTCCAGAAGTTCCCTTACATATATCCAGCCTTCTCCCTAATAATCTAAGATGCAAGTGTCTAAGGTTGGAGAAATAATGCAAAATCGCAAACCGAATCCAATCGATTTGTATGGCAAACGTGTTAATCTGACAAGATGAACTTAGTTTCTTTTGGAGAAAAAAAGAACAGAAAATCGGCGACCGAATGGGACAAAATGATTGAAAAAAAACAAATCTAAACTTTGTGATCTTGCAGTTGTATAAAAATGTAGCTAGAACTTTTGATTCATACTCCATCTTAAATTCAATAAAAAAAGACGCGAATATTAAGAAAGTGCCTAATATCAAATACTAATTAGAAGGGGTGAGGCTACGAACTCAGGTCGTCTAGCCCATCACCATGTGGAACTAGCCGAAAGATCTCTAAGCATTTCTCATCTTAAATTCAATCGTAAGGTCTTTAAGTTTTGTACATGGTCTAAATTACGCACGGAAGAACCACCCAACATGGAAGAGCACAGAGTTCAGTAACCAACCAGAACAAATCTGAACTCCAGATTGCCATAGCATTCTTCAGTTCCCCACCCTACTCTTTGCAACTTCAACTTTGAAGAAAAACACAGAAAAATGCAGGTTGCTTCGTCTGCTATATCTGCATTCGTCTCAATCACCCTCCGCTCAGCGACAACAAAAATGAGCAAGGGCAAAGACGCAGCAGCATGAACAAATAACACACAAGTTCATTTACAGGTCAAACATCATTTTATACTACACTGTTATGCATGCCCTGTGGCTCAGTTAATCAGTTCAGAATTATTTCGAGTTGGGGCGAGCTAATCCCATCCCAGAGGTCATCGAGCACCTCTGACCTCTCACACTCGTGCCACTCCCGCCGATGTGGGACTACCTCCAAGCCCCCAGGTACCTGCTCGTCGTCTTCAACGACGTGCCCGTCGAGCAGGTGCACCCGTCTCAGCCATGGCGACGCCTTCACGACATGCTTAACAAACCCGATTTGCCACCCCACCAGCTCATTCAGGCAATGGTACTGACGCTCTTGTGCTTGCACGTCTACCCAAGAAGCCATCTTTTCCGACGTGTTGTCAATCTGCATTCAGATTTCGAAATTGTTGGTACAGATGTAATCAAGAAGAAATGGAAGTGTATAATAGGAGAATAAAGACACGTTTGTGATGTATATATGATCAATAAACTGCATACATGAACATGGCATGACTCCAGGACAGGGGCGGCGTCAAGGAGGGCGACAATCCAGAATATATCCCAAATCATTGGCACGTTTGCAATGAATAGCTTTCTGAGATGACTCAACGGGCTGGGTAGAGCCATTGGCTCAATCCACACCTGCACACAAGAAAAGGCAACGCAATTTCACTTAGAGACGAGAGGCCAAATATACTGTTAGCACATTTCAAGAATATATATAGATCGCTCACCTCAGGCCCTTTGAACTGCAGAACGAGGCTCTCTACAGGCGGCATCCTCTTGACGAATTTGCTCCATGGATATGTTGTGTGGCTAACAGAGGGGCCAATGTTGTTGCCTGCGGTTTACAAGTAGTCCAAACTCACATGCCTAAGCTGAGGCACCTCACCATAGTACAGTTTGGTTGGCTGCTGGCCCCGGCAAACAAAAGTTTCAAGACAAGGGAGCACATCCAGATAGATTTTCCCAAATTTGCAGTAGTCCACCAGCAAATTCTTTAATCTAGATGTTGGCACATTGAAACGAAGAGGACAGTCAAATACTGGATCATATCTGATACTAAAGTCCACTAGATGCACACAGTTTCTCAAAATACTAACAGCCGCTCCAAGAAATGATCTTTTACCCAAGGAGAGTTTGGTGAGCCTCCGAAACGCCAAGGAAGTAAATATACCAATTGGACAGCACTAGCCGTTCCAGCTGCACATTCTGGGATCCATCCAGTATCTTGCGAAAGTTAAGGCTGACGCCGGGTTCTTCAACGTCGAGCTCAAAATCTTTGACTCCCCACCTGCCGATCGTGGAGATAATCCATCTCTGAATGAATACACTCCACCCTCTGCCAAAGGTATGAAGCCTTAGCTTTTGGATAGTCCGGTGCACGCCATCGGGAGGTAGAAGAAACGCATTCACCCGCTTGACATAGGAACGCATTGCCTGACGTTTGTAGCGTTCCAGAATAGCTTCGAGTACACTGATTATCCTAATCCGCCGATCATTGTGGTCCTCCGTGGTGTAAATGTCAGCCAGCCTCTGATCCATAGGGCCCTTGCTGGCCAGCTTCAGGGCATCCTTCTCCGCCGCAAACGTCGCCTTGGCCTCTTTCCACATTCGCTTCACCCAATGGTAGCGTGGAGGGAGGAAATCATCAACGGTGAGGTCATAGCATGTCATGGAGCGCCGAGGAAGATTTTTCCATCGCTTCGAAAGGATAGTTGCGATTATTGTTGTGTGTGGATCTAGCTTGTCGAGGATCAGGGCGAGTATATATCATCAGGTAAGCTACTGATCATGTCCTCCCCCTCGTAGTAGTTGTGCTCCTTGCTCATACGCATCTAGTGAAGTTTGATGAGAAAGGATAATGAATAACAGTCAGCGATCTAAGCCAATAAGTAATTTCCAGGAGTGTGAAAAAAAAATCAGAGATTAATGCCTTCGACACAGGATCCAACTCAACAGCCTACATGGCGACACGAGCAAGGGAAAGTGTCAACTCCTCTCACAGATCACAAGAACAGATAGGTTATCGTCGACTCGACCCAACCGGATCGAGCGCCGCCGCCGCCGCCAAGCCGCCACCAATTCAATTCATCGATGATTCGAGTCACGGATACATTGAGTGTTTTATACCGTATCCCTTCTCTCTCTCTCTCTCTTACAGCCAACAGTATTACAGCTGGCGAATTCTTTCCCTATTACAAGAAAGATGTTACTTGGCCCACATTGGCCCACTATAGCGAGGGTTAGGAACACGAGCTCGAATGGGCTTCTTTGCTGTAGCGCTTGAAGTCTCTTCTATCTCCTGCTCTGCTGCTATCTCCAGTTCTGCTGTATTGTTCTCCTGTTCTCCATCAGGAAAGATCTTGACAACCCCCTCCCCTTGAAAAGTGGCTTGCCCCCAAGCCAGTGCCATTGGAAAACGCTGCTGAAGATCTTCCCGATCCTCCCAGGTGGCATCCTCTGCAACAGAATCAGACCAATGTACAAGAACTTGAGAAACAATGCGATTACCTTTCCTGATCAATCGCTGGTCCAGAATCTGAAGAGGATAGACAGTTGATTTCAGGAATTTGGGCAGCCGAGATTGAACTTGATGCTTAAATCCATGTGCAACCTTGAGCTGGGAAACTTGGAAAACTGGATGGATAGTACTGTCATCTGGCAATTGAAGCTTATAAGCAACAGTACCGACCCTTGCCAATATCTGAAAGGGGCCATAGAACTTGAAAGCCAGCTTATGACAAGCTCGAGATGCAACAGACTTCTGAACGTATGGTTGCAGCTTAAGAAATACCCAGTCCCCCACTGCAAATTCTCTGAATGACCTGTTCTTATCAGCATGAAACTTCATCTTTTGTTGTACTCGGTGCAAATGCTGTTGCAGCAATTCTGCCATCAGTTTCCTCTCATGAAGCCAAACAGCCAGATCGGGAATCGCACAAGTTTCCATAGTAACACCCAACTGAAGAGGGTTATGGCCATAGAGTACTTCGAATGGTGTCTTGTTCAAAGCAGAATGAAAGCAAGTATTATACCAATACTATGCTAAATGTAACCAAGTAACCCACTTAGAAGGGGCTGCATTAGTGAAACAACGGAGAAACATTTCCAAACACTGGTTAACCCTCTCAGTTTGCCCATCGGACTGTGGGTGATAAGCAGAACTAAGGTGCAGGGCAATGCCAGATTTCAAGAAAAGAAATTCCCACAATTTGCTAGTAAAAATTTTGTCTCTATCAGAGATCAGTACTTTAGGCATCCCATGAAGTTTGTAGATGTTCTTCATATATGACACTGCAACATCTAGGGCTGAGAATGGGTGTGACAGAGGAACAAAGTGGGCATACCTGGAGAATTTGTCAACCACCACTAGTATGCAATTGTATCTCTCTGATTTTGGCAATCCCTCAATAAAATCCAATGAGACCACTTGCCAGGCACCTTCTGGAATCGGCAAGGGTTGCAGCAGTCCTGGATATTTAGCTAGGTCTGGTTTCGCTTGCTGACAGATAGTACAATTCTTTACCCACTGCTGAATCATTTTCTTCATCTGTGGCCAAGCAAACAGTGCTTTTACTCGCTGATAAGTTACTGGGAAACCAGAATGTCCACCTATAGGGCTGGCATGCAAGGCAGTGACTAGCTGTTGCTGTAAGGATAAATTATGCCCAATCCAAATTTTACCCTTGTACCGCAATACCCCTTGCACTAAACGAAAATGTTCCCTGGCAGTAGGGTGCAATGCCAATTCAGTTAAGAGTTGCTGAGCCTGCTCATCAGTTTCATACCCTTTTACCACTGCTGTTAACCAAAGGGGTTGGCATTCGGATACAGCCCACAATTGATCATTTGTCTCTTCATCCCTTCTTGATAATGCATCTGCAGCTGCATTAGAGGTTCCCCTTCGATAACAAACCTTATACTGCAGTCCCATCAACTTAGTGAAAGCCTTATGTTGCAACGGAGTATGTAATCTTTGGTCAGTGATATGCATTAGACTGTGGTGATCTGTGAGTATGACAAACTCATCATGCTGCAAATATGATCTCCACTGATCGACTGCCAATAGGATAGCCAGGTATTCCTTCTCATATGTAGACAGCCCCCTGGTTTTTGGACCTAATGCTTTGCTAACAAAGGCAATAGGGTGCCTGTCCTGGGACAAAACTGCCCCTATTCCCATATCACAGGCATCTGTTTCCACAGTGAAAGTTTTTGAGAAGTCAGGCAGTGCCAAAACTGGGGCACTAACCAAAGCTTGCTTCAAGTCATTGAAAGCTTCATCCATTTGTGCTGTCCATTTAAAGGGCACCCCTTTCTTAAGCAGCTGGGTGAGTGGTTTGCTGATAGTTCCAAAGTTTCTCACAAACTTCCTGTAATATCCTGCCAAACCTAGGAAGCCCCTCAACTGCTTGACTGACTGAGGAATTTTCCAATGCAGCACATCAGCAATCTTAGAAGGATCAGTGGTTACTCCATCCTTGCCAATGATATGGCCTAGGTAAGCCAGTTGTTGTTGTGCAAAGGAACATTTACTCAACTTGACTTTCCATTGTTGAGCTTGAAGTAGTTGCAAAACTTGTTCTAAATGCTGAATATGCGATGGTAGATCAGGGCTATAGATTAGAATGTCATCAAAGAAAACCAATGTAAATTTTCTTAGCACTGTCGCTAGGGTATCATTCATTGCCTTCTGAAAAGTAGCTGGTGCTCCAGTCAACCCAAAGGACATCACTCGATACTCATAGTGGCCTGAGTGAGTCTGGAAGGCTGTCTTGTGCTCCTCTCCAGGTTGCAGCCTTATCTGGTGATAACCTGCCCTTAAATCGAGTTTAGAGAAATACTTAGCTCCAGAAAGCTCATCCAGAAGCTCATCAATGACAGGCAAAGGGTATTTTCCCTTAATTGTAATTGCATTCAGGTGCCTATAGTCTATGCAAAGTCTCCAGGTGCCATCTTTCTTTTTGACTAGCAGTGCTGGTGATGAAAAAGCACTGTTGCTGTTTTGTATGACTCCAGACTGAAGCATTTCAGTTACTTGACGCTCAATTTCATCCTTGAGTGCTGGGGTATGCCTATAGGGTCTGAGGTTGACTGGCCTTGCTCCTTCCATCAAGGGAATCTTGTGATCACAATTCCTTACAGGTGGCATTCCTGTGGGTTCTTGGAACACTTCCTGAAACCTGTCCAATACATGCTTGATTGAATCAGGAATCACTACATCAGATGTCTGGTCAGTCTTCTGAATCTGTAGTACATGCATTACTGACTCAGTCTTCATAAGCCCTTTGATCTGCAGAGAAGTAATCTGAGGGTAGTGGTCAGTTTGAGGCTGGATACCCTCAATTCTGATCAACCTTCTTGCCAGAGGAAATTCGAGCCATTTCTGCACCCAATCCACCTTCATAGGGCTGAACTGTTCAAGCCAGTCCATTCCCAGGATAGCATCATACCCCTCCCAATTGTAGAACTCTGAATTCAGTTCTGAAAGAGCAACCTTGTATCCACCAGTTGCAGTTAGGTATGCTTCTATCACACTGCATGGTTCCACCGTCAGCAATCTTAATCTGCACTGGATGTGATAAGGTCTGAATTCCTGCCAGCTTTCTAGCCACTTGCTCATCAATGAAGGAGTGAGTACTTCCACTATCAACAAGCATTAAGAGTTCCAAGCCCTGAACCCAACCTCTCACCCTAATAGACTTTGAAGATTCCACTCCAGCTATTGCCTGACTTGAAACTGCCATAAGAGTGCCCTCAGCTTCAGCCACAATATCATCACCAACTGGGTCATTGTCTTCTTGCAAAGCTTCTAAAAGCTCTTCCATGACATGTAACTGTACTGTTGAGGCACATTTGTGGTCCCTTCCCCACCTTTCACCACAAGTGAAACACAGCCCCTTAGATTTTCTGTAAGCCTTAAGTGAGGACAATCTATCATCTCTGGGAGTAATCTTAGCTGCTTCAGGGGTTTTCTTATCCTCATTCACAACAGGTCTCACTGGTAGAGGTGTCAAAGAAACTTGAGCAGTGTTCCTGAAATTGGACTTCACTGGAGTAGAGAACTCCAACCTTCGAGTTCCCAGCATTGCCTCCTCCTGTAATAAAGCCAAAGAGCAAGCAGTATCCAGATCTTGGGGGCGTTGCACCATAATTACAGTGCGAATAGCATCCTTTAAACCCTCTACGAACTTAGTGACGAAGTACACAGGCTTCAGTTCACTATCGTAAGCAATCAATTGGTGCATCAAGCTATCAAACTTCTCCACATATTCAGTTACACTACCAGTCTGTCTAATGTGTATGTATTGCCTTATCAGCTGTTGATGCCTATCCCTAGAAAACTTAGCACAAACTTTCTCACAAAGTTCTACCCAAGTGACTCCTATTAATTGGGACCTAACTGACTGCAACCAAAATGAGGCATTCCCAGAAAAATTGAGGGTGGCTATCCTAACCCAATGAGCAGGGCTGACTCCATAAGTATCAAAGTAGGCTTCACAGTTTTCTCTTCACATTTGGGGGTTATCTCCATCAAATTGTGGACATGGCATAGGAGGTAAACCAGTGCTTGTGCCCACAGCACTACCAGTAAAAGCAGTTCGCATGGCTGGATCATGGAAATAAGGAGCAGGTGTGGAGAACAAGTTTGAGTTCGTACCATTGGCCGGGGGTGGTGATTGGGGATGAGACCCAAGCACCTCCACCCGTATTTCAGCAGCATTGCGGGCGCCCAATTGGGCGGTAAGGTCAGGCTTCGGCTCCGCCTTGTTCAGGAGTTGAAGCTGATCGAACTGAAGCTGCAGATTTCCAACGGTGGTCGCCAGATCAGTCACCTTCTTCTCGAGCTGTGGCTTCCACGAATCCACCGATGTCTTGAGGTTCAGCATATCCGCGCGGGAGTTCTTCTCCAGATCCACCAACTTGGACTCCATCTCGGTCAGCTTCTTCAGGATCAGATCCAGCTTGGCCTCGTTCTCCATGATTTTGAGCGCTTGCTTGGTTTGATACCTTGGCTTTTCCAGTTTGACGCAACGGGATCCACTTCCCCTGTTCCTAATCCAGCAAACCGAGAGGGGCAAGTTACCTTTTCGCGGATTTCAGCTGCAAGAGCCGATCTCCAATCCCCAATCGGAACCCTTTTGCTGCCGGATCAAGAATTGGGTGGGATAGTAGGCTCTGATACCAAGTTTTGTCAACTCCTCTCACAGATCACAAGAACAGATAGGTTATCGTTGACTCGACCCAACCGGATCGAGCGCCGCCGCTGCCAAGCCGCCACCAATTCAATTCATCGATGATTCGAGTCACGGATACATTGAGTGTTTTATACCGTATCCCTTCTCTCTCTCTCTCTCTCTTACAGCCAAACAGTATTACAGCTGGCGAATTCTTTCCCCTATTACAAGAAAGATGTTACTTGGCCCACATTGGCCCACTATAGCGAGGGTTAGGAACACGAGCTCGAATGGGCTTCTTTGCTGTAGCGCTTGAAGTCTCTTCTATCTCCTGCTCTGCTGCTATCTCCAGTTCTGCTGCATTGTTCTCCTGTTCTCCATCAGGCAAGATCTTGACAGAAAGGTTTAAGCGACCGAATTTTTAGACTAAATTAAGACTTTCTACAGTAAAATGAACACAGTGAGCTGCATTTCTACCAGAAACAACAAGTATTGTTTCATCAATCATCTTGAGGCCGCCATCTGATGGTGCAATCCAAAATAAAGGGGTGCTAAACTAGTCGACCATTATTAAACACTCTAATCCTACAAAGTACAGACCAGTAAAAAAAATGCATTTTTTTCTTCAACAATATAACTGTATGAGCTTTCAATCAAAAGCCGGGTTAGCATGCTGCCTTCTGTCTAAGATTAAAAAAAGAAAAAAGGATACTGTAACAGTAGGACGGGGGAGAAGGGATACCTACTTGAAGGTCGAGGGGGCAACGGCGATGGGGACGACTGTGGAGACATCGGTAGCCCTCTTAAGTCGGCGGTAGCGTCGAGGGGTTGGCTCCTCAGTAGCCATCGGATGGATCTTGATCGTCGCTGGCTGGCGGACCGGGCGGAGCGCGAGAGGCAGCGACGGATTGGAAGGGGCGGAGGCGCGGAGAGGAATGGGAGGGGTGGCGAGGGATTTGCAGGGGGAGGTCTTTCCCCGTGTGCCATTAAAAAAGATGGTGGCTGCCTCTGTGCCACTAAAAAGTTCGAGCCTCCCTCTATACCATCGTCGAAGTTTATCGCGTCCTCCACACCACTCCGTCCGTTTTTTTCCTAACGGTGGGTAACGGTGCAGCAAAATGACTTTGTTACCCTTTGAACAAGTTTGCTCCCTTCTTTGCTCTTGTCCGGATTTGGTATAGAAGCAATTTCGAGTAATTATTTTCCTTTTTCTCGAATTGTTTTTTTGGTAGGTTTGTTTGGCGTGAGCAATGGTGAACGACAACGAGCAGGTGGTGAGTGGTGACGATCGCCAAGGCCAGCCCGGACACGTCCGAGAGGAATTGCCGCATCTGCTACCTCGGCCTCGACAGCGCCGCTGCCGAGTCCGGCTCCGGCATGTTCCTCGACTGCTCCTGCAAGGACGACCTCTCCTGCGCCCATAAGCAATGCGCCGAGACCTGGTTCAAATTCAGGGGCAACAGGTAATCTCTGGAACGCCGTCGTGCCCACGGCGCTCTGGAACACGCACCGGAGCGACGCCGCCACGACATCATCTTCCTCCCCGTCGATCTGGACCACGCCAAGTTGAGCCGCCGCGCCACCATCGTCGTCTCAGCACCACGACCAAAACCCCTCAAGAACACCCAAGATTGATGCACCATGGACGGAGAACGGCATCATCTTCTCCAACTCCGGCCGCCGGCGTCAAACGTCGATTCCGCCTCCTCCGGTGAGCCACTGTCCAATTCCTCGCGCACACACCATCCCTGTGGCCTCACTAACCTCGTGGACACACATGCATGCTAGATCTTGGAGACGTTTGAGCTGTCACCATTCTCCCGGAGCTCCGCATCGCCGTCGAGCCGTTCCAACTGAAGCTGTCGCCGCGCAGGAGGTAGCGTCGGCCGCCGCAGTTGAACCTGCGCCCAGCCGCTGCGCAGCGCCGGTCGCCACCTCCATGACGTCGGTGCCGGTGGCCTCGCAGAGCGCGGAGATGGCGTTCACCGATGACACCCTCTGCACCAAGAACGCGTTCACGGCGAGCTTGGACAGCTCCGCCGACCAGAGGTTGGTGGTGATGATCCGGTCGACGGGGACCCATTGCGCGTACACGTCCTTCAGCGCCTGCACGGCGGCGATGTCGCGGCCACCGATGAGAACGCAGGTCAGCGACGGCCGTGCCCTCCGCCAGGAACTCCGGGTTGGAGAGCACCTGGAACTCGACGACATGGGCGTTGTGCGCGAGGATCTTCTCTATGGCCTCGGCCGTCTTGACGGGGACGGTGGACTTCTCGACGACGACCTTGCTGGAGCGTGACGCGTCGGCGATCATCCTCGCCGCGCTCTCCCAGTAGGCGAGGTCGGCGGCCTTGCCGGCGCCGCCTCGCCGCCTTGCCGCCACGCCACGCCTGGCCGCTTGTCCACCGGCGCCGCCTGGCCTCGATCTGAAACAAAGCAGAGACTGCAAAGGGCAAGAGCGACATTTTTCCTATCCAGACCCACATGTCAGAGCTGCCAAACGGTTAAAACTATACAGAATAGCGATGGAATGGTGTGGAGGGCACGATAAAGTTCGACGATGGCATAGACGGAGGCTCGAACTTTTTAGTGGCACAGAGGCAGCCACCATCTTTTTTAATGGTACACGGGAAAAGACCTCCAGGGGGAGGGGATTTTCGCTTGTTCATGGAGCTGCGAGTTCGCGGGCGGCCCACGGGCACGTTTATGCAAGTATCTGAATAAGGATTTTGCCTCGTGTGTAACACTGTCCGTGTCGGATTGCATTTTTACCAAAAATCAGTAAGGTTTGGGGCTGTTCACTTTGAATCATTTTTAACCATATCATTTTTTTTTAAAATTACCAAAAAAAATATCTACATTTGATTTGTTATCAAATTTAGTAAATATATAAAAAATACTGCCAAAATTTTGCCAATATTACCATTGCTAAAATTTGGTAAGGTTTATTTTGGCTACAATCTAAGCGGACCTTTGGTTTCTTTTCCAAATCACATCCGACACATTTTTTTTTACCAAAAATCAGTAAGACTAAATCTCGAATAGCCATATATCTTCAAATGTTTCTTCCAGCAAATATTGAGCAGATAAAATTCCCGATGTAAAATATTTTTTATGGATGGAGTGCGTGAAAGAGCAGTACACATCCTATTTTACTGTAAAGTTATAACCCACTAATTCTAAAATTCAACATGTAAACATGTCACCTCACCATCCACTGGCAATAATTATATACAAAACTTATGTAAGCATGCAACATCATATATAATTCATTGAATTCTACAAATCAACAATCAATCATCTTCCTTCACATTATTTTTCACAATATTTTTAACATATATATCCACCATTTTTAATACTTAACATATATTTATCCATATAATCACAGTGCGGGATATCATATTTCATCTAGAGTCTCATACAGACTCTACTAAATTTATTCTCTCTTAACATAGGCTGAGTTTGAGAGAGGGGGATAGAGAAGATTGGGGAGAAACGCAAAACGATGTGAGCCATTAGCGCATGATTAATTGAGTATTAACTATTTTAAATTTCAAAAATGGACTAATATGATTTTTTAAAGCAATTTTTCTATAATTTTTTTTTGCAAAAAACACAACATTTAGTAGTTTGGGAAACGTGCGCGCGGAAAACGAGTCACAATCTCCCCAATCTCTCCCCAATGTCCTTTGAAAGAACGCAGCCATAGTGTGACAAACTAGTTTTATTTGTTGTTAACACCTAAAATAATTTTTACTTTTAGCTTAATTATTAAAAAAATAAAAATTATTTAGTAATTTCTGCAGTAAAGCGCGGGGAATCACCTAATTTCCTTCAATAATGGAGATAAATGAATCGATCCTAATGATATCCCCATCGGAAGACTGTCAGCTTCACACTGCTAATCAAATCAAACAGCCAACAAGCATGAAGAAAACTTGATATTTTGCATAAGAGTCATAAACGAATGATATGCATGCACATTCCTATCTAGTAGAAAGCTACGGATTATTATCACGATCACAGCACAGCCATCAAGCAGCACATAAGCATCGACTATACAGAGGTTGGAGAGTACCAAAAGCGGCTACTCACTGGCCGAAGATCCGGAAGCAGCTAGTCGACGGCCCAGGCCCATTTAAAGTCGCTTCCCTTCACCAGTGTGGCCATGGCCCATTTGAGAGGCCCACGGCCCACATAGAATCCGTCCCATTATCGCCATTCTCCTCCCCGCCGCCAATCTGCTCCGGCATCAGGTACATGTGCCTCTTCTCCATCTCGTTTGATCGAAAGCAAATTGGTTTTTCTTTGTCCTATGTGGTAGTATTTGTTAGGCTGTTGTGATGCCATCTGGCTTTTGAAGGCACATCTGCAGCTAGATCAATCGCACACAGGACAGGACGATCGATCAATCGGCTTGGGAGTTGGGAGTCTCATCTGTTTGTTGTCGCCCTCCTCAAACAGAAGCCTTGCTGGAGGTACTCTTCTTCCTTGCACATAGCTGCTAGATCTAGGTAGCTACTATTGTTTAAATCGAGGGTTTGCCTCTCAACAATTCACCTTGTTTTGTCCTTGCCTTTTTCTTGTAACTAATCTGGATGTGTATTTTCATCCCTCGAGGGATATCCATTCGTTGATTGCATGACATCTAAGTAATTATGATTTTTTTAAAAAAAATTGACAGCATAGATTAATATGAAATATATATTCAGTTCAAAAAAATATGAAATATATCACTCCACAAGCATGCAAAACCAAACTGGCAAACTCAACTTCTGCAAGTTGCAACAAAAAGAACAAATTAAACTAAAAATAGTTATCGTGCATTCACAGTTATATTTGTTATAACTTGTAGAAGTTGAATTTAAACTTGCACATTTGTGAAGTGATATATTTCATATTAATCTATGTTACCAATTTTTTTAAATTTTTTTTATGATTATTTAGTTGAGATGCACGAAACGAGATGATATGCTGATGAAATCACTCTCCCAACTAATTTCACCTTTTCTTTTTACTCCTTGGACTGCGTGGTATTTGTTTGTCTTTTCTGATGCCATCTCGCCTTTGAGGGCACATCACATCTGCAGCTAGATCTAACGCATCATATATAGGACGCGCAATAGAATTTGGAGTCTCATCCGTCTGCTGTCGCCTGCAAGAGGTACTCTTCCTTGCTCCGAGTTGCTAGCGTTATTTACTTGTTTGCTCTGAATTGCTAGATCTAAGTAACAAGTATCTAAATCTCGATGAGTTGCCTCTCAACAAATCCTCATCTTTCTATTCTCTCCTCTCTGTACTAGTAACTAATTTTGACTTGATAAATATATTTTGTCCTCTCCGTTGTAACCAATTTTGCCTTTTTCTTATTTTCTCCTCTCACAGTCACAGTCCGTCTGTATGTATCCGATGATGGAGTCGACTTTGGGCCACTCGCGGCGATTTCTGAATCTGATCGTCGGCATGTCTCGTGTCAAATCGCTCTGCTGCATCGACCTGATGCACCAGCCGTTGTTCAATCCAACAACACCTACTACACAGCCACCAAACGGCAACGGATCGCAATCCGTCCCCCAGACACCAGCGGCTTTGATGATGGAGCAGCTTGTGGTTCCTGCCTCGAGTTTCAGCTTCCAAGCTTCACCTTCAGCACCCAACTACGACCAACGGAAGATTGAGTGCTTCCCCCTGACCGGTCGCCAGGTGATCTGCGCGGACCAGTTGGGGCGCACCTTCCACTGCGACGCGGAGAGGGGCCATGTCAGGAGCATTCCCTGTCTCCACAAGCCCAAGTCGATGCCCTTGTCTCTCTTCGTACCCAATCCTGATGTCGACAATGACAAGGACCTTAATCGCTGGGACTGGGGAAGCAGCCTCTTCGTCATTGAGAGGTTCCCAAAGTCTGAGGTTAGCTATCAAGTCGAGGCCTTCGTCTACCGCCATCCCAGTCCAGCACGCTACTCCAGGACCTGGCACTGCGAGCTCCTTCCTCCTCCGCCGTATCTCCATGAACCCAACAAGTACAATCGCCGCCTGGAGATATGCTCCTATGCAGCACTTGGCTCCTCAAGCATTTGCATATCCGTCAATGGCATCGGCACCTACCGCCTGAACATCGCAACCCAGACATGGGAGGAAGTTGGCAAGTGGACCCTTCCCTTCTACGGCAAGGTTGAGTATGTGCTTGAGCTTAATCTCTGGTTTGGCCTCTCTGCCGAGTCCCACCACTTGGCTGCTACTGACCTCTCCTCGTTGGAATTGGACTCCCAGCCACAGCTACTAGAAGGACCTTGGAAGGAGCTTCACCTGCCGGAGGAATGGAAGGAATGCGAGGATTCTCAGCTTGTCAGTCTGGGCTTTGGCAAGTTCTGCGTCGCAAGGTTCTTACACCCTAATGATAGGATTCACAAAGGCGAGCTGGGCGATGAGGAATTATCTAGCCAGAATTGTATCACTGTCTTGACTGGTGTGGAGGTGGTGCCACGTGTCCCGAATGCCAACGTCAATTCAAATAGCAGCGGCAGCGTTAGCAGCAACGGCATATCGGAACTCCGGATGATCCCTCACAAATCGAGATGTCACACTTCTAATGGCACTATCGTCCATACTGTGTTCTAGTAATTTCGGGCTTTGCTTTCAAGACTTCTGTTTTATCCATTATGTTTTGTCTGAATAACTTTTGGAGTTGAATGCAAGAGATAATGGCATTTTTACCTTTGGACTTGGATCGAGTATCTCCTTGTGTTCATTGTATGCTAGTGGTATTTGTTTCCTCATCTCCCATAATGGCAGGTTATATTACCATACTAGAAAATACATGCGCCAGTTAGCGTGCCCGTGGATTATATAACCTGCTCGCACTATTTAGTACTTCCAGGTGAGGACATGTTACCTTGTGCATCTGTGGATCATATAACACTAGTAACCGTGCACGTGCAATACACGTTTCCTGTAAATTATGCCATAGTAATCATATAAAGACCCTAAAAATTTATTGCATTTTACAACAATAAATATCACACAAAACATACATACTAAAAATTAACTTTATATACTATAACGTAGTTTCACATACTACAAAACGTTAATGTAAAGCAGCTAACTTTGCCAAATATATAATGTCATATATAGCTTGATAAATATTTGAAAAGCTCATAGAAATGTGTCTTTACTGCATTGAAATGAAGTCCGTTGGCTATAGTATTTAATCGAAAAGTTCTCCACATCTCCAGCTCCACTGTATACATAATAGCTTCTCTTCACCTACAGCCACTTCAAATATACCCATCTTCATCTATAATTAAAATAGCATTTACATGATCATCACTAAGTTTATATCACCCGCGGTGCAACCACTAGAAGTTCATCTCTCTTTCACTTGAAAAAAAAATATGTTCATCAAAATAGTATCCAGAAAATTATCATCAGAACAGTATTCAACACGGTTGCCTTACTTGAAGTAAAAAGGGGATAAGAAAGTGCGAACATTCTGGAAACACCTCTACATTTGAAGTTACAACTATGCATACCAGTAACGTAGATTATATGAGCATGTCTCCTTGCCTATATAAGATTAGGTCTATATAAGAAATGAGGTTATTTTTTGTAACAAGTCAATGTTTTCTCCTTTGCAGGTTATTAATCTAATTACCCGATGGCAAAATCAGAAAAAAATACGAATAGAAAAAAAACGCGTGGGGAGGAGGGCCAGCTAGCGCGTACGCACGCATTAGCCACCCCCAATAAAGAGAGATCTGCGGTGGGGCGCGGCCTACGCATCCGGCGCACACGCGTGAACTAGGAGGACCCTAACTTATGAGGTGGAATGTCAAAGTTGATGTGACTTATGGGATGAGGATTTTTGCAACTTTCCCTTCAAATTATTCCCTCGAAAAATTTAGAAAACTATTCTATTTATTTTGGGCCGAAATACCTCCAGCCGGCCCATCCCTTCTTTTGTTTCCTTCCCTCCTCTGGTTCCTGGCCCTAAGCTGATTCGCTTCACCAGCTTGGGCAAGGTCCATTCAAAGCGGCCCACGGACAGAAGCCGAGCGGATCTCCTCCCCGCCGCCATTCTGCTGCGGCGCGGTGGAGCACCATCCTAGCCCTTCTTCCCCTTGTCCGGCCTCGCTCCTCAGGTCCGCCGCTTGCATCTTCATCTTGTTTGATCGAAAGGCAATTCCTTCTCTTCCTTCTGCGTGGTATTTGTTCGTCGTCTTTTCTGATGCCATCTCGCCTTTGAGGGCACATCACATCTGCAGCTAGCATAGGACGCGCAATTAATCGAATTTGGAGTCTCATCCGTCTGCTATCGCCTGCAAGAGGTACTCTTCCTTCCTTCTTATCGACATACAATATCCTGGTTCTTTCCCTTCTCTATGTAATTAATTGTCTCTTTTTGCTTCTTTTGACGGTTGATTAGTAAGTCCTGTGCCGATCGACTCGACGATGAGCCTCTCGCGGCGATTTCTGAATCTGATTGTGGGCGACAATATGCCTCAAACCAGATTAATTTGCCGCATCGACCTTACGCGACAACAATTCTTTCGGCCGTCACCACTAGAATCAGCGGTAGCGCAAGACTCGACTGCTCAGACACCGGCGGCAGCTTCAACGATGGAGCGGCTTCAGCTTCCGAATCTGATCTTGCGCCTGTGGAATAGATACTTCTTTCCGCTCTCAGAGCACAAGATACTCAGCGTGGACAAGTCCGGGTGCTCCTTGCTCTTTGATGCCGACACACGCCACTTGGTGACCATGCCATTCCTTAACAAGCCCAAACGGGATCCCATCTCCCTCTTCGTCCCAAACGGTGATGGCGACGATGGCGGTAGCATCTTTGTCATGGACAGGGTTCCAAAACCAGAGATAGGCAGCCGCGCGCAAACCAGCGATCAATTCGAGGCCTTCATCTATGCAAGAACTTTGTCGACTGCCAACTCCTCCCGCCACCGCCATACCTCCGTGATTACAAGCACTGTGAGAGGCGCCACAAGATCAATGCTTATGCTGTGGTCGATGGCGGCTCACAGATATGCATATCTGTGGAGGACGTTGGCACCTATTGCCTTGACACGGTGAGCCACACTTGGAGCCAAGTCGACGACTGGACATTGCCCTTCGACGGCAAGCTCGAGTATGTACCTGAGCTCAAGCTCTGGTTTGGTTTCTCTGCTGGTGCCCAGCACTTTGCTACTTCTGACCTCTCCTCCATGGATTGTCAGTCCCAGCCACAGCTAGTTGGACCTTGGAAGGAGCTTGAACCACCCATGGAATGGCGGGAAACGTATGATTCTCAACTTGTCAATCTGGGCTCTGGCAGGTTTTGCATTGCAAGGTTCTTCCAAACTAAGCGAGAGGGCTGTTATGACGAAGACGATGTATATCTTTGGCAGGATGTTACGGCCTTGACCGGTGTGGAGGTAAAGCCGTATGTGCACGATGGCAGTTACAGTGGCAGTGGCAGTGGCATGAAATGCACACTCACAAGTCGCTGTGTCACATGACTGAGAGATTTGGTATAGATGATGTATTATGAATGATATTGAGGCTTTGCTTTCAAGCAGATATTCCTTGTTTTATCCGCTATATGTATCGTCTGCGTCTGAGTAGTTTAGGTAATGTATGAGCTATCTAATAAAGATTGGAAAGTGATTGAAGAAAGAATTGAGAAAAAGCTTAGTAGTTGGAAAGGTAAACATTTATCTGTCGGGGGAAGGTTGGTCTTGATTAATTCTGTACTTTCAAGTTTAGCTATGTTTATGATATCTTTCTTCGAGATACCCAAAGGGGTTCTTCAAAAGATTGATTATTATAGATCACGGTTCTTTTGGCAAGGTAATGATCATAAGAAAAGGTACAAAGTCACTAGATGGGATATTATTTGCCAACCTAAGGATCAGGGAGGCCTTGGGATTCATAATTTGGAATTACAAAATAAATGTCTTTTGAGTAAGTGGTTGTACAAGCTAATAAATGAGGAAGGGGCTTGGCAGAACTTATTGAAAAGGAAATATCTTTATAACAAGTCTATAACCCAAGTGGACAAGAAACAAGGTGATTCCCATTTTTGGTCAGGGCTTATGAAAGTCAAAAGTACTTTTTTAGATATGGGCTCTTGGATTGTGAATGATGGGGAACAAATAAGATTTTGGGAAGATAAATGGCTAGGTAACTTGGCTTTCAAGGATAAATTTCCATCTTTATATGCTATAGTCCGAAGGAAATCATCCACTGTTGCCACTGTTATGGGATCTGTTCCGCTTAATGTTTCTTTTAGAAGAGCTTTAGTTGGTCAGAATCTTGTATATTGGCATGAGTTGTGTGCTTCTATTATACATATTCAATTAAATCCTTCTTCTGACTGTTTTAGATGGAATTATCATCAGAATGGTAGGTTCTCAGTAAGGTCAATGTATCTAGCTTTAATTAACAATGGTTATGTTGAGAGGAACAAATATATATGGAAACTTAAGATGCCGCTTAAGATTAAAATCTTTATGTGGTATTTGCTTAAGGGGGTTGTGTTGACCAAGGATAATTTGGCGAGACGGAATTGGAATGGTAGCTTAAGGTGTTGCTTTTGTATAAAAAATGAAACTATTCAACATCTCTTCATGGATTGTCATTATGCAAAATTCATATGGAGAGCAGTTCAGTTTTCTTTTGGTTTTAATCTTCCAACTAGTATATCTCATATATTTGATGGGTGGCTTTTGGGGATTGACAAGAAAAAGATTAAACTGATACTGGTTGGAGCTTCTGCCATTTGTTGGGCTCTATGGTTGAGTAGAAATGATTTGGTTTTTAATAAATCACCATCTATTTCATATATGCAGGTAATTTTCAGGGCAACGCACTGGCTCCGGTTTTGGGCACAGCTACAAAGGTGTGAGGATGATGGGGAGTTTCTAAAGGTTGCATGCCGCAAGTTGGAGTCGATGGTTATGCAATTATTTGCCAATTATGGATGGAGGTTCACAAATAGACTTCAATAAATGTGTTCTCCTTATTTTGGCTTAGTTTCCTCTGTTTTTGTTTGGTGTCCTATTTAGCTGAACTACGTTCTTTTCTGGATTGATACAATGTAATAATTGGCTGTAGCTCTTTTTGAGCAAAGGCTGGGATGTTAAATTCCATTATCTAAAAAAAAATCCGTACCTTATTGCAATTTAAGACATGAAAGTCTCCGGGTGGTATTATGTTAACTAGCTGAGTAGCCCGCGCAATTGTGCGGCTAGCATCAATTTAAAATTATCTACTTTTTACAAATAATTTTATTTAAAATTATCATTCAATTGATTCTAATAATTTTGTAGTTTTTAAAAGCCACGTCAGTCGCTACCCCTTACTTCTTTGTCACATTTTTATTTGCTTACTCGATCTACCACTGCTATTCATCATCTTTAAAACTTTAAAAAAATTAGGCCTTATAGTTTTTAGAGTTCATTGTCTTGTTGGGTTTTGTTTTCATAATTTTTAGAAGTATCGTCAAACATCGCCAATTTACTACTCTACGGCTCATCCGCTGCCACCTCTCTTTATTGTCATTGGGATTTTAAAAATCAAACATAATTATTGTTTGTGTTTTTTTTTACTTTTTATAAGTCTCGTCAAATTGTTATTAGCTTCGCCACTATACTGCTCTACAGCCCACCCGTAGCCTCCCCTCCTTAATGTTATTGAGATTTTAAAATTGAACATGATTATCAATGGGGTTTATTTTACTCTCCATAAGTCCTATCAATCGACGTGACCATGTCGCATAACGGCATGCCCATCGTCACTGAGATTTTATTTGAGGTTTTGTTTATAGTTTCTAGATATCCCATCAACCGCGAACACACTCCTTCACAGGCCTATTGCTTCTCTCCTCTTTATTGTCATTTGTCATCGTTGTGTTCTAAATGGAATTTTTTTTATAATTTTCAGAAGTCTTGTCAAACGTTGCCTCCATACTACTCTACGGTCCGTCCACTGCCTCTTCTCTTTATTCTCATTGGGATTTTAAAAATCAAACGCAATTACCGTTTGGGTTCTTTTTTTACTTTCTAGAAGTTCCATCAAACTGTCAGCGGCTTTACTGCTGTACTCATGTACAGTTCACCCGCTGCTCCCTCTTTATTGTCTTTGAGTTTTTAAAATTTGAACATAATTATCATTGGGGTTTATATTTTAATTTTTAAAGTCCCGCCAACTATTGGCTTTATCTGAGTAATATATTTCCTTTCCCCGCAAAAAAAAAGTCCCGCCAACCATTGTGACCATGCTGCTTAATGGCCCGTCCATCGTCCCTCTTTTTAATCATCATTGGAATTCTATTTGGGGTTTTGTTAATAGTTTCTAGATATTCCATTAACTGCCACCACTCTAATCTTTTACATGCATGTTGCTTCTCCTATATTTATTGTCATTTGTCATCATTTTATAATTTGCAGAAGTCATGTCAAACCCTATCACTATACTTCTCTTCGGCCTGTCCACCACCTCTTCTCTTTATTATCATTGGGATTTTAAAAATTGAACATAATTATTATTTTAGTTCATATTTTACTTTCTATAAGTCCCGCTAAACCGTTAGTGGTTTTGCCACTATACTGCTCTACAGCTCGCCCGCTCCCTTCCTCTTTATTGTCTTTGAGATTTTAAAAATTGAACACAATTATCATTGAGTTTTATTTTTCACATTTTAGAAGTCCCGCCAACCGCCAAGACCGAGCTGCTTAACG
The DNA here is from genome assembly GCF_000147395.1 of Oryza glaberrima. Classification (NCBI taxonomy): domain Eukaryota; kingdom Viridiplantae; phylum Streptophyta; class Magnoliopsida; order Poales; family Poaceae; genus Oryza; species Oryza glaberrima. The sequence continues at coordinate 2,525,007 of NC_068328.1, forward strand.
GCCCATCCGTCGTCTCTCCTTTTAATCGTCATTGGGATTCTATTTGAGGTTTTGTTAATAGTTTTTAGATGTCCTATCAACCGCCACCATTCTACTTCTTTATAAACCTGTTGCTTCTCCCCCTCTTTATTGTTATTTGTCATCATTTGTGTTCTAGATAGAGTTTTTTTAGAAGCCCATATTTTTCATTCCGATATTTTTATTTATAAATTATATTACTACCTGAACTCTTATAATTATTTTTATTATATTTTCAGAATTTATATTTTTGTTATTTCAAATTTTAATTATTCTCGTCATATGTTATAGATGGTCTCTCATTTCAATAGTATTTATTTTTTAAAAAATTGTATTCCTAGTTGAACTATTATTTTTTATTTTTTTTTCTAATTTCGGAATTTATTTTATTTTTTATTTAGAATTTTAGTTAATATCGTATTTGTGTCCTATATGATTTATTATTTTAATATTTTTTTATTTTCAATTTTATAGTTGTTTCAAAATTGTATTCCTACTCGAGCTATCTTTTTTATTTATCTAATTTCTGATTTTATTTTATTTTTATTCTGAATTTTAATTAATCTCGTATTGGATTCTTATATGGACTCTTTTTTTAATATTCCTTATTTTATTTCTGAATTTCAGTTATTTATTTATTGTATTCCTACTTGTACTCTTCTTTTTTCCAATTTCAGATTTTATTTTATTTTTATTTCGAATTTTAATTAATCTCGTATTGGGTTCTGATACGAACTCTTCTTTCAATATTCATTATTTTTAATTCTGAATTTCAGCTATTTTTTAATTGTATTTCTACTTGGACTTTTCTTCTAGATCGATTGTGGGCTATCTCCGCCTAATGTCTCTTCTATCTTAGCATGTGCATACGGCATGACATACATGCAGTGTTCTCCCTCTTTACTATCAATGGCCATGTATGTATGGCATGTATATTTTCCAGCCATATATCAAACGTGGATCACTAATTCAATTTGCACTCTAAATATCATCTAGATATGGATTAATGTAATTTGTTTTGTACTCTAATGACTGTCCATAAAACCATAACATCAATATTCAGACAACCTGTCCGACTCCTAATCAATCAACATGTTCGACTCCTATTCATTCAACATGTCCGACTGCCATATTTCCTATTAGATCAAAGTTGCTTTCTATTTATACTCAATATTGTCCTAGATAATCTATACCACTAAAATCTAGTACAACTACGATCTAATGGTGTAAATATTTATCTTTTTCTTTAATTAATGTGGGAATTTCTAGTCTCCACAGCGAACATGGTGTCTTTTTTCAAAGCTGTTTTAATAATATAATAGATATTTTTCTCTGAAATATGGTAGATCGTAAGTTATGGCCACCTTTGTTTATGTTTTATCTTTCAGTGCTGAAATTTATATGGACGCGTCCGATCTGACGCAAAACATCAGTTGGTAACTGTTGTTCAAAATGTTCTATCACTCGATTAAAAATGTTCCAAACCATTGCAGCATATGGTTATTATTTTGGATTGAGCAATTTAGTAATGGCTGGTGAAGAAGCATCTGGGATTATTTCCTCCTAAGCTGATGTAGCAAACATGTCATCCAGGAACACAAGAACATGGACAAGCCTCCACATCTGTTGACACTGTACACCTTACAATTGGAGCTTATTCATGGCTTCTTCCACTGCACGTTCATAGTATCTCATTCTCTGTGTAGCTTTCACTGCACGGTCAAAATCCCTCTCGTCGAACGCTTCCTGGAAAGGAATTTGGACCAGGACTCTAGCTTTCTCCTAATCTGAGAAGTGGCATACAATGTGAGCCTATAAATCATTACAAAGCTTTCTCCTAGGACTCTAGCGTTTGTTGGAAGTTTTATGGACTTTTAGTATATAATAGATGGCAGGTTCTACATTATGTCTAGTCATGCATATATGGTATCTCAGTTCTCAGCCTTAGCACTGCTTGTTTGTTTTTCAGAGAAATTAGTGACGTTCTTTTTTCTTGTTTTAAATTTAGTCAACTTTCTCAATTATTTTCTAGTTGGTTACTGAACTTTGGTCTTTCATACTGGGCGTTTTATCGGGAAGGAATTGTCAATTGGTGCTTCAACTAAATTATATAAGCATGTTGTTTAAGCTGCCATACTGAGTTGTTATCATCTGACTGCAAACTATCCAAACAGCACGTGAAACATATGCTCTCAAAGAAGCAATTTGGCCTTTTTCCCGCGGAAAAAACAATTTGATCTAGTAGTAACCATGCACATGTGCAGTTGTACAAACACCATTTCCAAAATTCTACCGCGGCTACAAATTAATTGAGTAGGAAACAAATATAAAAACTAAAATCAGATTGTCATAGCATTCTTCATTTACTCGCCCTATTTGCAACTTCCGACTCTGAAGAAAAACACTGAAAATGCAGGTTGCTTAGCCTGCTACATCTGCATCCTTCTCAATCACCGTCTGCTTAGCGACAACAAAAGAGCAAGGGCACAGACGCAGCAGCTGGCATAGATACACACAAAACACACACGAGTTTTACAGGACAAGCCTATTTTAGAAATTTTACATGTACTCTCTCTTATTGATCCAAAGGGTTCGTTCATCTATCTCCTTCTTGTACGCTACCTTATGCTGCTGTCAGCTTCTTCTTCTTCTTCTTCTTCTTCAGTAACTGGTGACGATGAGCAGCCCGATCGCCGTGACGACGATGGTCGACGGCACCCCGAACCGGAGGTGGCTCCAGAAGGAGAGGTTGTAGCCGAAGAACTGAGCTCTTCTAGCCTGCTCGCAGACGATGAGGTTCGCAGCTGAGCCCAGTAGTGTGAGGTTCCCGGCAACGGTGCTGACCCACGCTAGGATAAGCCAGGCCTTCCTCTCTGAATCGTGAGAGATTGCAGCAGCTGATGCAGCCACTCTTGTGCCGAGCAGTAGTACTGAAAGACAAAGTTCAGAAATGTTATAAAAGTGCCACAAAAGAATTGTTCAGAACTTTGGGATAACTTTGACAGTCAGTATCCAAAAGAATATTGTTCTGAAGATTTACCTGTGGGAACATTTGAGGCCACATTTGAGAGGATAAGAATCACCACAGCAAGAAGAGCAACACCCTTAGCACTGTCAATTCGTGAATACGGTTCAACGAGCTCCCAAAGTGTGTTCGGTATGCCAGTTTTGTTGAAGCCATCGACCGTAATAAACATCCCGCAGAAGAAGATCAGCAATGAGTATGACACCTATCATCAGACATGGCAAACACATGAAATTTAATTGTCCCAATGAACATGATTCAGATAAATTGTTGATTCAGGCATCAGTAAGTAAAATCATACCTTCTCCAGACAAGCCTGTGCATCAGTAAAATCAAGCGCCAGAAGAACAAGAGCCGCAGTGATGGCTGTCCATGACATGTTAAGCCCCATGAGAAGTGCAATGAGCATGCCAAGAGTGATGAGATAAACAGCAGTCTTCCACACAAACACCCTCCATCTCTTCTCCGCAACCTCATCTTCCTTCTCCTTGTCGCCATTGCTGGCGGGAGACGGCGGCGAGTCCTCTATGATCACACTCCTCTGCTGGCTAGCAGTTCTTGTGAACTTCCTGGAGGATGCACCTTCATCCCTCCTGTCAGTGACAGTTGAGACCTCGACCATCTCATGCGACATGCTCGATGCCCGGAGCGACTTGATCGCGAGCTGTATGTCCGCCTCCGAATTCACACTCCTGCTCCTCAGATTCTCATTAGCACTGGTGCTCCTCACGCTGTTGCTCCTGATGATTGGCTCACTTAAGCAGTCCATATCATCCGGGTTCAGAGATGAGACGTGTGACATTCTTGCAGGTGTGAACCTGTGTGAGGTGACCTCGTCGTCGGCGACCACCTCCGGCCCAGCCGGCTGCCCGCCTTCCTGATCCTTCTCCACTGAAAGGTACTTCCAGAAGTAACAGAGGAGGATGGCAGCATTTGTCAGGACGCCGACGATCATCGCCGGGAAAACTCCAAGCAAGAACTGTCCAAAGGAGATGCCGCTCTCCACGGCAATGACAAGGTTCTGCGGGTTGCCGATGGGCGTCGCCGCGGAGCCGATGTTGGAGCTGGTGGCGAGGGCGAGGAGGAACGGCTGCGGCGGCAGGTTGTTCTGCCTGGCAACCTTGAGGATGAACTCGGTGAGCACGACGCAGCAGGTGTCATTGGTGAAGAGCGCGCTGGCAATGGCGGACACGATGCAGACGCGGAAGAGCAGGTCCTTGCTGCCCCTGCTCTTCCAGGAGAGCAGGTTGCCGAGGTACTTGAACATGTCAGCCCTCTCGAGGAAGATGCTGACGACCATGGTGCCAAAGAGGAGGCCGATGATTGGGAGGTCGATGGCGGCATAGGCGTCCTCCGGTGAGATGACACGGAAGAGGACCATGAGCATGGCGCCAAGGAGGGAGCCGGCCGTACGGCCGACGGGCATGAACGGGACGGTGGGGAAGACGGCCAGCACCCAGAATATCCCAAACGCGACACATCCCAGCACTACTTTGGAGGTCCCTGCCAACGCCATGTTAGCAAATCTCTCGTCCTCGAACGATCGAACGAACGAACGATCGATTGATCGATCTATACTAGAGCTAAAATGCTACGAACAATTTTGCACTGATGATGTTTTGGTTTTTGCAAGAACCTGTCACGAACTCACAGATTGAAGAGACAGTACAGAACAACCTTTCCCCCCAAAATTACGTTCACAATCTCAGGTCAGGTTCAGGCTACGTTCACAACCTCCTTGCCCAACTCAAACTCAAGAACCTGCAGAAATTGGAGCAGACAAACAAACAGAGGCTACAGGTTAATTCTAAAATCTGTAAAAATAAGAGAGAGAAGGTAATAAGATCATTTAAAAAGGAAATGTAAAGATCCTTTGTTGTTGTTGTTGTTGTAAAATAAAGTTTCTTTGATCCGGGGGAACGAAAACGAATTAGCAAGAAACAACGGTGTTAGATCGACTGCACGAAAACGGGAGGACACATATTTGATATTTGAGATCAAGCACCACCACGCCTACTCACGGTGTATCCTGCAAACAAATTCAAGCGAGAAAACAGAAGCCCTTATCAATACAAAAATCCTTCGCACACTTCACCAAACTAAATGAATAGAGCTACCGAGATTTCCTCAGATAAATTACTGTAGTTATTGCTAAAAATCCAGATTTTTTGTTCCCCCTATTCTACGCTTCTTGCAGTTGATCAGATCGAATGGATTGGAGCTTGGCTTACCGACTAAAAAGAAACGAAAGATCCAGCACAAACCCGTGCATGCAGTGGTGCCAAAGAACCCCAGGAACAAGATATTTTTTTCGATTGTTTCGTGAGCTACGACTATGATTGGTCTCTGGACGAAAAGAGAAGAAATGAACTTCGGTTTTGGGTTGCTCACCTCGGAGTAGGGGCGTGGAGAGTGGAGAGTCCACAGTGCCACGCGCAACGATGAGAACTTTGGAGTTTGGACTTGGAGAAGTCAGAAGTGGAAAGAAGCAAAAGCAGGCGGCAGCGGCGGAGTGGTGGTGGTGGCGAGAATAAAGCGGAGGTGGAGGAAGGAAGGAATGGAGGGGGGGCAGCTAAATAAAGAGAGCGTCCACGGCTTTCATGGATGATTTGAGGTGACTGGTGGGTCCCACCGTTGAGGGTCCTAGGAAGGGCCGATTTATCATGTGAACCCAAAGGGTGGAGCTCCCATTGTGTGAGTCCGTTTTCATAATTTTGTGATCCGCTTATTTGGGACGGTGGTATAGTGCTACTTGAATACTTCATCACAAAATAAACTAGTTCTTGACTATAATTTGGATATTCTCTTTGTAAAAAAGTAAATATTTAAATTCGTTGTACTTGACTACGTCACATTTAATCCTTCTTAGGATCTCTATAAAAAAACAAATTTATAGGAAGATGTGACACCACCTAGAAAAGCATCCAATCTTAGGATCCTTCCGTCTAAAAAAAGTTTAATCTATATGAAGATGTGACGCTTTGTCCAGATCCAAAACTAATCAAAGATAGTATTATCTTTGTCCAAAATAACATTTTCAGTTATAGAGGTTATTATGGAGCAAATTAAGACAGATAAAATGACCTATATGAGAATTATTATATGGCATGTGAATGTAAGTGAGAGAGTAGTTAGGGGTAAAATGAGGAAAATTTGAATGAGATAGGATTCATCGAAGTGACAACTAGTACTCTATTAGTAATGTAGAAGTACTTATTTAGAGACAAATTTAAATCCTAATATTTCATTTATTCTGAGACATAGGTACTATGATATCATATGACGGATATATGCCGATCGCAAAATTATATGTTATGATTGTGGAATACCGTTTTATATGGGAATGTATATATGATTACTCTGTATATATAGTTTTTTCTATACATTTATTATCTCCTTGCTTTATATATTTATGAAAGAAAATGGAGAATTTATAAAGTAAGGACTATATTGGTTGGTACACATGGGGTGTGGGGCTAGCAGTTTTCCCATACGAACTCTCCTCCTATGATTCGCGAAGTTGCCAACGATTTGGATTTGCATGCTTGGTTTGCTGTTGATTTGGATTGCGCGTGGGACGTGTGTGGCGGCCAGCGGAGAGATCGCGCCGTTTCTTCCGATACAAGAAATCTCGACGATCTTTGGAGCCAAAAACGCGTCCGGATGACGAAGCGATCGACAAGATTAGCATGTCATTGTCGCATGATTTTGCCGTATTTCTAGCGAATAATGGGCATCCTGTGGGTTCTCCTGCTTCCATCCACGCTACCAATGATTGTACGTATGCAACGACGTTTTGGTGGTCAATTTGCATCACAACTTATCACAGCCGCGTGAGCGCGACTACTCTGGACTTTGGGACACTGGAGTTTGGAGTGGAGTGGCAATGGTACGAAGTAGTACCACAAACACAGGTGATCGTTTGGCCTAAAACTGATAAGCCATAAAACGACGTATAAAAAAAGGAATAATTTATAGATAAATTTGTATTCGCGGTTCAAAATTCAATGTAAAAAATAAACTAAGGTGAAAAACCTAAAAACCAACTCTAATTTAAATTTGAAAATTCAAATTTTAGTAGATAATTATAAGCTGAAGGCTAACAAAGACGAACCACCTCTACTTTGGGTGTAAGCGCGTTAGATCCATTATTATTATAGATGGACTTCATGCTAGCCCAAAGCCCAGCTAGAGAGAAAATTAAGACGAGCCTGGTCTTAGGGAAATTTTGTTTAGTTACCGATTGTTTTAATTATTTTCTGATAAAATAGTTTGAATATTTGTATTAAGGGAATTAAATTTAGCCATGTAGTAAAACTAAGATCAGTCTCGATTTAGGCCCTGTATGATTCAGCTTAGGATTATTATAATCTGAATTATTAGGAATAAGTTCAAACAAACATATAGCTTATCATATTATGATAGATTATTACAATCTATAAGCCGAATTACTATAATCTAATCCACTTTAAAGGTGCTTTTTTAGTTTATTGGATGGCTAACACCTAACAGACAACTTATATAATCTAGGGAAACAAACAGCTCACAACTTATTCTGTATCGGCTTATTATAATTCAGCTTATAGTAATCTGACTCAATAATCTAAATTACAATAATTTTAAGCTAAAACAAACAGGGCCTTAGTTTGGAAGATAAGAAATTCACACACACAGAGAACAGAGAACAGAATGAACCGGGTTTTTTTTCCTGGGTCGGCCAAAGAAAGGCAGATCAAATTTCATTAAGAATAGTTTGGAATGAAACAAGGTAAAACCATGAAATTAAGTTTCGATTTGAAATGTTCCTGTTAATGAATTTTATATCTTCCAAACAAGCTAGGTTTTGAAAATGTCTCCATGTTTGTATAACAACACCTCCCCTACATATCTCTAAACATGGTTTTATGGTGGTTTCAATTAGTAGATATTTCTAGGATCCTTAGGGCACAAGAACAACCCCGGCCACCACAGAACCATCTCAGATGTGCCTGCTCCAGTGCTCACCCCTCTGTCTCACTCCTAATACTACATAATGGCTACAGCTCTGAACCACAAACCCATCAACTTGTGGACAGCAACAGATCAGACCAAAACCAAAAAGATTACTCGGTCTCCATTATCACGGCCAATTAGAGTAGGATATCATCTACCGACGGATCAATAATTGAGTAGTCTATGTACTATTATACAGAGCAGATAAGAGCACAAGCATGCATAGCCAGTGGAATGATGAATCTGGTTTGCAAGGTGAAAGTGCTTCGCCCAGTACGTATACTTAAGTGCTCTCCACGAAGGGAACTCTGCTCTGTAAAGCAACAGGGCCTGACCAACCAGCCATGGATCTGAGGCCGTCAGCTTGTCAATTGCCAGGATTAAATTGGCTGCATGATGAACTCCCAGCAAGAGGAAGACAAGTCATGTGATTGATGTTTCATGGGCTTAATTACGTGAGAATGTGACAATTCACCTACTATTTGACAACATCCATTTTTCCCCCTCCTCCAATCTCTAGCTAAGGCCCAGCTCAAATATGCAGTTTGTGGCTCGGAGGGGTGAAACATTAGCCCATAATTAATTACGTATTAACTAAAAAAATTATATAAACTCACTGTTTAACCGTTTAATAAAAATATTAACAGAAAATGAGAAAATTATCGTTTTGAGTTACTCAAAAGAACTAAGTCTAATTCCCCATGCAATAGCAAACACATCGAACCTTTCCAACCAAACCTCGAATGCCAAACCCACAACAATCCGTGCAATTATAGGGAGAGATGAAAAGAGTGAGAAGCACTTTTGTGCCCACATGAAGCGACCAGCTTTATTGGCCAGCATTGACAAATAATCACCCGTGTGTGGGGGGAGATAAGATCGTCTTTACTAGTACTTTGATTTTCTTTCACCGTCGCTGTGCTAAGAACTAATCAGGCCAGATAAAAAGTTGATCGATGCAGTTTCAGAAAAACAAAGAAAAAAAAAAGAAAAGGCTCGTTTTGTCAACTTCTTCCAGTGCCAAGCATCTGCGTGTGACGCTGTCAGCCAAGCATGTGGCAATTGACAAAAATGACGAAGTCGTGTACTGAAAACCTCGAAAAATTTTGGGTTTTGTTTGGTTGGTGCCTGATGGAACTTGGAAGCCCCATGTCAATCTTGGTGGTGGGCAACGAAATCTGGGGTTTATTTGGTTGGTGTTAGTTTTTTCTTTCTTTCTTGGCCCGCAAATTGACCTGACACGTTTGCTAAAACCCTTTTTGATGGCCAAACCATTGGTTTTAATTGGTTTTGGTCCTAAAAGATCGGCACCTAACTATATGTCTCTTTCTCATTAACCGTGTCATATGGGTTTACAAAATTTAGTTTGGCCTGTGTTACTATGTGGTTTTTTAATAACTTTTTTCGATTGCACGGAAGATGCACGTGCACAAATATCCTATTACCTAAATTAATTATGTTGAGTTTTATGACATACTACTACTCAAGTCTTATTGAATAAGCCCTGTAACCCTACATTCACATATTTTGTACCCCATGTGTTGGGTTGTTCATGCATGAACAATAAGCACTTTCCAGCCCCTTTGAAACACATGAATAATAAACACAGAATTTTGATATAAAAGCATGAAAAAGTGGATACAAAACATAGAAAAAAAACATAAGTATATTGTTTGGATAGACCGTAGAAAAAAATATAGAATTGAATGAGGGAGAGAGAGATTCAAAGAAAATTTTCTAGTAGATTGGAGCTCTTGTTAACACCTTTTTTTCCCCTCCAAAATCTCCGTGCATTGAACCCTTCCTAAGAAATTTTACAAGATTTGAGAAGTTTTGATACTTTGTTTCAAACGGCTTAATAGAAAAAAAATCCATATAGGATTAAAATCCTATAAAACTTCTTCACAAATCCTTTGTTTCAAAAAAGGTCCATCGACCATTGATGTCAGCATGCATATGCAGCCTTGTGATGGTGCTATATATATGGACATGCGTGTATTCTCTTCAATAATACAAAGATCTACTTGTCAACACGTGAATACGATCGGCAAGTACTGTACAGTGAACCGCAAGTACTGCTATACCGTTGTACAATAGTATTATTACTGTAATTAAATTTGTCATACAAACGGTTTCTATTTATAGTGGACGCTGGCAAAACAGTTGGTCTAACGCAGAATTGTCTAAAAGTAGCATAAACGAAATCATCGTAGTTCACCACAACGACAAATGAAGCCTTAATTGGTTGAAGGGACAGTAGGTCAATTTTTAAAATGCAATAATTACGGCTACAGAAATCATCTTTTTTTTAAAAAAAACAACTACAAAAAATATCTTTGCACACAGTCATAACATATTTTCACATAAGAGTGAACAAACCGCCTCTAACTTAAAACCTACAAAAGTACTCAAACATTGACACTCAATCTATTTTATTATTATGAACCACACGTGCTCTTTCGTGACCCGCCATTGACAAGGTTATATAATGCTTCTCTTTTTTCTTTCCATCTCTTTTAAAGAAATGAAAAGAAACTCTTGTGTTATGTTGTGAATAGCAACATAGGCGAAGTTAGACGTAGGATGGTTATGGCTTGAACCCCATAATTTCACGTAAATTATATAAAAACACTACTCTTCTAAAAATAGTTATTACTAACATTGAGCTTAAAAGTAAAGTTTGATTTAGATTTTTTTAAAAAAAAGCAAAACAAGTCATTACTATATAATTAATAGAATTTTAATTATTACAAACTTGAAATATGGATTTATTTGATTTAGAAAACTAAAAAGGTATCGTTTAACAGTTTAAAAATATTCTTATGATAAACGAGGAAATAGCAACATCCAAACTCTGTTTAACAGTTTTAAACTTAGCTAGCCTAAGACCCTAGTACTAGCTCAGTCATAGGCGTAAATTTTTCATGGCTTTGCCCCTAGCCACCATATAGAGCGATATGAACATACTTCCTACGCCTTATAATACTGGATGAAATATTTCATAGTACAACAAATTTAGACACTATGCTACTATATTATGGGACGGAGAGAGTATGATGCACTACTAGCATTGTGGCTTTGTAAATTATTGAAGTATTGCTATGATAGCCAGTAGCCACTATACGTGCACATGCATGATGCATACCGTCCTCCCACCATATTGGGCTCACAAAGCCAGCTTAACTTAGTACTCCGTACGTATCACCAGTAGTGCTGACACCTGCCTCTACTCCGAATTTACTGCTACTCCGTACTGTACTTATATATGCAACGCCATGCCAATCAAAAAGGTCGATCAACAGAGCTACCAAGACATAAACACGGTCGATGATTACGAGGATATAGCTCGAAACACACCGCAAGATCGACGCCAATTATCTTAGGCACGACTCGTCCACCACCACCGTACTTGCATTGCCAATACTGCCATGCGCGCACGGGGCACCCGTACGTACGTGCGTGAAGCCCATGAACAACCAAACAAACCAGCACCGAACCGCGCGATAAAATCCAACACAAACATTCGTAGTACATAGTACTTACCAGAGGAAACCTTGCCGCTGCCAACGTCCACGCGACGCTCGACGTACTCCGCCGCGGCGCCGTTTGGCGCCCGCGCTCTCCGACGACGCACGCACGCAGGCGCGCGCGGGCTTAGCGTCGCTTGCGCTAGCTTGCCCCTCTTTGCCTGCGCTGCAGCAGCAACCTCAGCTCGCGCCCGCGCGCGTCTCTCGTACTCTCGTGGATATAACCAACACCGAAGCAGAGTAGCTGCGGGAGAAGGCGGCCGAGACGGGGGAGCTTATAAATATAAGCGCGCGACGCGACGTGTTGCCTCGCGGGTTTTTTCTCCTTCCTCGCGAGATTATTGGGTGGGCGAAACCCCCCCCCCCCCCCCCCCCCCAAATGGCCGAAGGTACGGACACGGACTCTTATGGCCACGACAGCGACGCAGCAGCTTGAAACACACACACACACAAAAATTGAAAACAAATAAAAAATTCACAGGCAGGCAGGCAGACACAACCTGAACTTGGGGAGGCGTCATGGCTCTCGTATGAATCCGATCCCTTTTCTCCCCCCGGAAGATTATTGCTGTTGCCTCGTCGCTCTCCTCGGCTCCTCCTCCTGCTGCTCCCCTCCACTCCGATAGATAGTCCGATCCTCATCCGTCACTCACTGCGTCCCTCCGATCTCTAGCTGGTAAATATAGGCCTCGCTTAGTTCCCAATTTTTTTTAAAAAACATCACATCGAATCTTTGGACACATGTATGAAGCATTAAATATAAATAAAATGAAAAACTAATTGCACGGTTTGTATGGAAACCGCGAGACAAATCTTTTGTGTCTAATTAGTCTATGATTAGCCATAAATACTATAATAATCCACATGTGCTAATGACGAATTAATTAGGCTTAATAAATCCGTCTCGCAGTTTCCAGTCGAGTTATAAAATTAGTTTTTTCATTCGTGTCCAAAAATCCTTCCGACATCCGGTCAAACCCACTTCCGATGTGACGCCCAAAAGATTTCTTTTCACGAACTAAACAGGGCCATAGTCGGCACAGATCATTTATGTTTTAACAAAGTCAGTTACCTAATCCCCTGTTTCTATATACAAAGATGATTTTAGTATCTTCGAAAAATTTTCGGGAGGTACTATATTTTCAGTGTAAAACTTGATACATCTGGATATTGGGTATCTCGAGGTACAGTAAAATTTATAAACATTTAATTATATGTTTTTTTTCTGTATATTAGATAAGAGGAAAATTTTCCTTCCAATCTTTCCATTACGATCAACTTTTGAATTTTAAATTGTCTGAATTCTGCTCCTAAGCACCTAATTAGCTGATAATGAATCCTACATTAGAATTGGTGTTCTAAAATTATTTATATTATTATGCATAAATTTTAAATGCTAGAAATATTTATATTTGGAAATCGAGAGAGCACCTGCTTACTGTTCTTCTGCATATGGAGTATTTCACATGTCTATCTGTCAGTCCAGTCGGATTGGATATTCGATCAACTGGATAGTGAGATGTCTTTATATATGTTTGGTCATATATATTTCATCACACGAACTGTCGAATTAAGTGCCTTCCGCTAGTATATGCTGACTTCGATGTACTCATGTGTCTATGTAGATTGATGATGAACAAACGACAGATATTGCGCCGGTCTTATCTGATCAGAATTAATTAATCAGTTGAAACTTGGAACACAACATGAAACGCGAGTTGCTAGCTGATAAAGTTGAAAGTTGAGGACTTTGCAACGGAGGGAAAAAAGAAAAACCAATCCTATGAAAAGCTTCGATTGCAGCCTTGCCTTCGGTGTACACGAGGATTATATACATAGGATTTTCTCACTTTGCATCGGTCTCGTCAGAAAACGGACCTGATGAAAGGATCCTTGTCGGGTGACCCAACTACTCCTCTGAATTGATCGATGAAACTCTATCATCCTGATTGACCATTGCACCACATAAAAACGATGGATTTCAATCGCTAAATGTAGGGTGCTGAAGTGCTTTGCTCCTGAATCCTGATCTAGTAATTCCAACGAGAATCATCTACAGTCATGTCCATGTATTAACAGTGACTGACCTATATACGGGACCAGTCTTATATCCGTGAACTAGTAACTCCAGACTAAATTTGATATTGTCGTCGTCAGTTCATATGCACGTTTTTTTTTTTTTTTGAAAAAGGGAGGGTATCTCCCCCGTTTTCATTAAAGAAAACGCAGATGATTACAAGAGTTTCAGAACAAGTTCTTACAGATAGGACGAGAAAAAAAGGAAAACAAAACAGTTATTACAGGACTAAAACATTGGCATTTCAAGCATCAAAACACAGGTTTCCATCGCCGTCTTCAAACTCCTCGCCATCAGTTTAGCCTGCCTCTGTTTCCCATCCTATTCTTTGTCTGCCGCCCCTCCATCCAAATTTTGAGTGAAAGATCTCATTTGCTACCTGCCTTAGTAGCTGCGCCCCCACTGCATTTTTCCTGTGTCTCCCTCCTTGCTCTGCAAAATACTCCAAGAGTTTAAATTTGAGCAAATGGTGTAAATTATTTCTATAGGATTAACAGGCAGAATTCCATCAAAGCAGGCTCTGTTTCTTGCTTTCCAAATGGTCCACAAGACTGTTGTAACCCCCACCATGATCAACTTCCCATTCCCTTTTCCAAATTTCAAAACCCAGGAGCTAAACATTTCCCCCACATTCCTGCCAGGCTTCACATTGAGAGCGCATTCAACAACACTCCAAATAAAGTGAGCCATGGGGCAATCTAAAAACAGATGTTGGATGGATTCACTCTTGTCACAGAATTGACATTTAATCGAGCCCTTCCTCCAACCCCTTTTGAACAAATTATCTTTTGTAAGAATACTATTTCTTAGAACCAGCCAGGAAAAAACTTTCACCCTGGGTGGTGCTTTGATTTTCCACATTTTTTTGTAGGGATAATTGATCCCCTGTAATATCAAAGCTCTGTAGAAAGATTTAACAGAGAAACCTTTGTTAGACAGTCTCCAAATCAATCTGTCTTTTTCATTAGTTAGACTAACATTGTCCAGGGCTCTACCAATATTAGCCTATTTTCTCTGTTTAACTGCATGTAGGTCTCTCCTAAATTTGATTGAGCCTAACCTTCTCTTTTTGATCTCTGCCACAGTCACATTTTTGTCAAGGTTATGTTATAAAGATCTGGAGCAGACTCTTTAATTGGTTTACCCCCCCCCCCACCAACTATCTTCCCAAAAGAGGGTACTCTCCCCATTTTCCACCTTCTTGTCACAAAATCTCAAGAACAACTCTTTGATCTCCATTAAACCAGACCAAAAGTGAGAATCCCCATTCTTATGTTTGATTTGAATCAGAGTTTTCTTTTTCAAATACTTGTTTCTTAGCATGTCTTGCCACAAACCTTCTGTATTCTCCATATTCCACGGTCATTTCCCCAACAGAGCTTTATTCATTACATCTAAATCTAAAATCCCCAGCCCTCCCTGATCTTTAGGGAGGCAGATCACTGGCCATTGCACTAGATGATATTTCCTAATACCTTGATCTTCTTGCCATAGAAATCTCCTTCTACAAAAATCAATTTTTTCTCTAACTCCACAAGGAAGAGAGTATAGAGACATCATATAAAGTGGGACACTGCTAATGCTAGAGTTAATCAAAGCAACCCTCCCTCCTATTGCCAGGAGTTTCCCCTGCCAACACCCCAACTTCTTCTCAATTTTTTCCTCTACAGGTTTCCAATCTTTGTTATGGATTCTTACTTGATCTATGGGAACACCCAAGTATTTCATTGGCAGTCTTCCAATTTGGCAAGTGAACATTTGGCTATATGAGTCCTGTCTCTCAGCTGCCTCTCCCAGGCAAAACACTTCACTTTTATGAAAGTTCACTTTTAGGCCAGTCAATTGCTCAAAAATACACAGAATGAATTTGAGGTTTTTTGCATATTCCAGAGAATCCTGGATCAGGCATATGGTATCATCGGCATATTGTAAAATAGCTACCCCCTCTCTCATGACATCCATTCCCAACCCCTTGATTAGTCCTTGTTGCTCTGCTCTTTTGATAAGAATGGTTAAAGCATCAGCAGCAATGTTAAAAAGCAAGGGTGAGAGTGGATCCCCCTGTCTCAACCCTTTGTGTATTGTAAAATAGTGCCCTATCTGATAATTCACTCTTATGGCCACTTTCCCCCCTTTAACCACTTTCAAGATCCAATCACACCATATGTCAGGGAATCCCTTGGCCTTCATCATTTTATACACAAAAGACCACTTAATGTTATCATATGCCTTTTCGAAATCAATTTTGAAAAGAATTCCTGCCTGCTTTTTTTGATGAATTGAATTCAGAATTTCATGCATAGTTACAACCCCTTCCATTATATATCTGTTTTTTATTAAAGTTGTTTGATTCAAAGCAATCAAGACTTCAATCACCTCAGCTAGCCTTTCCATCAAAATTTTTGTTATGATTTTGAAACTCACATTTAAAAGACATATTGGTCTGAATTTCTGTATCATTCTTACTTCTTTGCATTTAGGGATCAAAGTTATAACACCATAATTTAATCTCTCAACTCCAATTTTTCTTTTCATGAAATCTATGATTAGTTCCATCAAGTCATCCTTAATAAGATACCAAAAATGTTTGTAAAATTCCACAGGAAATCCATCAGGCCCAGGGGCCTTATTGTTTTCCATTCAAAAAACTACTTTTTTCAGTTCCTCCATTTCTATTGGTCTGATTAATCTCTCTTTTTCAGCTTCACTCAACATAGCTATGCCTTCCAGATTCAAAGTAAAAAAATCATTCTCTGGAGGGGGACCAAAAAGCTGTTTATAAAAATTTGTTATATATTTCATTAGATCACTCTGTCCTTTAATCTCCCCCTCTTCCTGATCCAGAGAATAAATCATGTTTTTTCTTTTCCTTCCATTGGCTTTAGCATGGTAATATTTTGTGTTATCATCCCCTTCCAAAAGGTTTTTTTCTTTACATCTCTGCATCCATTTCAATCTATCCTCTCTTACTACTTTCTTCAACTCTTCCTCCAAATCCCCTCTCTCTTTTCTTTCCAGAATAGTCATTCCATATGCTTCACATTTTTTATCAATGTCTTCTATTTTCCCCATAATTTCCTGTTTTTTCCTTTTGTACATCCCTTCCCAATTCATGTTCCAACCTTTTAGCTTCTTTCTCATTTTTTGTAGCCTCCATTGCCATTTATCAATACTGGATCCATTTATATTACAAGATTTCCAAACTTGCTCAACCACAGTATTAATACCTTCTCTCATGAGCCAACTATTCTCAAATTTAAATAGAGGAGACTGCCACTTTTCTCCTCAACATTGATCAAAAGAGGAGTGTGGTCAGAGTAAATTCTCTCTAAGACCCTTCCACATGCCAAAGGGAACTTAATCTCCCATTTATCATTAAAAAGAATTCTGTCCAATTTTTCAAGAGTTACACTTTGTTTGTTATTAGCCCAAGTGAATTTTTTTCCCTTCCAAGGCCATCTCTCTCAAGTTTGCATTCTCAATTATAGAATTGAACATAAGACTCCATTTATTCACCCCTCCCTTCTTGTTTTTTTCATTCTCTTGTCTCAGGATGTTAAAATCCCCACCAATTAACAGGGGTTCATCACACCCATAACAATCTTGAGCTAACTCCCTCAAGAACTCTTCCTTGTGTTCAGGTTGGGCAGCCCCATACACAGTTATTAATCTCCACACAAAATTGTCATTTCTATTTTTTACTTTAACATGCAACAAAAAATTCTTCTTGGAAACTTCCATAATTTCCATTTTGTCTTCATTTATTCCAACCAACATACCCCCAGATCTACCCCTAGTAATGGTCCAATTCCAACTAAACTTACCCCCTCCTCCTATTAAATCCAAGTCTTTAGCAGTGAAATCCTGCTTCACAGTTTCTTGGATGCCAATGAAATCAACTTTATGCTCTTTTATTAAATCATTGAGATGCTTTATTTTATCATGATCACCCATACCTCTTATATTCCAAAACAAACCTTTCATGATTTATTTTTTGTTTTTTTCTTCTCATTTTTGCCACTACACTTAGGAGTGACCTTGAAAATCTCAAGGTTTCCTCTGTTATTTTTCCTCCTCTTTTTTCCTGATAAATTGCTTTGAGAAAGCCTCAACATGTTTTCAGCATAATCAAAATCAGACATACAATCATCTGAATGTAAGACTTCATCTATGTTTATGTCTATGTCACTCAAGTTCTCCCCAACATTTTCACACTCCCCTTTCTGAGAAGTATTTAGTTTCTCTTTCAAGAACAGATTTATCCTAGCCAATTCTAGATTTTTGATTAAGTTCAGATTTGTATCCACAGCTTCTAGAGCACAATCTAAATTAACACCTAACAGACTAGCCATTTGAGCTAGAGAAAAATTACTTTCATCAACTATAGATGGGATTTGTTTGTTACCTTTGTTGATGAAAGCATTAAGAGCCTCTTTCCTTTCAGCTGCAGCATCAGCCACCTTCTTGTCTTCCTTCTCCATAAGTCTTAGACTTTTCTTCTTCTTCTCCTCTGTCATGTCTTCATCAGTCTGAGACAAAACAACTCCCACAGCTACAGCAAAGTCACTTGATTCTTGTGATTCCATGTTCTCCTCACTTCCCACCAGTTGCACTCTTGGTTCATCTTCATCATAAATCACCTCCTCACTGTCATTTTCCACTCTCTGACTAGTACCACTTTTATCTGCCATCCCCTCTTGTGTCTTCTTTGTTTTCTCATTTTCCCCCTCCCCAGCCTGTGCTTCTCTGATTCCACCCTCTATCATCCCTCCTGCTACATCTTTATCAAGTTGAATCTGTTTGACTTTAAACTGTTCTTCTAGTTGTACTCTCAGAGCCAGCTCCCTATCTATCTCCATCTGTTTGAGCTTCACCAATTCTGCTTGAGCACTTTCATTGTCTGAATCCTCTTCCACAACTATGGCTTTCTTCTTGTCCCCTGCCTTTTCCAAAACCCCCATGCTTGATGTAGCTTCTTCTTTCCTTGGTTTCTTATTCCTCTGCATGTTATCTATGTTGCTAGGTTCATTTTGCTCTGCCACCTCTACAGCTCTCTTTTCCTGTGCACAATCTCTAAACCATCCCAACTCCACAATTTGCTCCAACTTCAAATGAGCTTTGTAAACCAGCAACTTAGGTGTCACCAGAGTCATGGTCAGAGGCAAGCTTTTTAGTGTCATCATTCCTACTCTAATTCTGACCACATCCTTTGTCTTTAGAGCTACCATATCTACTTCTATCACAGGTCCTAGATTGGAACCCACTTCATGTAGAGGGTCATAATCCTTCATTTCATCAGGTACCCCCTCCACAGTCACCCACACTTCATGCAACCTCCCCACTGCCTCAGCTTCTTGAGTCCATTTCTTCACTTTCACATGTACAGAGGTTCCTTTTACTCTAATTGAGTCAAATTCAGCTAACTCATCCAATTTCATCTTATTTGGGAATCTCATATGGAACACTCCTTTCTCCTGCATCCTGGCCTTCCAAGTCTAGTTCCACTTGAAATGTTGAGTGAATCCTTCCTCCAGAGCCTGCTCAGTAAGATCACCTCCCCACATAATTGTCACAATAGCCAAAGGGTTAACATGTTCTTTTTGCACTATACCCTTAGCACTCTGAATCAGCACACAGCCCAGACCTGGAGCAGCACATCCCACTACTTTAGCTACAGGTTTCTTCTGATTCTTCCTAAAGCAATCCTCTGTCCTATGAGTCTCTTTTGCACAGATCATACAGAACACTAACAATTTGCAATCTCTAGACAAATGACTGTAACTCCTGCATTTAGAACAAAAAATCCTCTGCTGGGAATGGGATTCACCAACCTGATGCTTGGACTCATCTCGATTTTGTTGCTGATTTAGCTTTGCTTCCAATCCTGAACTGACAGAATCCATCTTAGCACTTGATTCCTGTAGATTTGGATCTGCTTCCTTCCTTCCTTCAGTTTTCAGCGTGTCCTTCCCCTGCTTCCCCTTCTCCTCAGCAGCTTGCAGCATTTCCTCATGCTTCGCCTTCCCATCCTCTACTCCTCGATTCAGATCTGGAGGTGGCGGATGTGGACCTTGCGGCTCCTGTCTCCCAACCTGCAAAGGGCGGAAACGTCCCCTTCCCCCTGCATCTCCCCTCCAGAATCGATTAGGCGGCCTGAAAGGTGGACGCGGCCTCCATCCTCCGCCTTGATTTGCCATTGGAGAGCCGCTTCTTACCACCTTCGCGAAACTCCGGCCGTCCTCTCGAACGCTCGCCGTCCACTCCCGCCGCCGTCCACCAATGCCTACCCTTGGCCACTCCTCCACTTCTCTCACCTCCCCTTGCGTCTCCCCCATCTCCAATCTCCTCCACCCGCCCTGGAACCCTAGCTCCTCAAGACTAGCTCCCCACAGGTGGTGTAGAAACGGAGTCAGGAGAGTCGACTCAAAGGTGTTCGACCGATCCCCAAAATCGCCATTGTTGGATCTCGACACGTGTTGCCCCTCCACCTCTCTCTCCCCCACTATTGGATCGGGCCGAAAACCATGGGCTTCCTCCCTCCCCTGATCAAAAACTCTTTCGCGCGCTGAGGAGCACTCTCCCAACTCCCGAAGGCCATCCCCTCCGTCGCGAATCACCGCCGGCGATCGTTGGAGCGCCGCGGGTGACTCCCTCGTCACCTCTCCTAAGGAAACCCTAGCCATTCGGTCCCAAACGGTTTCCAAACTCACAAGGCAAATTGTCCAACTAAGCACGTACAGCAAGAAATATAACGTGTACTATGTACTGCTGTTTAATGTACGAGTATAATACTATTATTGATGCATATATACTTCGGTTTTTAGTACGATCTCCTCGCGAAATTACACTGTTGACTACCTTAATTTTGTCCTTAGCTTGCTCTGGAATTTTTTCAGGCTGAACTGATCCATCAGGGTCTTTAGTGGCACGCACCGTACTTTGTATTAGCAGGGTCCTAAATGGCGGCCAATAATATTGCATACTCCGTACTTGAAACATGAATCTCCCATGATGGCATTGGTTATTTCAGTGATTAGTTCATAATTGAGATCGTAATGGCCTTCGTGAACCAATGTTCAATGTTCAATCCTGGGGCACGGCGAGCTGACGTCCACCACGACGTCATCCTCTTTTTAAACGCTCAACCTTTGATCAAAGTGAGTTTATCTCACACCACGGGAGCGTATCCTATGCACACAGGCCCTCGCGTGTACACACCGTGTATACTAACTAAAAATTATCACAAAAAATTCTAGAAAAATTCATACATGTACTTTCAATAGTATTACATCTACGTGCAAAGTCGCATCTTCAAATTCATTCTACATAGAGAATAACAAAAAAGATAAAATTCTGACAAAATTATAACCTTAAAACTGTCAGATTTTTTGTTTTTTTTTTACGGCTAAAATATAATGAATTTGACGTTAAGATTTTAACCTTAGGTGTAATACAATTGAAAGTATGGGTATGATTTTTTCTAGATTTTTTGGTGATATTTTTTAGTTGGTGTACACGTGTGTACACGTGAGGGCCTGTGTGCATAGAATATGTTGCCCTCACACCACACCTCTCAGAGCTTATCAACAACAGAACCTGAACATTTTTTTTCCTCTATGGAGTAGTGTAAAATAATAAATGCACTCTCACACTGTGACACGTGTTCTGCTCCCGGGCCTTAGGTTTTTTTCTTAGTGATCCATCATTACAATTTTCTTTTTCACGTACGGCAAAATTTGGAATTATGCGTAACTGACGTATATAAGCAACAAAGAGAAAAAACCAAAACTAGAACAACAGGCACTAAGACGTGACCGTGCTTGACCAGGTGGGAAGCCATTTAAGCGCATCCCCACGAGTTTTAATTTCTGAATCGATTCAATTTGTCCACGATCGAGCAGTAGCTGTACGGGTACGTGGTTCGCTGTTCAGATTATTGTTATTTGCGCTTTAAAAAAATATTAATATTATTTTTAACCATATCATTTTTCGATAAAGTTATTAAAAATATATCTATATTTAATTTATTATTAAACTTTGACAATATTATAAACTTACTAAAATTTTTGGTATTATCAAAATTTGGTAACGTTTATTTTGGCTGAAATTGGAACAGCCTCTCCATATTGGTTTTTTTTTTTCTTCACCCCGTTCACGTCCAGAAGCACAAATTTTGACGTACAGTCGGCGTCTACCCCGTCGTCGCGTACCGAGTTTTTCTCCCCTCTAGTTGACTTCAGTTTTCCCCTGTCAATCGCCGACCTGTCGATTGATCTGTGATCATGACTCATGTGCTGCGGACTACTGGTACAAGGTAACTTTTGATTTTTATTCTGGTTCTAATTAATTGGATGGTTAGAAAAAAAAAAGAGAGATACATCGGACTCTTTAGAATTATTCTTTTGAAATTAATAATATAAAAACACACATTTTAGGGATAAATTCCATTATTAGAACTTGGGTTAATAGACTGGAATAATGTTCTTCTTATCCTGTTTTCCTTATCCTGTTTGGTTTTCTTTTTTTTAAGTTGGTTTCTTCAAACTTTTAACTTTTCCATCACATCGAAACTTTCTTAAACACATAAATTTCCAACTTTTCCATCACATCGTTTCAATTTCAATCAAACTTTCAATTTTGGCGTCAACTAAACACACCCTTAATTTAGACTACACTCTTCTAAAGTGCTATATTATAATAATTGGTTGTAACTCTCTTGAGCAAAGGCCGGTATATTTCATTCCATTATCTTAAAAAAAATAAAACTTGGGTTAACTAATGTAATACAAACTAAAACGTCCTCATGATAATACCACTCTCATAAAAAAAGGAATAATGATGTAATTTTCGGCTACACATGAATAGAAAGAGCGTCAAGAGACAATAACCTCTCCTCACTCTCCTCCCTCTGCCTGACATTAGCAAGGGACTCTTCACAAAGAGGAGGGTCCTTTGTCCTATTTGTTCCAACAACACCCATCTTTGACTATTAGTTTAATATTTAATTTAATTAATTTTGAAATTCTAAATTAATATTTAGCAAGTTGTAGCAAAGTGGGCGTAGTTCAACTAGTTAGATTTCTTATGGTGTAAACAGCACACTCGGTTTCAAGTCCTAGACTTGAAACGAGTTCTCTCATTTATGGCCAACTATTATTTTAGTGATAGACGACGTACCCATCGACGTATGTGCGTTTATAGGGGAAAGTGCGTGCACGTAATGATATATAATATGTCTTTATCATATTATTGAGGAGTTAATATTGAAAATCTCAACAATAACAATTCTGTGCAACTTACGGATGAACAACTAATAAAGCTAACCAATATATTGGAAATGGTAATCAACTCTATCATTTGCTCTTCAGCTTATCAGGCCCTGTTTAGATCCTCCAAAATGGTAAAAGTTTAGCCATTTTGTAGCATTTTTTGCCATTTTGGATCTAAATACTAGTAGCAAAAGTTAGCAATTTGGTATTTGGCATTTGCTAGTCCATAGTAGCAAATTGTACCAAAAAATGCTTTGGGACCACTCCCTCTCTCTTTCTCTCTCACTTTAGTGCTAGAATGGCAAAACTTTAATATGCATCTAAACACCAACTAGTATTTTTGCAATGCCAAAACTTTTGCCACCAAAACTTTTGCCATTTGTCATTTGCCATTCCAAATGGATATAAACAGACCCTCAGTTGTAGTTAAACTTTGAATTCTAAAATGAAATTTTAGAATTGATTTTGATTTTTTTTATTGTAGTTTATTTTTCCAGTATTGGTTTTTTAAATTGCTAAAAAAAAGATAAAAAATTTATCCACATCATGTTTTTTTCTTTGGTGTGTCGCTGGCTAGCGTTATACTAGTTTATAATCAACTCTAGACGAAATGATGAGACTACATATAAGCAATGCTAATGAATAAAGTTTTCAGGAAAAAAAAACATGTTTTTAAAAGTATAGCACAAACAATTCACTCGATATTCTATTATCCGTAATAATCCTATAATGGCTGAAAAGAATGCTTTGAATTTGGGAACATTATTTGTGGCTCTATGCATCACCATTTCGTCCACATGCTAGAGCTAGATAATAACAAAACTAAACTGAGGTCCTAGCCGTCGGTTGGTTACAGATCAACCGATCCTGGCACTGCATACACATGAACAAAACTACAAACACGTCGGTTACAGGCACATGGATGGATGGATCGATCGAGCAGTAGCCTAGACAATTGCAGCCATGCTTGCATGCTACCTGGTCGATGGATGGATCGCTTTAGCTCCCTTTAGCCTTTACGATCAGATGGCGCCCACGAATTCAATGCGTTCACAAGCCATCTCGCTTCGCTCCCGCGAATAATTGCGATCGCCCTCGTCGCCGTGATTTGGACGCCGGCGAGCGATCGATCGATCGAGCGAACGACTTATTTCCGCCCATTCACACCTGCAAAACGCAGCAGCAAACGCGCGTGCGTTGTACTCGTTTCAAAATAGTTTAAGTACTCCCTCCCAAAAAAAGAAGAAGAAGAAGAAGAAAACTTCTGACTGTATATTAGATACGAAGTTGGTTTTTTTACAAAGATAATATTAACTAAGGTTAATTTTTCGTCGAACGCTAAATTAATATTAGATCAAATGATTTATCTTAAGTCGTTCTTAAATTTTAAATTACTTAGATTTCCTTTCAAAATATCCGATTAGATCGAGAATGATGATTGGAGTGATGAGAATCATGGGAACCAATTTTCTTCTTTTTGTCATGTCCCTCAATAATGGTATTCTAGCTGGTTGCAGTGTGTATTTAAACTCTCCTTTTTCTAACCTATTGACGTGTATTTTTTTTTTGCGTGTTTACGAAAAATAATCAGGGGAAAAAATGTTTCTATTACAGTATAAAATTTAAAATTTTATCATTTTAAAATGGATGGGGTACTGTACTGTGTTGTGGATGGCTGCGATCGTTGGATCGATGGGTCTCGCTCTCCTCTCCCAACCCAACCAAATCGGCCTCTTCAATGCTCGGCTTTCGCTTCACGGACAAGTTGCCAATCTACGCTGCTACTACTACAATAGCTAGCTTACCTAGCTACGTGACGGCTACGGCCGCGTGACTGGTTCAATTCGTGCTTAGATTTTTGTTGGACTTGATTACGGATTAGATCGACAAAATCTTCCCTCGTTTTCTCGACATGAAAATTGGTTGGTACCACAGTAGAGTATACATCACACTCTACGAAAGCGTGTTAAGAACTTAAGATTAATTACATGGGGCGTAATTAGTCGACGGTAAAAATGGTGTTTGGTCGTCTGCGATGGAGTACTAATTGCATGAGACGTCACGCATTTATTTTTGACCGAGTAGGTCGACGGTAATTAACAACAGTGGTTCGTCGTCTTTGACAGCCAAATGATTCGCGATGTATGGTGAGTCTTCTCGGTTCTCACCTGCTGTCATTAACCACTTTTGACTAAGGTTTGGCTGTAACAGCATGCATTTGACAAACAAAAAGGCAGTTCAGTTTGCCCTGTTTTTGTTTCAAATTTTCAACTCATGCTGTCAATCATGTTGATATATTCCTTTTGGCACCTTGAGACCGATCGAGCTTAGTGATGAATTCGACGGGATGGACCGCATTTTTTCGTGATTATCGTGATTGGAAAAAGCCGGCATTTGTGCTACCTCCGTTTCAAGATAAGTGGCTAACGTTTTTTTCGCTTTGTCTCAGATCGTTATGTGTAACTACCTGACCTGACTCTTGCACGCACGCACACTCTTTTTTTTTCTCACTCTGAATTGGGAAAAAAAAAGGGTGTCGTTTTCTGATGTTAACATGAAACAAATTGGTCGATCGATTCTCTGATCGAACAGGAGAAACACTATACCATTTTGTAGCTTGAATGCTTCAAAGATGAAAGAAAAATCCTGGATTAAATTTAAGCCATTAAGATGGCCAGACTTGCGTGCATCGCACCGAATTGAGATGTTAATTAACATCTCTAATCGCCATTAGTATTTCGCACAATTTGTACGAAATTAGAGATGTTAACTGCAGGAGGTTGCAACATCACCTCAGGCTAATAATTGAATGCATAGCATCAAGGAATTCAGGATAATAATAAGCCTTGTGGCCACCATCCCGAATGAGAAGCCCCATGCCTGAATCCGTGATGATCTACTCGACTACTCGCACATTTTTGTTGCTTTGTCCTCGTCTTTTTTTCTTCAGTGAAGATAGATCATGTATTGGTAGCTTAAACAGGTTCAGATACTGCTAAAGAACATCACTTTCTTGCAGATTGAAGTCAATACTCCGTATAAAGCCACGCTGAATTAATTGATCTGATAGAATTTCTCCGTTTCTTATGGCAGTTAGTTTTCACTTCTTTTTTCACAGTTAAGCTTTTTGGTGGCTGATGGTGCAGTGCAGATTGATGGACACGGTAGAAAGCAAGCAAGAATTGACCTGGTTAATCAATGTGTTGTACAACAACATACTACTATGTGTGTAGGAAAGCGATTAATCAAAGCCACGAAACGAAATGTTTACTTGATTGCAAAGCATTATGCGCGGTGAGGATTGCAAAGCAAGACATGATGAGACTTATAAGTGGATACGGATCATGTGGTGAGGATGAATCAATGGCCAGATTTCCACACGTTCTCCATCACTGTTGCTATTAATTTGGAGGGTTTATCACGGGGATACTGAAGTCAAGTGGGTAGTGTTGCTAGGATCCGAAGCAAAAGGTAGTGAAAAGAACATTACTAGTAGAAATTTTATAGGGTTTCACATGAATCGGCATATTCTTAGTAAGAATCTACATTTTTCATTCGCTACAAAAAGAATAACTTTACAAGGAGCATACAACCCTTTTTGAAAAGGAGAAAATTTACAGGAATTTCATAAAAATAAACTAATTCTTACAAAATTTATGTAAAATTTTCGCATTCCACTATTGTTCATATGTGAACCAGGTTTAAATTTTAGACTTAGCACGAATGCTCGCATTTAAAGCTAATTATTATTTTAATTGTAAGTGATGTATCCATTGACAACATAATGTCTATAATGACTTCATTAATATCAAAATATGCTGGTCTAGTTTAATAGAGATAGAATGTGCGTTAGTATATTTATATGGATGGACACGTGCATATTTAAGAGCGTCATGAATAATACTGTTTTTTTTTTCAAAAAGAAAGGCTGGACAGTCTACTCTGCTCTAGCCAATATGACAACATAAGTAACATTGACATAACCTCCATTTATTCGAATCGAATATTAGCGAATGTAAATCATCCCATTATAATAATTGAATACCAAGATTTGGCATAATCTTGTGCTTAGAACAAGCCAAAAATGTTGATACGGTGTGTGCGACGAACAATGAGAGCGCGCGTCGTGGCTGCCGAATCGCACGGCAAAATCTTCCTACTCTGTAAGATTCCATCGCCGAAAGTTTCAGTTTACTAGTAGATAATAAATCAATTAATCAAACAAATATCTTGTCGTTGGATATATACATATATCAAACTAAAACGGAATCAATCAATCAACGATTAACGCTTGGCAATTGGCATCATCCAGCAACAAGCTGATCCGATTTTGCTTCTGTTGGTGATTGAAAGCCCCGTCTCTCTCTTCCGTCACGGTTCGAATTTGCTTCGCCGCTTGCCTACCTGCAAAGGTTCGAGAACACACTTGAAGACGATCAAAAGGACAAGGCAGTGCTGTCGTTGCACACATCCTACAGTGGCATTCGTTGGAGCATTGCTGGAATGCTAGGTTTGTTTAAGCCATTAACAATTTAACAATACCTGTCAGTTCTCCGGTTTGTCAAACCAAAGTTTCTTGTCTGAATTCATACGTTTGCATGGCCTCGAAAATTCCTCGAAATGCATATAAGAATGTGTTATAGGTTCATGGGACCTGGGCTTCATTCCTGATCTTATCACCAGTGTAAGCTGGGAAGACAGATCGTGTTCCAACCACAGTTTGCATCTAGACTAAAAAAGCTGGTACAGAGAACTTTCAGTTTCTTCCGTGCTTTTCTGACGGAAAAAACAAATGCAGGTAGCATACTTCCAGGCTCCAGCAGCAAGGAAAACGACCATGATAGTACTACCATCGGCAAACAAAAACAGGACGTCAATGATAAAAGTGACTTTATATGTGACCGATGTACCAACAAGGCAAATACTGAATGATTTTCTTTGAAATAGAGCTGTCAAATTGCTGTAAGCTGAACCATCTTGTTCGAGCCGTACCACGGCAAAGCATTCATTCTGCGAGACTGAAAATCTACACGACCTCGGTTAAACAAGAGGCAACGTGAGGCATTAAATCTAAAGTTGCAAAAAAATTAGCCGCATTGCACCCTTCGAACCAATCACGGTAACTGATCTCTTTGGGGATTCTCTATCAGGTCACTTGTCTTAGCCCATTGGCTCTGCCCTTACTTATGTGGGGGTGACTTCGGCCTGAGGCCTTCAATCTCAGGTGTTGTCACAACTAGGTGAGGAGCCTCAGGAGGAGGATTTCTTCCACCCTGCCATACTTTACCATCCTTGTCTGCAAAGTTCTTAACATATGCCTGTAAGAATGAGTTTTCTTAGCAGAGAGAATGCGGAAAAAAACGATCACTATATGAGAAACTCTTGAAACTGCTTGCTCATGTATGTGTGCATAAAGTTGGGTTTTCAGCCTTTTTACCTCCTTGTTGAAGTTGGAATACGATAAACCTTTCCCAAGAGTAAGCCAACCCGGACGAATATTATGATCCTCTCCAAAGAGTTCAAGGCGCCTCTTTCCAAGAGCAAAATGCTCAATTATCCTGTACATGTCTTCAGGCTTTTTAGTTGAGCCTGTGCAATAAGGCAAATAATTTGAGGCATCAGTACACAAACATTTTATTTGTTGCTAACAATACAAAAAGAATATGCTTAGGAATATGAACAGTTCAAAAGGGAGCCTTGAACTCCACAAAACACAGGAAAGTAGACAATTAGATTTTTTTCCCCCAAGCTGAATTCTAGAGAATAAATAGATGACAATATACCTATACAATAAAATTGGAAGAGAAACCATAAACCGTACCTGAACATAAACAAATTAATGACTAGTCTAACCAAGAGAAAGGTTCATCTGTTAAGGGGTATTGCGAAAGGCAACAAAATCATGCATAACACATAGATAAATGAAGCGACAAGAACATAATTATTCATAAAGGCACCAAATGTGACATACTGACATTCTCAACAAACAACGGCATAGACTAAAAGTCCTTCTTCCACAAAGCAATCTAGTACACAAGCATATATGAAGAACAAGAAGCATCTTTGAATAGAACATATGAAACAATACCATCGGTTGGTTCATCGGCTATTATTATATCTGTGTCAATATTCGCATGGATGACATGTCCATCAGTGCTACGTCGCACTGTTCCTTTTATACCCATCAAGCAATGCTCCTGGATAAAGAAAAGAGTGAAACTTCAGAAGAAAGACAAAGAAACAGAAGATATTTT
The DNA here is from genome assembly GCF_000147395.1 of Oryza glaberrima. Taxonomy (NCBI): domain Eukaryota; kingdom Viridiplantae; phylum Streptophyta; class Magnoliopsida; order Poales; family Poaceae; genus Oryza; species Oryza glaberrima. The sequence continues at coordinate 2,554,169 of NC_068328.1, forward strand.
CTGGAGCATAAAGTATTAAAGTCAAGTTAACACTACCTTTGAGTGTTGCAGTATTGTATGAGAGTCATGCCGCAGACTGGGTGTTGCACTTTTCTTGTTGGTTTTCACCCAGCAAACATCCTCACATCTTCGAAATCCCCACTAGACAAAGAGAAGCTTCAGTCAGGTTCAACTTTATTTAAACATTTCATTCACGAGTTGAATTTTTTCTTAAAAAAAACTATGTGAAATCATTCACGGCTCTTGAATAAATGTATATTCAAAGAGAAGTGAGCTTAGGTGCAACTATTCAGAAGCAATCATAAACACATGAATGAAGCATAACATGTTTATTATGTTTTGTAGAGGACAACAGTAGCCTAGATGGCCTTCTGTGAACTGATAGCATGATACAGCCGAAAAGTGGTCAATACTACAAGGAATAATGCACAACTATTAAAATCCACCTCACCTTCTTTAAACACTGACGGCCCTGTTCAAGACCTACACCATCACCGACCCAGAGGAAGACAAACGATGGAGTGTCTGCTATAGCCTGTATGTTCAAAAAATGCAGTGAAGCACATTAATTGTGTGCATAAATTGAACTCCAAAAGAAGACGTCAGATTCATAAGTGAAAGAATGAAACAAATAAACAAAGAGAGCAACCTCAATCTTTAAATTCATAATCTCCTCACCGTTCCAGTACTCTATGTGATCTGTGATTCCTGGTGCCCGGTGAACATATTCCTCCCATGGGGGATCCACAAGAATAACATCAAACTTCGTACCAAAAAATTCTGGAGAAAGAACATGTTGCCGCAGATCACACTTATAATACATTGGTGGTGAAGCAGACTTGGCAACAATTTCATCTTTCCTCTGTATGAGTTCTCTCAGTTTTGGATAGTCCTCTGCTACGCTTGTAAGATCCAATTCTCTAATGAAATTTTGAGGCCGCATGCCAGTGTCCACAAAGTTCTGTGAGTAATCATTCTGTTCACCTCTTGAAGGAGCTTTTCTGGTTGGTCCACTGTTTCTATTTGGTGTCCAACCACCACCAACAGGAGGTTTGCCATGTACCATTTCACGGCTTTGTGTGCCCAATTGATGGAAACTCAATCCAGACATATTTGTTGGAGCACCTATTCCGGAGCCAAATTGGTTTAAGTGAATATTAGGTCCAGCTCCCATACCTGGAGTGAAACTATGTTCACCAGCAACTGGAGGAGGGATGGGAAGGTTGGGTGGAACAGAAAGCATATTCACATCAACACCTCGAGCCCCAGGCCACAAAAGAGGGCCCCCAGGAAATGGCGGCACAAAAACACCAGGTAGAAGAGGATGACCTGGAGAGTGGGGAATATTTGGCCCAATATGTTGCATTGGTCCCGGTGGCAGACCAAGAGGACCAAAAGGAGGGGGCATAATTGGTAATGTGACTCCAACTCTTTGAGAATCCCTGCCATTTGGTCTACCCCTTCCTCCTCTGGAGGGTCTATCACCTTTATGACCATGTTGAGGAAATTGAGAAATCATGCTGGCACTGCCACTTTGATCTGGTTCAGAATTGGTGACTTTATCACCGTTTGTTCCATATGTTACATCTCGATGAGCTCCCACTCCCACGTCATATCTTCCAGAAACAGAGCCCTCTCGTCCAAAATCAAGACTATTATTTGGTCGAATCTCTATCGAATCAGAAGTGTCATACCGACTTCCATAGGTTGAAGAACCTCTAGTACTTTCAGATCTACCCCTAAAATCTCGCCGGTAACCAACTCGCCCATGGAAACCCCCACCATCCTGTCTTTCCTGTGCATTCTTCCATTCCGAGTCACTTGCCTCTTTAGAATCTTGCCATTTACAACTCCTCAAATAGTCCACAGATCCTTCAGGCTCCTGTGTTTTGCCAGTCCAGTTTCTGTCCCTCCCGCTGCCCAATTTGTCATCTATGTGGGCATCCACTCTTGATTTATCTACTGTACCATTTCTTCTTTCATTGTCCAAGCCTAGTTGGCGTTGACCATAGTCACTCTGTCCAACTCCATCATGCAAAATGTTTTTTATCTCTACAGCTTTATCCTGCTTATCATTAAACACATGCACTTCAGTTTCATGACTTCTATCCACTGATCTGCTATCATCACCAACATCCTCCCCCATGGCAGAACCCTTCCTCTTATTGGTATCACACCTTTCCTCCTTGCAATCAGTCTCAGAACCATATGTTCTTGATGAGTCCCAATCATTCTTTTCATCTCTTCCCCTGTTCCTGTCGGAGTCCTTATCCTTGGAATCATCAGGACTTCTCCGTGGAATTTTCGGTGATCGTGAGTCCATTCTCAAATGATGGTCAGTGAACTTCAAGAATGCAAAATAGTGTACCCTTCCTCCCAATAATACTACTGAGCTCAAAAACCTTGGCTAGAAACTTCAGGTTTCACTACATAAAAAAAAATTGGTAAAACGTATCATATTTACAGCATATAAATAGCATTACAGTATATTTGAACCAGACAAGTGAGCTTGTGATAGAGAAGAATTAAATGAACAATGCTTTTCATGCAAAGGAAGGATATCCAAACATTATTTTTCAGGAAAAGAAGGCATTTGAAACACCAAAATATAGTCATACTGTGATAAACACACCTACTATGCTCCTCATAGTACAACGGGTTGGGTTATATACAACACTGCATAGGTCAAATAAGGTGCAAAACTGGAGCAAGACCTAAAATAAATTGGAAAAGGCTGCACATTGTATAATAGATTGGCTAACACAACACATTGTATAAGTGATTAACAAGTAATTAACTGATTGTACAGAATATAATCAAAAGATAAGTTAAGAAGACAATATCTACCCCCAGATCATGCACTACTAGTAATTGCAAAGGTCAAGTTAAGCAGAAGCTTCCCAAAAGCCTATAATTTTTCCACTGCCTCAAATCGAACAAAACTCCTAGAGCAAATACACACAAAACACGACATAATGAGGGCATGGGAAACCTAGAGCAACGGCATTATATTATCTATTACCCACCGCGGCCATATGATCGTTAGGTTGCACCTAAACGCTAGAAATACGGATCCCTAGCCATCTCCGGTGATCAAAATACGAAATTCTAGCCTCAACACGGAGTGAGGAAACCAAAATTCCTCAACACGGAGCGGGATTTCACCGCTCACCAACCCTAAACCCCTAAAATCATTAGCAAAAATCCATGATAGCATCGCGCTTGAACTCAACCGCAGCAGAATCGAAAGGAACTAAACACTCCGATCGAACAGCAAAAGCCTAGGACAGACTCTCCGCGCGAAGCCTTTGTTCAATCGAGACTTCGAGCGTGGGAACTGAAGGCGGGGAGAAAGGAGTACTAGGGCTTACCAGGATGGGAGGTGAGGGTTCGCTTCAAGTAGACGAGCCTTGGTTACACGGCGGGACGAGGCACGAGCGCGGCGGAGGCAGATCGCCGCTCGCCGCCGTCCGCCGTGCGCGAGGTAGTCGCCGCCGCCGCCGGTGGTTGGCTGACTCCGACGCGACGCGACGCAGGGGTTTTGGTGCGGGACCGCGTCGAGAATTTTGGGTCGGGGTTGGCCATTCGGCCCATCTGGCCCACATATACATTCGGCCCATCTGGCCCACCGAAAACGATCAATGCCTTCTCTTTTCCGACTAAAAACCAAACGAGCTCTCCTCCTCCTCCTCCCAACCCAAACGCCGCCTCCGCCGCCGCGGCCGCCGCCGCCGCTTCTCTCCGGTCACCACCACGACGGAAGCACACGCCTGCCGTTGCTCCGCCGTTCTTCACCCTACGGCTGTTTCTCGGACGCTTAGCCTGGTGGATCCCTCTACGGGAGATCCACATCCATCCGGACCAAAAAATTTTGGGGGGATTCGGGGTAAGCTTTCCCTCGGCTGTGAGAAATCAGTCATGTCCCATCCATTTAGTTATGCTTGAAAATCATCAGGTTAGCTGAGGCATCTCTCTAATGCTAAATCATCGCATTTCTCCAGTGATTTCACCCTTCTGATGCTTCGCGCGCTTGTTGCTACCTGTACCGTTGTCTGAGTGGGTGGGTAATTTTATATGGGAACCCGAAACCATCTTTGGTTAGCCGCCAAGAGGACTTTGACATGGTATTTAGTCGGTTTCACCATTTCCGATCGATATGCAACCGTAGTATCAGTGACGGGCGATTCGATGCATCCCACGTTTACAGCGGCCAGTAGCTCCTTGAGAGGTATGGAGAATGGTAATTTGTGCAGGTTCAACTAGGCATGGACAGTTGGATGACTCTACAGTTCATATTCAAATATTTCTTCTGTCTTCTTATTTGTGCTGATCAGGTTGTTGGAACTAGGTGATGTAGTGCTAGCCGAAAGGAGCTGCCTCCAAAAGTACCAGTTCTCCCATGGTGATGTTGTTTTGTTCAAGTGAGTGTTTGGAATTTGAGGAAAAGATCGACGCCTTTGTCCCTCGCTTGCTCGATGTCGCATATCTGATTATTCCTTACATGATCTGCAGGTGCCCCAGTGATCATAGGGAGTTGTTTGTCAAGAGATTAATTGCCCTGCCTGGGGAGTGGATGCAGCTCCCTGGCACCCCTGATATAATTAAGATCCCAGAAGGGCACTGCTGGGTTGAAGGTGATAATGCTGCCTGCAGCTGGGATTCTAGGTCATTTGGCCCAGTAAGTTACTTCTGTTCCTTTTCCTGTTTAATTCCAGTCCAACATGCAACACTAATTTCACATAAGTTTGGTTGATCTGAGTTAGCATTGAAGTCTAGTTGTTTGAGTGAAACTTATTTATGCTTTAGCTCCCCTTCACTGTAAGAGATGTTACCAGCATTTTTATCCCCTGATAGACTTTTTGCCATATTTTGATCCTCAATACCAACATTACCGTTTGCCTCCTGATAGACTTTTGCCATATTACCGGTACTTGGGATACGTGGAATCAGGCAACTAAACAGACCACTAACCAACACTTTACCACTCGTACTAGTGCAAACAAGTTTGAATTTTCTAAGTTTCGATGTTCTTTGATGCTGCCCATTGTTGCAAAAGTCGAGAACATTTGCTTTCTCTATGAGTGTCGTGTGTATGGGCTGGCGGAGATGAGCATATTAATTGCTTTGTGTCTGCTTTAAAATTATACTATCTCAATCTATGACTATACTTTTCAATCTACAGGGCCAAGATTTGACACTAAGTTATAATAACACCGCATTTTTTTTAGCTTTCTAAGACATGCTAAATTAATATAGCCGTCAATTTTCATCTTTGCTGTGCTCCCTTTGCCCATTTGCTATGTTTTACTCCCTCCTTCCCAAAATATAGCTACCTAGGAGTGTTTTGGGAAAATTAAGGATTGGGTGAAAGGTCTAAAATGTCCTTCATTAATGCATAGGAGGTTGATGGTATTAAGGATAGTATGGGTGGGGTACGGGTCTCGAGTGCTAGTGGGATGATAGGGCCCCCTAGGGTGGGGTACTTGTCCTAAGATAGCTATTTTTGGGACAAAATTTAAACCTAAATGTAGCTATATTTTGGAACAGAGAGAGTACTATAATAATCATGATTAGTTAGCAAAGCATATTACCTATACAAGCCTCCTGATTAATACAACATGCTATAGTATCTTTTTTACCTGTTGGAAAGTGTTGCATGTGGGATATGAAACAAAAATTATCACGCCGTAATTTGTAGTCTTTGATGTTTGAACATTTTTGGTCCCTACCAACAGAAACAATATGGACTGCACTGCACTAAACAACTAGATACCAAACAGAACCAAAAGAGGGACTTAATAGAAAGGAGTACTAATCAAAATTGTGATAATTGGGAAACCATATTGAACATGCCAGCATATCCAATGGTTCCAGAGGTCAAGCACAATTGTATGATTGGTGAAAGAGTTTCAGTAGTGTGCTGCAATCTAGGTTGAGGATGAATTTGCAAACCAACTTTGTTTGGTCAATCATGTCCATGATCTAAACCTTGGCTTGTACTGAATAGTCATGCCCGTTGTCTAAACTATGGCTTTCATAATGAATTAGTGATTTCTGAATTCTCAAGTCCTAAGCTTCTAGGCTTCTAGCAAAGAGTTGGACTTTGTGGTTTCTTTGGATTGAGAAAATTTAGGATTTGCCACCCGTCAGGTAGTTCACTAGCATGTAGGACCTGTTCCCACATGTCATAGACACATAACTGTCACTAAATTGCAAAGGGGCACATCCTCAAATCCTCAGCCTTTTAGATCGGATAGTCAGACAATTACTGTCGTACAAATATTAAATTGGTCGGGCAATATATTTTAACTTTTCAATCTTGAATCGTGATCTTCCATGTTGAAAAAGAACGATCGAACTATCATACTATGCAGCAAAATAATATAAAATGTTAACACAAAATAGTATTTTCTTCAAGCTTAAATACTACCCATTATGACTGTATGTTTAATTTCTTCTCTGTATGTTTTGCACCAGTAGTCCAGTACGACTTATTTAATTTCTTGTGTTTTTCAGATCCCTTTAGGTCTAATTAAAGGGAGGGTGACCCACGTCATCTGGCCACCGTCAAAGATTGGACGAGTTGATACAAAAATGCCTGAAAATAGAATTTCACCCCTTTGATTCGACTCACTACATTGGATTGTATTTCATTTCAGTTCGGCCTATAACTTTAGTGCTTGCCGGTTGCTTAGCAGCTGTTCTAGTTGTAACAGAGTTTTTGTTTTCACATTGTTCTGTACTTCTGTAAGCAAAAGCTACTTCATTTAAAATTGACCAAGAGGTAAACCTTCATTCAGGGCCTTTGCATTCGGTCATTTGTTCTGTAAATGCATATTAGTATTTACTCCTATCGTCTTATGTAATTTTCTTTCGGCTTGCCTTCTCTTTTTTAGCTTCATAATATGTTGGGATCAACACATGCAAGGTGATGCACAAAAGACCATTCAGGTTCTTTCCTCAATGCTGTAACATGTTTACATGCTGTGTATATATATGTACAAAAAAAAATAAAGCAAAAACCTTTAATGCCAAATGAAATATTTTTCCCTTTTTTCTGTACTAAGAAAAATAAATCTACTGTTGTTATGTACAAAGACTAAAATGTGTCCTACAGAGGTACGAATTTCCTTTTTTCCTTCATCATGTTGATGCATCCAGAGCTCTACCTTGCAGCAGCAGCCATGAAGTTCATCACCATGATCCTGGCTTTGTTGATGGTCATGAAGCAGAGGAAGAGGTGCTCCTCGAGCTCGTCCAGCTGCTGCCTGAAGCTCTCCTCGTTCTTGCTCAGCTGCCTCAGCACCTCCTGCACCAGCCTCCCCTTCCCGCCGGCGCCCGCCGCCGGCCGGTGCTCCACGCACAGCCGCAGCAGCGCCACCATGTGTTCCCCCTCGTCGCGCACCCGCGCCACCAGCCGGCTGATCGTCTCCATGTCCCGGTTGAGTATGTACGTGCCCTTCGCCGCGGCCTCCAGCTGCACCAGCGCCCGCCGCGCCGCCCGCCCGGAGAAGAACCGCTCCCCTAGCCACGCCGGCGACATCATCGGGAACGCCGCGAACGCCGCCAGGATGTGCACGCCGATGCAGGCGCCGACGACGGCCACGACGGCGACGGCCGTGACGAAGGACACCGACAGCGCCCGCCTGAGCCGCGCGACGCTCCTGATCCGGTGGCGCGCCTTCTTCCTCCCGGCGTCGAGGCCCCTGAGCAGGTCGCCCGAGCCGGCCTGCACCTCCCGGAGCCTCCCCTGCGACGCGGCCAGCGCGGTGAACGGCTGCCCCAGCGCGGCGGAGACGTCGGCGAGGCCGGACACCCCGACGTCGGAGGCGAGCTTGCGGAGCGTGTGCTTGAGCGGGCGGTAGCGGAGGCGTATATGCTCGATGTCCTTGAGCAGGTGGCTGCAGAGGAACGAGGCGTTGGCCGTCTCGGCGTAGTAGGCGGCGAGGAGGCCGCGCACGTCGGGGCGGAGGCAGCTCCCGCGCGGCGACGCGAGGGCTGCGGCGACGGCGCGCTGGTCCGGCTCGAGCAGGTGCTCGGCGAAGAGGCGGTAGGAGGGGAGCCGCTTCGACGCCGCGCAGCCGCCGCCGCCGCCATGGCGCGGCACCAGGGCTGCGCCGTGCGCGAGGGTGATGTCCAGGACGCGCGCCCAGAAGTCGTTGTACGACTCGGTCCGGAACGCGCTCGTGTACTCCTCCCGGAAATCGAAGCTCGACGACGGCGCCACCACCTTCTTGGGCTCATGAACTGCATCAATCATCACACGCCGAATCAGTAATCACCATGAGAAAATTAACGACCAAACTGAGATCGAAAACCATGCATCGATCGATACGCTAATTCGATCTGTGCAGCTACCTTGTTGAGCGTGATGCTGCATGCATGCACCGAAACAATTGAACGTGCTGCCAGCCATGCTCGATCTCCTCGATCGATAGCAATGCAATGTTGCGGTTGGTTGATGGATATGCACGCACGAATGCTTTTTATACAGATGCGTGTGATTTGGTTTGGTTTAGTTTGTGACGACGAATGGCTAGCTAGCTAGCTAGCTAATTAACATGTGTCAAAGCGAAGCGACAGGGTTCGATTGCGGCTTTGTCTTGGCGTGCTCCTGTACGAATGCATGCATATACGCTACCGGTTGGTTGGCTCCGACAGAGCCCCGTGTCATTGTGACTGCATTATTTTTTATTTTACCTCCGCCGGCGAGGGTCCACCAGACAGTGACTGATCGACCGGGTTTACGTCCTTCCACGCGATGCAAACAATCTAGTGATAGAATGCTACTCCGGCTCCTATAATATTTAAATACTAGCAATATATATACTCGTGCATTGCAATAGGTTAAAACTATTATTATTATTATTATTATTATTATTATTATTATTATGCTGTTTAGTTATGGTGAAATGTGCTTGGATAATTTATTTAGGAAATCATGAACTGCAATTAGAAGTCTGACTCTCGTCTCAGGTTAGCATACGAGTTCTTTTAAAGAGATTTATTATATTATTTCTTTTGTATTTCTAAAAGTGAGTAAACTTAAAAACTGATTCAAATCTATATTTTTAAAAGCAAACAAATTTAAATACAGATTTAAAGACAGATAATGTACCAGAGTAATGGTAAAATCATCTTCAGTTTTTTTAATATTGCTAGTAGATGAGAGAAAGAGATTACTCTAAGTTTTTGTTTTAAATCTAAACATAGCTCTATAATTTAATGGTTTTTATGTGACATATGGTGTACTAATGGAAGAGGATGTGCATTGTGCTAGAGTACATAACTTGGCATGCATGCATGCATGTTTGTCAGAATGTGCAACAATTAATCTACGTACCTTGCTGATCATCTGGCTTGACGCACCCGCCAAAGCACCTGAACGTGGCGCCCATATTACTCAGACAGAACACTCGATGCGATCGACGTCCAAGCTGATCAGAAGCTACTAGTATTTTCGTCTGACGTCTATAGAATTCGATGATCAATGTCGTTGCTTGCCACTATATGTAACCAGACGATCAGCTAAGCTAATATTATTTTTTCCTTCTCTTCTTGGTCGAGCATGCGAGGCAGCAACGTTATCGGGTCAAAGTGATGAGGGGAGGAAGAATTGAAGGTGGGGGTGGATGGAAACAAGACGCTTATAAAGCCCCTGCAGCCTCCACGCGGATATTATCCTTGGGCACGACGACAAGCCTTCTCTTCTCGGCCTCTGATCTGGACGATCGACGAAGCTTGGAAGGAAGCCCAAATGGTTGGCAATCACTCAAAGGGAAAACCCAACAAACACCACATCGACGAGAGCTAAACTTTGCTAGCCGCCCGCGACGACGCGGATGCGCTAGAGCCCACTAATCTGTAGCAGCAGCTTGGCTGTGGGCCCGGCGTGTCAGTCATCCAGCACCGTTGGATCATGCCGTGATTACGTGGAAGGTAGGTGGGCCCGCGCGGATCGATATATGGCCTGCTTGAAGGAGCTTTAGATTCTGAAAAGCAGCTGTTTGGTAGCCAGCTTCTGACAATCTATAAAAGCTCTGAAACCCAGCTTCTTCAGCTTCTAACTTCTTAGTTCATTTTTCAAAGGGCCTGTTCACTTTGATAACAAAAATTTGGCAACTCGCCAAAATTTTGATAGAATTTATTATATAGTTACCAAAATTTGGCAGCAAACTAAATGTAGCCACTTTTTTGGCAACTTTATCAAAATTTGGTAAGATTGAAAATGTCATTAAAGTGAACAGGCCCAAAATCTGTAACTACAGATTCTCAGAAGCTGTGAACTGTTTGAGACAGCTTCTAACAGATGCAGCTTTTGGTCTAAAAGGTACAGATGGGACAAGCTCCTCCAAACACGGCCTATATCTCTATCTCCGTCGTTGCTTGCTCGCTTGCTTGTGTCCTCGCGGCCGCCGCGCCGTCGTGGCGTCGCGCGCGCACGGCGCGGGGGCGCGTGGATGCGGGAAATCCGCGGGGGATTGTTGCGTCTGGCCAAGAGAACTCGCAGGGGCGAAAGCTAACGGCGCCGCGCGATCCACGGATGCATGTACGCTTTTTTTTTGGTATAATGGCCCAGATATGCATGCCATATTGCCATTGCCACTTGATGAATCGAGCCGATGACGCGGGTTACCTGAAGATATTTTTGGTTGGATCGGTCTGGGACATAGGACGATGCAGTTCGAGGAAGGATGAGCGTTGCAGATCGAATTAAGGTTCGGCGTGTTCGTTGGGTACGTCTTTGATCTGCATTTTGCGTCAAGAAATGGACAATAAAATATCTCTACACATATTTCATTTCCCAATCATTCTTTTTGAAAAAAAAAAAGAGAGGAAAAAAAAAAAGAACCAACAACGCTAGGCTAGGTAGCTCGCATAGAGCCAGACACATTTTACTAGTAGCAGTAAAAGGTTTGCAAGCTAAGGGCCAGTCAACTTGCGGTGAGCATGCAGTGGCTTGTACAGGGAACGACGCGTTGAACAGGAGAATGGCGTGTGTGTTACAGTCGGCAGGTGGTATCTGCTACGCTACTGGTATTCACTGTCGAGCAATGGCGTCGCTGTTGGTCTCAGTGATTACGCCATGAATCACACCCAGGTGGGTCAATCGATCTCAATTCTCCACTGAACTCCCCACTAACACACCATTAGGCTGTGTGTTTAGTTCAGCGTAAAGTTTGGATTTTAGTTGAAATTGAAGATGATGTTACTGAAAAATTGTGTGTGTATGACAGGTTGATATGATGGAAAAGGACTGAAGTTTGGATCTAAACTTTGGATCTAAACACAGCCTTAATTATCCTCCGTATATCTAGATACACCGTATGTTTTGAGGCGGCTACCATCTTCAAAGGCATTGGACCGGGATACAGAGCATAAAGATCGTTCAGTCACATAGACCCAATTGATACCCGTCAGGGTTATGGATACGAGAATACTACCTAGTGATCGATCGCTAGGGGTCACTAGGGGCGGTCAGATTCCCTCCCTCCACATGGTGTCCTTTTTTGGCACCGCATTACTTTCCTATTTTAGTAAATTTATGCACCTAAAATTTATACACCTCAAGTTTACACATCTAAAATTTAGAGACCAAAAGTTTATAAATCAAAAGTTTATATATCCGATTCAAATTTAAATTTGAATTCAAATATTTTTATATATAGTATTTCTATACATCTAAAATTTATACACCTAAAGTTTATAGACCCAAAGTTTATAAATCAAAAGTTTATATACCCGATTCAAATTTGAATTTGAATTCAAATATTTTTTATATATAGTATTTAGATACATCTAAAGTTTATACACCTAAAGTTTATAGACCAAAAGTTTATAAGTTAAAAGTTTACATACCCGATTCAAATTTGAATTTGAATTAAAATATTTTTTATATATAGTATTTTTATACATTTAAAGTTTATACACCTAAAGTTTATAGACCCAAAGTTTATAAGTCAAAAGTTTACATACCCGATTCAAATTTGAATTTGAATTCAAATATTAGTTTATAGATCCAAAGTTTATAAGTCAAAAGTTTACATACCCGTATCAATTCTGAATTTAAATTTAATTATTTATGGTGTAGTAGGAAGAGAAAAGGGGAGGAGGAAGGGGGGAGAGGAGGGAGCGATGGAGGTAGGGAGGGGCGGGTGATCGCTGGGAGCGATCACCCGCCCATTAGGCGTACCCTTATGGATAACACATACCCAACAGTAATCGACTAAACTCGATGGGGCCCACTATATACAAGTCTTATACGGAATCAAACCTCATATATAGCAGGTGTTCCGGATAACGAAAGACAAATAGAGTTCTATATAGAAACGATAAGGACTACTCGGATTATATCCATAGTGGTCTCCCTAAATTTACTTAGACAAGAGAACACATATGTTTATAAATACAAGCCCCCTAGGAGGAGAGGGGACAAGCCACAAGATCAATAAGACACAACATATACACAAGCCAACACATGCCGCCAAATATCGATATCAGAGATAAGCCTAGACAAACCCAATCCGGTACTTATGGAGGCCGGCAAGAGGGATCTAGCGCTATCTCTGATCTCGACGAGTCCATGCTCGAGAAGGAAGACTACCCTGCCGTCAAGTATGAGTTGGTTATCCATGTCGGCAAGACGACGACGGATAGATAGATTATCCAAATCATTATACTTGTGTAATTATGATGAATAAGAGCAACACCGGCTTCGGTCGACAGGACGTATAGCTATTACCTGTCAGATAAGGGGCCCGAATCTGTATAAAAATCCATGTCTCCATCTCTTTTACCTCAATCTCGCATATACCCTGATACCGACGATCCCCATACCATCCAAATACCCTAGTCGTGACTATCAAACGTCGACAGTACCGATCCTGTTTAAATCAATTTGATATGGCAAATTTTTTTGGCAAAAGTTTTGATGGCAAAAGATTTAGCATTGAAGTTTTGCTAGATGATGTTTAGATGCATGGTAAAGTTTGCCATTTTACTAGTAAAGATAGAGAGAGCACGGCTCCCAACACATTTTTGGCAAAATTTGCTACTCTAAACTCCCAAATGACAAATGCCAAATTGCCAACTTTTGCTACTAGTGTTTAGATTCATTTTGACAAAAGTGCTCCAAAACAGCAAACTTTTTGCCATTTTGAAGGAACTAAACAAGGCCTTAAACAAAAAATAATATAGCATGGGGTGTTACTGATTTTGTGAATCTCAAAACATACTCACAAGGATAATGTGTGTTTATAGAGATGAGTGTACGTGCGTATGTAATGTTCGCATAAAAAAATACCCTCCGTTTTTTCTCCCCCCTCGATTTGGTCCGCGGAGAATTGATTGAATGGCACGTGGTCTCGTGGAAGCCCATATTTGGTTCGCAAATTGGCAACTGTTGTTTCAAGAATGCCTACTATCGGTAGCCCGACGGAAGAGAGAATATCGAACACAGCTTAACTAAGCAACCTGCCATACTAGTACTCACCGCTCTATCCATATATGCATACATGTGGTTATCTTTAAAATATTTTTTTCTTCTCAACTAATTATCCGATTTTTCTCCAATCACACCATTATACTCATCGTAATATCTTTACAGTAAGATATCACATGACTATATTATGATAAAAAAAAAACATATATTTCAAAGCGTTAAAACTTAATGTTTCATACGCAACAGCGACATGTTTCAACGTGTGTTTTCACTGTGTTTCACAAAAGAAATTTATTATTTTTTGTTTTGTCATGTATAATTTAATGTTTCAATGGTGTTGGCAAAATATTGAATGCATCTACTCATACTCTCTTTGTTGCTATATACTTAGCTCTCTCCACTCTATCCATGCATGTATGCATGCAATGGTCCTCTAAACATTTTTTTTTCTTCAAAACTACTTATTCAATATACAACCCAACCATACCGTTGAAATCGTTATAATTAAAAACCGTTAAAACACATTGATTCGTACGTGATACCGATATGTTTCAATGTGTGTTTTTACCATGTTTCATAAATATTTTGAATGTTTCACCCTGTACTATTTAATACTCCCTCCATTCCAAATTGATCTACATATTTCATAGGTACACCAAGACCAAGAAAAACTAATAACTCTCATACTATATTTACTCTAGCAACAAACTCTATGCATGCACCATTCCCAATATTTCCTAGCCAATAACAAATCAAGATATTACATGTGGGTTATAAATACTTGTGTGCATGGATGCATGCATCAATGCCTATTTACTCCAATGCACAAATAATAAATAGACTTAATAAATGAACACAAATATGTAGATCATTTAAAAATAACCTTAAAAAACTATATGTAGATCAATTTGGATTGGAGGGAGTATTTCACTCGGTAATCAACGGAAACATTTGAACAACCCATTTTTTTAGGATGAAATCCGGCGTCCGATTTGTTGGGAGTTCGCCATCGTTTGCGATCAAATCTGGGCTAGAAACGTGCGGGCCTAGATGGGCCAGTGGGACTCCATATCGCGCCTAACTGTGGTATGTGCCTACACAGCCCAGTTCAAAATCCGGCCCATATTACGAGTCACGTTGTTACTGTTATCCTCGACGTAATAATCTCATGAATTTTAATCTCAACTTCTCAAGTTACATCTTAATTGTAATGTATCATTAAGATCTACATAAACAATCGGGTACTTATGTGGTACTCGTTCATTAATTATTATCACGATTCCGTTCAGTAATTCTTTACAGGAGCTGAACAGTGAACACCAAGCTGCCAAAGACTTATTGCCGTTCTTTTTGGAGGAAAAAAACATAGGAAATAGCATCTACTTCTACAAAAGAAATGTTATATTTAGTTCAGCGCAAAGTTTGGATTTTAGTTGAAATTGGAGATGATGTGACTGAAAAGTTGTGTGTGTATGACAGGTTGATGTGATGGAAAAGGACTGAAGTTTAGATCCAAACTTTGGATCTAAACAAAGCCAAAGAGCAAAAGAACATGCCCTACAGAAACTACTGAATTTTGATGATGGGCAAATCTATAGCTCAACTTTAGATTTATACTGTTGCGAGCCAGGATCTTGGCTGAGCATAGTACTCTTCTGTTTCTGTAGCATCTCGACAACTTCATCAAGAGGTGGGTCTCCTGGCCTTCTGAAAGCTTGATTCCCAATCTTAAACTCGTAAGCCTCTGGTTGGCTCAAAATAAACTCTTTCACCTACAAAACACACACAAAAAGCACATCATTAACCTTAAACAGTGTCACCCAATTATCACTGCTCTGAAGAACATAATTAGACATGCATATATAGTTAAGATAGTGCTGAAATTCTTCCATCTTTTCTATAACTAATCTCAATGGCACTATTAGCTCAAGACTCTTGCATCTTAAGCTGTTCAAGAGAATTGAAAATTGCAAGCAAGCTTCCTCCTACCTCAAGAATGTCCTGCCCTCTGTCCATGGTAAACATGAGAGTGCCAAAATCCACAGCCACGAATTTGGCCGCCACCGATCCAGTGCGCAGCACATTGGTCCACCTCGTCGCGATTCCCATCACCTCCTCCTGCGAGAAGAACTTGAGGTTTTTAATGGGCAGAAATGGCAGGAACCAACGGCGGATGGCGATCGAAGGGATCGATCCACGCACGGCGCACCTGGGAGCGGCGAACGCCGAGGCGGAGCTTGACGAAGCCGAACGAGGGGCCGGCGTGGCGGCGGAGGAGCTCGGCCTGGAGGGCGGCCGGATCCATGCCGGCCAGGTCGGGCGGCGGGCCGTCGTCCCGCGGTGGCGCCGCCGCGCCCCAATGGCGCCAGTCGTCGTCCTCTTCGTCGTCCACCACGTCTCGCAGGTCGTCGGGGATGGACACCCTCTTCGCCGCCACCGCCGTCTCGACGGCCGCGCACAGGAGGACACCGGCGAGGATCACCAATGCGCATCGCCACGCCGTTCTGGCCATCTGGAGTGAACTCGCGGATTCAGTTCGATGAGCTACAAAATGCGTGGCTAACCAACCATGGTCACAAGGTCGAAATCGCTTATTCTTAGGTGATATTATATTTTCCGGGTTCGAAACCTCACGCATTATGTTCTTCTAATATTCGCATTTTTTTATGATGCACTTTTGAGGGCCCCTTTAAATCACAGGAATGAAAAAACGGAGGAATAGAAAAAACATAGGATTCTGACAGGAATGCAAGTGTAAAATATAGGATTGCAAAACATAGGAAAAACATAGGAATGACTGTTTGATTAGACCACAGGAAAAACACAGGAATTTGATGAGAGATAAAGACTCAAAGGATTTCTTCCATGAGGTTCTACCTCTTGTTAAAATTCCTCCAAAACTTATATGGGTTGTTAAAATTCCTCCAAAACTTGTATGGGAAGAGGCACTCCATAGGAATTTCGTAGGATTCCATAGGATTTATTCCTTTGATTCAAAGGGCTTTGTAGGAAAAATTCCTACAAGAATAAAATCATCTTAAATTCCTATGAATTTCTTTTGAATCAAAGGGGCCTGAGCTTTTTTTGGCGTATTTTTTTCATAGTTTAATTGTATATGTTGTCCACAAATATTGGCCATTCTTCAATGTTTGCAGCTTCCAGTACAGAAATTCAACAAATTTATTCCCTGAGATGGAAAAATTGGAGGAGATTTATTTTACAACTATTATAATGTGAAATTATTCCTTATCAATTTCTCCAATCCCGTGGGTATTTTTTTCATATTTAAATGTATAAGTTGTCCACAAATATTGGTCATTCTTCAATGTTTGCAGCTTTCAGTATATAAATTTAACAACTTTATTCCCTAAAATGGAAAGATTAGAGGAGATTTATTCTACAACTAGTATTTATGTATTGCAGTTATCACCTCCATGGGCAAAAATAAAAGGAAAAGAGACAGATCCTTAAGCAAAACGCAGGATATACAACATACTAGCAGAATATACAATTGTTTAGAGGGACTTAAGATTTGCCAGAATATCCTTAACATCCATTGAGTGGAAGACTGAGAAATCGACTTCAGGTATTTCTCTGCCGTGATTAGTTCCAAAGTTATACTTCAAACTTCCGACTTTTCCATCACATCAAAACTTTCCTACACACACAAACTTCCAATTTTTCCGTCACATCATTCCAATTTAAACCAAACTTCCAATTTTGGTGTGAACTAAACACAAGCCCTTGTTTAGTTCCCAACTTTTTCTTCAAACTTCCAACTTTTCCATCACATCAAAACTTTTCTACACACATAAACTTCCAACTTTTTTCTTCAAACTTCCAATTTTAATCAAACTTTCAATTTTGGCGTGGAACTAAACACACCCGGCCAACAATCAAAAGGGGACTGAAAAGTGCAGAGTCCAGCATCATCACATCACACACGCGTGGGATGAGAATTCTCAATCGTCTGCAACCTGCAAAACTTCCATGTACTAGAGTGGTTGTACTCATTTACTGATAGTTAACTCAGAAAAATAGAAATGGTCCAGATTTGTTCATGTGTCGGATCAGTTACTTCTAACGTACAGTAGTAGCAACCTTCTTTAGAACTGAGCTTTCAAGGAAATTAACAACTGAAATTATTTGTGGAATAACGCTTCATGTATAAACTGACAAAGCAGAAATAGATAACAGTACAGAATGTAATCTGCTCACAAATACACTCTAATTGCACCACAAACCTGAAGTTCATGAAGGGCCATAAAGTTATTAAATTCATATACTTCTAAAGTTATATGTTTACAACTTGATCGAAAAATCAAAATTGGTCATATTAATCATATATGATTAGCACAGATAAATGGGTAGAACATGCTCATCCTATTTAAGAGTAAAGAATATAAAGGTTCATGATTTCTGCTCGAGGTACAAAAATAATGATCTAGGATCCATAACAAATGGGCAAAGCTTGACATATCTACCTGAAAAATTATCTCAATTGAGAATATAATTTATCAAGATTAGGAGGCTAATGCAACATAAATGATAAGAGATTCGGTTTTCTGGCCTCTTTGCTGCTAGATGCCCCTTGACTTCATATTCCAACATTTTATCCTCCTTTCCCATTTATAGTCTCTTTACTCAAGTGAAGTATCCGCACGCAGAACTAGTAAGCAGGAAGTTAACTGTATTTGAAGAAATCACTATGAAAAGCACTAGTATGTAACAAGGATCCTCAAAAGAACAGCACAACAGAAAATTCAGACCTCTCGTAAGGAAGAAGTAAATTTCCTTGTTATCTTAAAAAAGAAGTAAATAACACAAATATATCATTATCAAAGTAAATAATTACATTATGATACTAATCTGCACAGCTCTGTCCAGATTTCATCTATAAACAACATCTTAAAAGAATAGAGCAGCAATTCTGCAACTAATACTGAAGCTTCCTGATTCTAAATTGGGACTTAACAATGTCCTAGAAGAAAGAATAGTGTGAAAACTTACTATGTTGCCAGTCCTTAGAAACCAAGTAGATTGTGAAGAAAAGTTGCTTCTACTGCTGCCATCTTCTAAAACACATGGCATGGACTAGAATTCTACTTCAGCCACTCAAATGAAGCCGAAAAGTCCTCTTGAGAACAAGCGTGAATTCCTCCTCCTCCCCCTGTTTGCTGTTCTTGCACTTCTCATTGGTGTCAGGTAAAACCGCAACATCCCGTTATCCAAGTTCCCGGGAGAAGTATAATGCACACTCCTGCTTCTGCCAATCTTGCATTCCTTATTCCTAAGCCAATCTGTGCGGAAATTATGGACATCCCCATTAGCTACAGCTTGTGAGCTTCTGAATGAACCTTGGCTTGCTCTGACTGAACCATGGCCGTTGCGTCCAGGCTGAATTTCGCAATCCATGTCTCCTGTCTCCCCATTTCTACCCCTTCTGGTATCCTTCCTCGATTCCGAGAGCGACCGCTCAAGAACATGCTCCCCTTTCCTCACAAACTCCTTGAGTGGGCTAGTGATGCTACGATCCCACACCCTGCTCCACCTGTTCGACCTCCGCCTTCCGACACCTGACATTGTCATTTCCGGCCCGGTGTCACTGCAATTCCTTCTTCCACTGAGATGGCGCCCCTCGCCGCCGGCATCAGCCAAATGATCCCCATTCCTGCTCTCTGCAACGCCGGCACGACTCTCCCCAGCCTCTTCCTCTGCATTGCTCCGCTGAGCCCTCCTCTCCCCATCCGGAGGCGGCTGAGGCTCCTCCAAGCAGGCGAACGAGCAAGCCAAGGCCCTCCCCACCATCGACCCGTCCCACGAATGCCGCGGCGGCTCCAGGGAGCCCGAGCCTCTCACGGGCTCCCGGCAGACCATCCACTCGCAGGATCGCCGGAAGCTGGGCTTCCTCTCCACCTGCGCATTGTCGCCAGCGCCGTCCGGATCCACCGGCCTCGGCCGCGGCGGCCGCGGGGGCTCCTTCCTCCTACTCCACCGCATCCCCTTCCTCGGCAAGATCGACCTGAGCCACGCCCCGCCCTTCCACTTAGCCCCTCGATTCCCACCTCCAGGGTCCACCTCGAAATCGGCGACCTGGGGATCCTTGGCGTCGGCCGGATGCGCGGCACCAACGGCGCTGCCGCTGCAGGAGTCGTCCAGCTGGAACAGCAGCATGAGCGTCTTCCGCAGCTTGCCGTGGTCGGCGCTGGATCCCTCGCCGGCGTCGGCGGTCCCGACCTCGACGATCTCCTCCTCCTCCTCCTCGGCAGGGTTGCGGACGGAGGAGAGGCGCTCCATGAGGCAGGTGGAGCAGACGCCGGTGAAGACCTGGGACGGGTGCCGCCCGCACCTCTCCACGCCGCCGCCGCCGCCGCCGACGCCCGGTTGCCCCTCCTCCTCCTCCTCCCGCTGCGGCTGCGGCTGCGGCTGCTCCACCACCACCTCCATTGGGTCGCGAGTGGAAGCTGGTTATGTAGCACAGGGGCAGAGCACGGCCGGCGAATCGAAGTCAGGAGGGGACAAGCGGGTGCGACATTGGCAGGAAAAAAACCCTAACGAGCCGCCCGAAAAGCGACTTTTGGGTTCGGAGGCGGCAGCGGCAGCAGCAGCCGCGTGGGGAAACGGGCGGAAAGGCTCGCTGCCTTTGGGCTTCTCTTCGCTTTGGTTTTGGGTCGCGTGGCCGTGGTGGTGGTGGTGGTGGAGATGGAGACGGAAGAGAGGAAACGAGACTACGAGAGGCGGATGCGATCGAGACGAGGAATCCGCGAGTCGCAGACTGGGTCTGGGCGCACACGCCCACGCACGCACGCGCAACGGGCCAACGGCACAAGACGAGACCCGCGGATCGCGTCGCCCGAAGCCGCAGCAACCACGCACGCACGCACACAGCGCGGCTCGGCGCCTGGGCCGCTGCGAGGTGGGCGCGGCGCGCGTAAATGCGCGGTGTACCACTGCACTGGTGCGTGGCCGCGTGGGGCTGGCTGCCTCGTTCGTCCGGTCGCTCGCTCACACGACTCACGGCGCCCGAGTTACTGCGGTTCGGTGGCTCGCGCCGCACACGGCCTACTGGGACGGGACGCGGCTCCGGCAGTACGAGCGTGCGGCGGCTACGCATCTCGGGGGCACGGCCGCTGTCCCGAACCGAAGAGATAGCTCCGTTAACGTAGGGTAAAAAAGAAAAAGGTAATGTTCAGTTTGTTACCACTTTCAATCTTACTAAGTTTTAATATTATAAAATTTTGATAAGGCAACAAATTAAACACACTTAGGCCATTACTATCTTACTAAATTTTAGCACTTCTAGAAGTTCTCTCTCTTAAAACTCTACTAAAATTTAGCGAAGGCATCAAAGCCAACACTACAGAAATTTGATAATATCAATATGTGTTAAAATTTGGCATTACCAAATGTGATGATTGATTTGGACAACAAACTGAACAAACCCAAAGTCAATACTACTACTACTGCACTATACGGGAGAATTGATTGCTACAGTTGGACCTAAGCTTTCAATCACCCTCACGGCCCAATAGGCCGTCTCCCCGATCGAACAATGTACGCTGCCCAGTACACCGTGCTGATGTCCCCTTGTTGATTAATGACCTGATCAGCTGAATTGGCATGAACCGAAGCGAACTGTTTTTGCTTCGAGATGACTGAAGCAAACTGCTGAATAGGAAGTACTACAGCTCTTTGCGCTGTTGCACAGTACTGCTGGTACTAAGGCCTTGTTTGGTAGGGCTACAAACTCCAACTCCTAGCTCTAAACTCCTACTCCAATGGGAGCTGTCTCTTATAGGAGTTGGAGACATGTTGAAAA
The DNA here is from genome assembly GCF_000147395.1 of Oryza glaberrima. Classification (NCBI taxonomy): domain Eukaryota; kingdom Viridiplantae; phylum Streptophyta; class Magnoliopsida; order Poales; family Poaceae; genus Oryza; species Oryza glaberrima. The sequence goes on from NC_068328.1 coordinate 2,575,429, forward strand.
GTGTTAGGTAGGTTTTGAGCTCCATATCTGAAATTAAAAAAAAATCCCCAATCGCAGCTGCTACCGTCGCTGTCCCCGTGTGCGGCCGGTCGCCTCCTGCCGCGCGCCTCGCGCCGCCGTCCGCCCGCCGGCCGCCGCCTACCGCCCGCCGTCGACCTCGCCGCCAACCGCGCGCCGGCCGCGCACCAACCTGCCGCACGCCGCCCACCACGTGCTGCTCGCTGTGCGCCATTGACCCTGCCGCCCGCCGCCCGCCGTCGAGCCCGTCGGAGTGGAGAGTGAGGGTGACGGGAGGGGGAGAGAGAGAGGGGTGAGAGATGAGTTAGGGGTAGTTGAGTGGCATTTTTGTGTAAATATGTAAAAAATTTAAAGGGTAGTGGGTCTTTTGGTTTGGAGTGGAGCTGTGGAGCAGCAAAAATCCAACTCCACCCCCGTATTACAAATTTGTGGAGTAAATCTGCCAACTCTGCTCCCAAAAACAGAGGATCTAAAGTGTTTGGCACAGCTCCTGTTCCAGATAAGTTGGAGGTGAGAGCTGGAGCTGTGCCAAACGGGGCCTAAAAGTAGCCTCGTAAATCCGATAGATAGAGGCAGCAGGCCGGAAAGAAGCTGCAGACTGCAGGCCGGTCGGATCGGGATTGCGCATGCTCTGCTCTCGAAGACGGTGGAGCCATGCTAGATCGCGATGATTGGCACTTGTTTGGCCCAGCCGAGCCATTGAGCCATTGCCAATCGGACTCGGTGAAGCGGTCGCTTTTAGCAGATTTTAGTGCATCCTCGTTTCTAAAATACTATATAGTCTGCAGTGATGTCGCCGTTAGAGCATGTACAGTAGCATATTATTAGCTAGTTACAAACATATTTTAATAATATAAAAGATGAGAGATAAGAGTAGCGGGCTACAGATCTATAGCCAGCTGTAGCGCGGACTCAAAGACGCAATATGTGTATGACATGTGGTATTATATATTAATAGTATAGTAAGTAACTATTGTATGAATTGGCTATTACATTGGCTGTAGATAAATTTGAGCCAGTAGTGGACTATCTGTTAAACTTGCTCTTACTTGAAAAGTAGGAAATCCGAGTAGTGGAAATTTTTTCGGTTGCCAGGACGATTTTGACACCACCAGACGTCAGGTGCACGGTGAAGCGTGTGGAACACAGACCCGTCGCTCTTTACATTACACCCGGCCGCCCGTCTGTCACCTCACTCTTTTGTTGTCCTCGGCACCACCAACGCACGGTGCAACGGACACGCGCATAGATTAAAACGACGAAACGCGCCCTACAACAGCTAGACACATCCGTAAAATCCAACAGTTTCTGCGTTACCGCATTGACAAGGCAAACGTCCCGTCCGCTTCTCGCCAGCTCGCCGTCGTTCCGATCAGTCGGCCAACCGCGCGCACGCCGCTGCCGTCGGGCGCGGTGGATTCGCCGTGCCGCGACCGAGGGAGGTCGGCGGCGATGGCAGCGCATCCTGCCGAACCACATGTCGCGTGCCCGTGCCGACTTGTTATTGACTCGTGACTCACCGTTCGTTGTCACTTGGAGTAGTAGTGTTGTTGGATCAACTGAAGGATTCCGTCTCGTCTACGTGTATACCTAGATCCACCATACTCTGTGGTTACCAGGAGTGGGCCATGGTACTAGAGGGAGGCCTACCTGTCATACACCTGGATGGATTGCTCAATACTCCCTCAGTCTCCTAATATAAAAGATTTTGATATTTTGTTTGCACTGTTTGACCACTCGTCTTATTAAAAATTTGTGTAAATATAAAAAACAAAAAGTTATGTTTAAAGTATTTTGGATAATAAAATAAGTAAAAAAATAAATAATAATTTCAAAAATAATTAAATAAGACGAATAGTTAAACAGTAAGTAAAATGTGAAAATCCCTTATATTTGGAGGATAGAGAGAGTACAGGTGAGATGTGAAGGCAAAGCAGAGACATGCATTAAAAATGATTGACTTTGACTTCACTTCGACATTTCCAATTCCACACGGCTGCCAAGTTTGGTCCCACCGGCGATTGAGTGGTTCAGGGCAGCGCTAGGCGATGTGTTTGTTCCCGGGATGGTCGTCGTCGGTTCAGCAGCAGCATAGACCAGGTGCAGTCAAATGAGAGTATGGGAATGCACAAGTACGACCATTCCGGTGCCACTCTTCGTCGAGCTTCCTTCGCTTGACATGAGACATTTTGTTCCAAGTTAGCAGCCGCCAGCGAGCCACGAAATGAATCAGTGAGTGTCTTGTGTCTATGTTTGTCGCCATTGCCTTCGCTATCAGTCTTCACGACGAACACCGTCGAGTGCCCCACCGTGACCGTGAGATGTGAGATGACTGACTTGTGGTTTGTCAATCTAGTGTTTACTGTTGGTTGAAAACCGGAAATGGAACTATGGACGACACAAATTATAGGCCGGAGAGAGGACTTCCAAACGGATCGAGAGCAGTTTTTGATGAAAACTTACTTGATTTGCATAGCATTAGATACGCACATGAAAATCTTTGTCGAAGAGTGACCCTCTCTAACAGGAGGACGTGAGTCCTTCCTTTGTGAGTTCGGCCAAGGGATTAAGTGCGGTGATTAGGAACGTGAGCTCGCCTGTGCGAGATCGATCCGCCGGGGTTAGGCTCGCAAGATGGATGGTGATGAAATTGGAGACAAGAGATTATTTAGGTTCGGGCCGCTGTGGATCGTAATGCCCTACTCCTGTGTGTGGGTTGATCTTCGAATTGTTGCAGGGAACTCAAATCCTAAGAGAAACTACTAGGGCTCGGCTAGCCTCCTCCTAAAATTCGATCTATTAAGAGTCTTACCCTTGCTCGTAGGGCAAGGTCTTCCTTTTATAGTTCAAGGGGATACCACATGCACTATCTCTACGCTCTCCTCCTTGGAGAGGGGCCCAAACCGACCTGAACTGAATAGCTGTCCATGCCTTGGGCCGGAAGCAAAGCATGCGGTCGTCCTCAGGTGGCCCCCACCGAGGCACTTCATCTGACACGGGGAACATCCCCCGTCATTCCCTCGTAAATTCTTGATGACTTTGCTGGTTCACGCGCTCGGGGTGCACCGACCCGCACGTCGATCCCCTGCAGCTGACGAGACGGGGCATACCTGCTCCCACGCCGCCTGACACAGGGTGGGTGTGGGTGCGCTGCCGCCTGTCCCATCCGTCTGTCACCGGTCGCAGACCGGTCCGGTCAAGATTGCCTGGCGCACGTCTTTCGGCGGGCGGCGCACGACTAGCCACGCCGCATTAAATGCAACGGGGGCGGTTGGGGCGCCGCCCATAAATGCGCTCGGCAGACAGCGTCCCCGCCTGCTCAAGTCCCCATGTGGCTGCCGCGTGGCGGCTGAGCGAGTGCCTTGGGGTGACGCAGCCCCTCAGTCCCGAGGGGTGCGACGAGGTACCCCGAACCCCCCGGGAACACGTGGCCCACACTGCTTGGCCGTTTATCGCCTGAGTGCCCGATCCCCCGAGGGGGGGGGGGGGTCCGGGTCACCCGGGTGCACAGTCAGAGGGAAAGGCTTCCTTCCCCTCAGCCTGGTACCTCTGGGCCCATAGCACCGATAATCATTTAAAAAATAAAAAATAATTACTTATATACTACTCCATCAATTTCAAAAATATCAATATATAAGAAGATGTGATACAACGTAGTGTAATGAATCTGGATAACTCTTTTATCTAAATTCGTTGTGCTAAGTTGAGTCACATTCTTTCGTAGGTTAGCTTTTTTGGGACGAAAGGAGTACATGATAAATATAATATATGTTCTTTTATAACAAAAAATGACGAATTATTTAACCGTCTGATGGGAAATGCGTTACTCGATTTTGTGTTTCCACTAAAAAAGAAAAACACCAAAGGCGACCCTAGTTCTCGTCATTCCTCTCCCTTGCTCTCATCCTCCTCGCGTATGTCACCACCTGCATATCACTATCGGTGCTCCTGACGCGAGTGTCCACTCCTTGTCACCGAGCGTTTTATTGTCTTTCTTCGATGTTTACGCTCCTTAATGATGCTCATGTCATAGGAACAATCACCTGTATGGCTTACTCCCTCCGTCCTAAAATATCAACCTAAGAGGGGTTAATATCAACCTAAGAGGGGTTACTAGTACAACAAATCTGGACAGCCCTTTATTTAGGTTCATTATACTAGGAGTAGGAGCAGGAGTGTTCACACTCCTTATAGGTTGGTTTTTTTAGATGGAGGGAGTATTATTCAACCCTATGGCTGCAATATTATTGCTAGGGCTTGTTTAGATGGGGAAATTTTTTTAGGTTTAGTTGTTACATCGGATATATGGACACACATTTAAAGTATTAAACGTAGTCTATAACAAAACAAATTACAGATCTGCCAGGAAACTGCAAGATAAATTTATTAAGCCTAATTAATCCGTCATTAGCAAATGTTTACTGTAGCACTACATTGTCAAATCATGGCGCAATTAGGCTTAAAAAGATTCGTCTCGTAATTCAGACGCAATCTGTGTAATTATTATTTTTCCTATATTTAATACATGAGAACTAAATAGGGTCTTATTGCTTGACCCCTACCCAAGGTCCTTCAACTGTTCAAGAGGAACTCGGTACTCGAGGTCTTTTAGGCTAAATACTTTTCTTTTTTGCTTTTAAAATATACTTTATAAACCATCATCTGCAGTGACTCAAATATAAACCACTAACATAATACACCAAGTAATAACTCTTAATAGTTACCTCACAGTATGATTTTAGTTCTCGATAAATAATGTTGATACTACAATTTAAAACTAAAATAATGAACAATAACAAAAAAAAACTTGCTAATCAATAGATTATCATCATGTATAGTATTCATAAGTTTAGGAATAACATTTTTTTGGACTAAATAGATGCAAAAACCAACACTTATGAGCACAAAGCATATAAAGATACTACCAGGCGATCGTACATCCTGCCCTAGGTTTGTAGTCAGGGTTGCCTAGAATTGTTCAATGCCCTAAGCTCCAAAAACCAGTTTAATAGATTACAAATGCAAAAGGAAGGCACAAATCTTATTTGACATTTGTACGACGAGATTTCAGTTGAGACCTTTAAAATGTATGATCTCCAACAAAATTTTGTTGGTACGAATTGAACTATTTCCTACGAAAACTCTCTAAAAATCATGCATTTATTAAATAAAATGCAATTTTGTAGCAAACCCCCACTATCCCAAAACAACCCCAACACAAACAAACTCCACCTTTTAGATATTTTTGTCTTAAAAAATATAGACTACTAGTACACGATAACAACAACGTGGGGGCCGCATGCAGCGAAAGTACCCGAAGTCGCGAACCAGTCCACTTTGATCCGCGCGGGGCAGCCGAAGAAAGCGCCCAACCCCCGCCCTTTTCTTCTTCTTCTTCTTCTTCCTCTCTCACTTTTCCAAACCATCAACGTGCCCTTCTCTTTCCTTCTTCCCTTCCTCCGAGGGCTTCTGATCCGGAGAGACAGAGATGATTGGGAGCAGAGGCGGCGGCGGTGGCGCGGCGCCGAGGCCGAGGCGGCGGAGCGACCCGGGCGACAGCCGCGACCTCTCCGTGGCCACCACCACGGAGTCGTACAACTCCGAGAGGTCCGTGGGGAGCGGCGGCGGCCGCGGGACCGCCTTCCTCGACGCCTTCCGGTCATGCTTCGTCTCCGGGGAGGCGCAGGCGCGCTCCCCGGAGACCTCGTCGTTGTCCGACGACTTCCATCCCTCACAACAGCGTAAGTCCCAAGAACAAATTAACACGTGAATCCATCCTCCTCCTCCTCCTCTTCTTCTTATCCATAATTTCTCCGCAGCTTTTAGGGTGTTTTTTTTCCTTGAAAAAGTTTCAAATACGATACTTTTGTCGGCCAAACTAGTCCTTTTTTTGTGTGTGTTGAAGATAGTACTACTATCTTGTTCGTCAACGGCTTGCGGTCAACGCGTACGATAGTGTTTGTACGGCGCTGTAATTGGAGAGGATAATCTCATGATATATGCAGAAGTAATATTTGCTCACGTACTAATGGTAGAAAAAATATGTCCAGTGATGACAACATTTCGAGGTATTTTTCTTCGGTTGAACTCGTACGGTGTTTGAGCAAAAAAGGTTTGATTTCTTTTCCTTTTTAAATCCGAGGGTAGTTTGGTTGTATGCGTTTTGTGGCGTGTGTTCATCAGGATGGTGCCTACTCATCTAAGATCTCTTAGTTTAATCATACGTGTGTAACACTCTCGAACTGCTTCTTTATTGTTTTTTGATTTGTCTCCACTTGATCCTGGACCCATCTTGGTCAAAATTCACCTAGCATATTCCATACTATAAGCGAACCTATCTATAAGCTATCATTTCTTGATCCCTCTCTGATCAAAGCAGAATTTCAAGCTCTGTAAATTAACATGGATGATCATGCAATCTCCATGCAAAGTATTGCTCTGAACAATAAATATTTCAGTAGCTCATGCCAGAGTTATGATGCTCATATTAATTAATTAATTAATTAATATAGGTGTCGTTGAATTCATTAAAAAATGTGGATGCGAATTTTTGTTTTCACCCTTTTCACTGCAAGAATTATCATCGTTATGTTTTTTCCCCACCTGGTTCAGATACTTATTTCTGTTAATTGTTAAATCATCAGTATCACAGTCGATAAGCTCACAAGGTTCTAGCAGTGGAAGCAATTTTGAGATGCGGAGATCAATGAAAGGACTGTATAATCCAATGCATAGAAATTCTTCAGGAAAGGAGATCCCTGGAAGCACACAATTCTCCTTACCACAGATCCAGAAAGCAACCAAAAATTTCTCGCCAAACCTGAAGATTGGGCAGGGCGGTTCCGGGACAGTATACAAAGGTCAGCTTAATGACGGCACTCTTATCGCCGTCAAACGGGCCAAGAAGGTTTGCTCTTATTTCTTAATGTTCATTTTGCAGACTGCATTAGCTAGCGAATACTGATTACCTTGGTCGCCTTTCTTTGCAGAATGTGTACGACAAGCATATGGGTCGTGAGTTCCGGAACGAGATTGAGACGTTGCAATGTATCGAGCACCTTAATTTGGTAAGGTTTCATGGGTACCTGGAGTTTGGTGGTGAGCAGTTAATCATTGTTGAGTATGTTCCCAATGGAAATCTTCGTGAACACCTTGATTGTAAGAATCCCATGATCCTGGAAATCCCCCCTTTGTGAGAATATAAATCAAGGGTTAATGCTAATTGTATCTTACATGAAGTTAGCCATATGCAGGTGTCAATGGAAAAATTCTTGAATTTTCTCTAAGATTGGATATTTCAATCGATGTGGCTCACGCTGTTACATATCTTCACACCTACTCAGGTATATCTAGTTCTTCTGTAGTTCTATGTGATTTTTTTCTTCAGCAAATTGTATATTTGAAACCTACTGATTGGTGAATCTAGAGAAGATAACCGATAGTTACAGTTGAAATGTTCATGTCCCTAAAAGGAACAAACATTTAGGTAACATGGTGTCCTTAGCTGCTTCTAATATTCTTGATCTGCGTATCCATTTTCGTTTATTCCATCAATTAATTCTCTATGTGAGTAGTAGTTGTTAGTAGCCTGCCTAGATGCCATGCGGAGCTGATCTGCGGATTCCAGAGTAAATGTATGGCATATCTATACTTCCATTGGAAAAATGCGTCTTTTTATGTAAAAATTGTCCTTGGTTACATGTTCAAACAACCACTTTGCTCACTATCAACTCATCAAGTAGCAACTAAATTCTAACCCTTACAATTTTACCAACAATGCAGATCACCCAGTCATCCACAGGGACATCAAATCGTCAAACATTCTTCTCACAAACAACTGTAGGGCAAAGGTTGCTGACTTTGGATTTGCCAAACTAGCTCCAACTGATGCTAGCCATGTCTCAACCCAAGTAAAAGGAACAGCAGGCTATCTTGATCCTGAATATCTCAGAACATACCAGCTCAATGAGAAGAGTGATGTCTACTCCTTTGGAGTTCTTCTGGTGGAGTTGATAACAGGGAGGCGCCCGATAGAACCAAGGAGAGCTATCGTCGAGCGTGTTACTGCAAAATGGGTTAGTTTTTGTGCTATTCTAATCCTTACCATTGCATCTCAAATCTTCTCCATTACCCAATGAAACATATAGCAAATTTTATACAGGCAATGGAAAAATTTGTTGAGGGAAATGCAATACAAACGCTGGATCAAAATCTAGAAGCAACTGATGCGATCAACCTGGCCGTCGAGAAAACGTACGAGCTGGCTCTGCAGTGCTTAGCTACAACTAAGAGGAACAGGCCAAGCATGAGGCGATGCGCTGAGATCCTATGGAGCATACGCAAAGATTTCAGGGAGTTGGATATACCAACCGCATCCCTGAACTGAACTGAGACAGTTCACTTGGAGCAATCAAGAAAAGCTGCACTCCAGTTTGCCTCTCTTCAAAGCGTGGTGGTATGAATCACCCGATTGCTGGATGATGAATTTATTCCTTCAGGATGTGGTCTAAGTAGTTGTGATTGTGAACGGGACTGGTGATCTTCCTAGGAATTGTGTGTTCACCAGCTAGCAACTAGGAACAATTGCATAGCATATTCTGTACATGATAAATTGTTGCTGTGAGCAAGACAGACACAGATACTATATAATGGTATATTGGTTGAGGATGCAATTTTGTTATGATTATTTAAAACTTCCAAAAGAACACACAAAGTTATATACAAAATCGTAACAATTTAAGCAACGTTTCTCAGTTCTTAAAAAGAAAGCAACGTATTTCAGGCCCAGGCAGAGCACTGTCCAAATCCATCCAACCCATGGCAATCGACCTCTAAAATCTTTATAGGATTGTCTATTCCATTAAAATAAAATTTTAAGGCAAAGGATATGATTGAATCATTTGTTTCAAAAGTTTTTATAGGAATTTTTTCTATAGGATTAAAATATTCCAAATTTCCTATGTTTTCCCTAAAATTTAAGGGAGCCTAGTTTTCTTTCGTGTTTGAACCTTTTTTTTTTAACCCGCAAGTGTGATGAGCATAGATTTTGTGGCTCCTGATGAGTCAGTACACTTGTGATAAGTTTTAATTTAAGAAAAATGTTTGTATGACATATTACTCCCTTTGTCTCAAAACAAGTTTATTTTTCACTCATCTGACCCATATCAATACAAAATAAAAAGATTAGAATTATCCTTCCTTAATCAAATTCTAATATAATTATCTCTTTATCTACTCTCAATGTATTTATCTTCTACTTTTACAAACTCCGATGTAATGATTACTAAAAATAAATTTATGTTGAGACAAATGAAAGAGGCAAAAAATAAAATTATTCAGGACAGAAATGGTAGTTTTTACTAACCGAAGCATAACTCTTTAATATGTCTTCAATATGATCTCAGTAAAATCAACTCCCTTTAAACGTTACGTGTGTTAAGGGACAACATGATCATGACTGAGAGTAGTATGTGCTAGTCTTTCATGTAATCGCAAAAGAAAAAAAAAACGTTCAGCTTTGTTAATAGTAACAAACCAGACCCTATAGCCGCGGACGATCAAAACTTACCTTGAAAGGGAAGTAGGGAAGTGCCGAAACGAATAAACAGGAACCACATCAGATCAGTCACGAGAGAGGTTCACTTGCCAATGCCGGTCGAACCGGTCATCGGCGGCATCAATAATGCAGTACAGAGGACCATTCCTCGTCAGCAGTGCACGAATCATCCGGAATTCGGAATCACATTCCACCTCTCTCCTAGTACTAGTGTCACAAGCTAACAGTCATATGTTTCTTTCAAGTTTCAACTTTCAAGTTCATCTGATGAGAAAGGAACACAACACAGACAGAGGTGACGTGAAAACGAGTTCACATGATGAACGTGGCTGACTATAGTCCCCGTTGTTAGAGAATGAAACAGAGCAAGAACTGAATCCAATATTTAAAAAGAAATGCTAAATAGTGGGATCATCCAACGGGATAAGTGTGATTACTGTCTCACCACCGTCCGACCAGCCTACCAATGGCACTATGCTTCAATAATTTTACATTTAGTACTAGAAAATTGGGTTTATTACCAGAACCAAGCAAGTCACGTGATGGGCGTGTATGTTGACATTGTTTACAATGGATGCATCAGAGATGAACTTACAAACTAATTAAGGCTGATCAGTACTTAAAAGTTACTGGCAAACCTAGAGTCAATTAAAAGAAACATAAGTCAATTACATAACATAGAACATAGGGTCAAAAGAAGGGAATCACAAGCGAATACTCTAGCAAATAGTACAGCTTGAAGCGTCAAAACACACACAAAAGAGGCACCAACTGCAGATATATCCCAGAGTTCTCCAACAGGAACTATCTTTCCGACCATTTTCCAGCACATACTAGTACATACGTACTATACTAATGGCTTAACCAAAATAATGGTCTTGTGGATCAAAGCCTTTTATGAACGATCAAATTTGTGGCAAAACAGGGATGTGTTTCGTACTTCCTTTGAGAAAAGGATTGGGTATCTTGAAATTTACCAGGCAGGAAAAGCACATAAGATACTCATTTCAATTTGTACATCGTTAATGGGAACAAAAGAACTCTTTAACGATTGATGGCAAATCTGGTGGGTGCACATATCGGAATCCTAAACGAGTAGAATACTAGAACTGAGACTCCAGTCGGCGGTTCAGAACGCACCCTCAGTAGAACAGAGCACTAGATCTCAAAAACTTACATCATATTATTTCATTCTAGTTTTGAACAACCAGATAAGCATAGAAATTATCTCCTATGAGCCTGCGCTCTCTCAAATGGAAGAGCACACATTCTAAACAAGCTGCAGTAATTAATGGTTCGGTGAAACCATTAACTGATCTATGATATATATAGAATTCTTCTCGGAATGCATAAAAGAAGCACCTTCATGACAGACGATTGCAATAACTAAATTTCTGAGCTCACCGTGAAAATATATGTATTAACTAGTTAAAACACAAAGGCTTATTCCACAGCCAGAAATAAGCTTAAATGGCTACACATAAGCAACAGGCAGTATCAAAATAAGCAAGTTGTATGTTGTACTTTGATGCAAACACATTAAACAGGCCAATGATAAACAGGAAATAATATCCTGAAACCAATTTGGAAGAAGTGAACAAAAAACAGCTCTGTACACAGGCCTAAGTCAGAGAATTTATATATACACTGCACCGGAAAAACATCTCGGATATTATGAAGCAGCATTTTTAGAATGTATAACGATATTTGAGAAACACGCATTCAAAATTTCCGAACTACAGATTGTAAAATTTTCTCAACAGAGTAACAAGCAATCCTGCTATAGGTCGCTAGAACAACACCGATCATCCAGCAAATAAATAAAAAAAACATCTACAGTAGCAAGTACAAGATTTTTACTCCTATCCTAAATCTGTAGTATCACACAAGCTTTTACCTCTGAGGTTTGCACCTCCTCTTATGCCGGGTGAAGTCCGAAACAAACTTGTATATCTTGCTGCACCCAGGTGTTGTGCATTTATAAGGTCTTTTGCCAGCATGGACTTGGAAATGCTCACCCCGATCCCATGACCACTTGAAAGCCATACTGCAACCCTCCCATGGACACTTGTATGGCATATCATCATTGTGAATGCTCTGGTGGCGCCTCAGATACTTGTGGGATCTGAAATGTCTGCCGCATGACTTGACCGTGCATGTGTTCTTTTTATGAACAGAAAGCTCAGCTCGGTTCTTGAATGTCATGCGGCAATAATCTATTTCACATTGAAACCTTTTGGCCCTCTTCTTTTTACCCTTGCTAGCAGTTGAATTATCTTCAAGCTCTCTCTTTATGTCAGCAATTTTAATCTCTACAGATACAGCAGTTGACGTCACACTCTCGCAAGGACCAGTTCTTTCTGATGCCACTTTATCATCATATTGATCACAGATAGCACTGTCATCCATTTCAACATTTTCTTCCTTTACCTCCACCATTTCCAGCTTCCTTTTACCCCTGCGCCTAACATAACATATGATATCTGTTCTCCCTGACTTACCGATGCTTCTAGCCACAATGTCTGATAAACATGAAACACTGGGTGTATCAGTACATCCACCAGGTGGTGCTGCTTCATCTGCAGTTGGACTTTTGGAGCTAACATGGCCATTGCCTGTTGAATTAATAGAACCACCAACACTTTCTGCATTGTCTCTAAAAGGCTGCACTTTGCTCGCAACAGCCTCTCCTGCATTTCCAACATTCACATTGGCAACCTCCGAAACACAATCAGGAGGTCGTGGCTCATCTAAAGCAATGTCACCATCTCCACTACAAGCAGAAACTCTACCAGTATCTCCCAGCTCTGTGGCAACTCTGGTGAAGATACAGGTTCCTTCCTTAACTTCCATCTCTGTAGCTTCATTTACAAGAGAACCACTTCCTGTGACTTCTTGTTCCACGGAACCTTCATTATCCAGGGAAGCGAACCCTGTAATATGTAGGCCACTGAATGTATCTCCTAGCTCAGTGAAATCTTCAGTCACAACAGGAACTCTCTCTGTAACTTCCGGCAGAGAGAGTTCAACTCCTGGTTCAGTAGGAACTCTCTGTGCAAGTTCTGAATCAGCAGAAGCTTCAGTAACAAGAGAAATTCCCTTTGTAACTTCCATTTTGTCAGCAGATTCTCGAGAAAGCCCCCCTGTAATTTCCAACTTTGCAGCACCTTCACCATCAGGGAGAGCTCCTCCTGTAACTTCTCGCATAGAGACTTCAGCTTCTGGCTCAGTTGCAGCTTCACGCACAAGAAGAACTCTCTCCGAAACTCTTGGCTCGGTAACATTTGTATTAGCAAATGAAGCCCCTTTTAAAACCTCTGGTTCAGCGGTTGCTCCGGTAACGAGAGAAGTTACCCCGGTAGCGATCAGCTCCGCAGCAGATTCATCCGCAAGACAAGTTGCTGCTCTATCCTCCTGCCCACTAACAGCTCCATTAGCAACGGGGGCTCCTACTCTAGCTGCTGGTTCAGTAGCAACTCCAGCACCAACATCTGCTGGTTCAGTAGCAACTCCAGCACCAACATTTCCCGAACCTTCTAGCCTCGCCGCAGCATCAGTAAACGTGAGAGATCTTTTCGCGGGAGGACCGTCATCTATATCGCGCCCTTGATCTGCAATCAGGCAGCGGAACACCACAAGAAACACAAACATGGCACACATCAATGAGCCATTCCCCTATAGCACTAACATTGGAGTATTCAAGTGATCCCAAGAGTGGGCAGCAACACAGCGCGCACCTTCCGGAACAGGAGTTCGTTCGGCTAGTCCGACGCGCGGATCGCTCCTGAGCTCGGGTTCCGGCGCCCGGCCGGCAATGTGCCCCTTCTGCTTGATTGCGTCCGGCGCCACCACCTGCGGTATCATCGGCGAACAGAAACAAACCATTAGAACCCCCAACCCACTCGAGGCGAAATTCCTCGCTCGTTCCAGCGGCGGGATAATGCGGCGGGGGAGGGGGGAAGAGGGGTATACCTGCGGGGAGGCGGAGCGGGTGAGGTCGCAGATGGCGCAATCGTCCGCGGCGGCGTGGCACCAGGCCGCGGAGGCGGCGGGGGGCGGCGGGAGGGAGGAGGGGGCGGTGGCGGTGGAGGAGGCGAGGAGGCGCGCGGCGTAGCGGCGGATGCGCATGGCGGTGGCGGTGGAGGCGGTGGAGGGTTGGGGAATTTGGGAGGAGAGCTCCGCTTCGCCTCGCCTCTCCTGGGGGAGGGAGGAATTTTCTGGTGGCCTCCTCGTGTTCCGCCTCTCTCCTCCGCCTCCGCCTCGGCCTTCTTGGTGGTCTAGGGTTGCCGCGACCCGCGTGGCTTTTCTTCCAGCTGACTGTGTTGTGTGCCTGCCCTGTCTAGCGGTCTCCACTCTCCAGCGACTTCTGCTCTTGTGCAAGCTGAGCTTTCCTTTTCTTCCATGGCATTGTTCTTTTTTTTTCCATGTTTGATTTGAATTTCTTGTTTTTAATGTATAATCATATGGATGGTCTAATTTCATAGTACTTACGTGATCCATGGGTAGCCAATCCAATTACTATAGTAGGGCTGCTCGGCTGAGCTAAATACAATTGTGTTGTAGAAGCCGACAAGACAATAACGAACCGTTGTGTTGCTTTATATAGTTTTGTCGTTGATTGAATGCATGGCCGTACAACGCTATTGCTCAAAGTTATTAAATCCGATATTCTGGTCTCCACTCTCAAGTGGCTTCTGCTTTGTGTTGTGTGTTGAGCTTTCCTTTACTTTTCTTTTCTCCGAATTGGGAATTTAAGGTGAAGTTCTTTTTAAATTTTCTGAATGCATAGTCATGTAAATGGTATAATTTATTGAAATTAGGTTGTGCATGGATAATGTATTTATTTATTAAAAAATTGATAAGGGATAGTAGGTATTAATATGGTGAACCTGCTCCGCTAAGCTGGTTAGAGCTGCGACGTAGCAGCTAGCCAGATAACAACAAATTGTTGCTTTATATAGTATTGTCATTGGTTGAATGGTTGTACGACGCTATTGATTGAAACTGCTAAATCCTGCAATTGCGCCAGTAGAGGATGCACATGTGTGTACCGCATAGATGTGCTCTACCTGTGGCGTTTCATATGGCTTTATGGGTATGATATTATGCAAGGAATGTTTTTTAGCATCTGTATATTGAGTGATTTAATTACGATGAAAAACGTAAAATATAGTTACGGAAATTATGTGTGGATATATTTTAAGTATTTTACGATTTTGTAGACATTTCTAAACACTTAAAAAATTTGAGTAGAATTTTACAGTAGAGATTTTTTTAATATAAATTAAGTGAATTTCGCAAAACTCACAATCACACAACTACAAATTTAAAGTGATATATCATAAACCTACAACAGATTTAGCACCAAATTTATTCCAAAACTGCATATTTCATACCAAGATCACAAAACTACATACGTAGTGATAAAATTATCACAAAGGTTTATGAGCAATTGAATCATGAAACTACCATGCTTATAGCTATGCTAGGGTTTTGCGATAACTTTAATATTAGATTTATAGTGTTGCGATATTTAGCTCTAAATATGTAGTTTTGTCGTAAATTTGGTGTTAAATCTATAGTTTTATAATATAACATTTTAAGTCTATAGTTACATGATAGTTTGGGCAAGCATATGTAATTTTGTGAATTTTACTCATGGAATTTTTGTACAGAGCATACTAAGATGTGTACTTCAACTTTCCCTTTGATGCATATCAAACTTATTTCAACTTGGGCTTGACAAAAACATGATTAATCGTGCAAAATGAACTCGACAACTTTCCGGCTCATTTATCTGGAGTGTGCCTCATTTGTTAATTGTTTTCTATATATATGAATATAATGTAAGTTTGAAAAAAAAAACCATATATATACTACATAGACATTTTCACATCCATATGCATATACACACGAATGCACAAAAAAAAAAGAAGTACGAGATAGGCAATACTATCAAAGAACAAAATCACACTACTAATTCATTAAGCACCCATGTATAAATCTCATGAACTATATGTACATCAATGCGGTGCACACGTATATTTTGTAGCGTATGGACGAATTGCACTACCATGCGATCGATGGATCGATCAATGCCGAGGATGGCGCCCGAGCCTGAGCTCCAAGTCCAGGTCCGGCTTCCTCTCCGGCGAGCCTTCTGGCGTGCGCGGCGACCCGTCGCCGCCGCGGCCATGGCGCCCGAGGCGCAGGTGCAAGTCATGATCACGATCAGTACTAGAGTCTGCGCCACCAAGCAGGCTCAGCTCCCTGATATGGCTATCACTGCTACCTGCAGCGCGCATGGCTTCCCCGTCCACTCCGGCCACCGTTGCCGTGCCGCCGGCGTAGGACGTGGCGGCGAAGCTGCTGCTCATCGGCGGAGATGTCACCGGCGGTGGCACCGGGGTAGGAGGAGGAGGAGAGTACTCCAGGTAGCGGTGCTGGTTATAGCAGTCCACGTCGTCCCGGGACACCATCGACGTTGTGCCGGTGGCCGTGGGCCGCCGCGACGGCATGGCGCGGTGGCGGTGGCGGCGGTGGATGTTCATGTGCCCGCCGAGCGCCTGGGCCGTGGTGAAGCCGCGCTTGCAGAACACGCACCCGTAGTACGGCCTGGCAGCGGCCGGCGCCGCCGTGGGCGACACCACCGCCTCCTGCTGCCCCGGCGAGCTCATCACCGGCGCCATCTCGGCCATGAACTCCTGCTCGCCGCCACACTCCATGTGGCTACCAATCTAGCTAGGACGATTCTTCGAAGGGTTTGGGGATTAATTAGATTAGCCGGTGAACGAAGAGCATTGCTATTGTCATCAGTCTCTCTGAATAAATAACGGATATTGCACGGTTTTGACAGGGTAGTTTCGGCCGGCCGGCCTTGATGCGTAGCAGCTGCCTCTCGATCGCTGTCCAAGACTTTGCCCTAGCTGTCTCGTGTGTGTGTGATCGCCTTGCAGTGCAAAATGGATATACTGGAGGCTGAAGCTGCTTCACACTGAAGAACTCTCTTGTGCAAAATGGATATAATAGTACTGGAGTGGTCCTTAAAGAGGTATCAAAGGTACCAAAAAAATTAGTGTAATTTTCTGTACCTCCTAGTGTCGGAGATACCGAAAAGTTACAAATTTTACACTAGAAAATATAATACCTTCTAGTACCTTTTCAAATACTATAAAATCACTCATAGTGCAGGCTTTCTCGTTCAGACTTCAGAACTGCTGGTAGGTTGGTTTTCCTATATGTCATATATTAATCTGAGCAACAGTATATATCCGTGACGCCCTTGTTACAGACTTACAATTTGCAAGGGGTTCTAGTAGTGTAGTAAGCTCCTGGAGGTAGCATAAATAACCTTGCATTTTACTACAAGGACATATGGGTTTGGATGATGACACTGGCGTTTTCTGAATAACAACTAAACTAACTTCTTGTGAGTTCAAAAGGAAAAGAAGTAGACCTGCTGTAACTTCACGTTTAAGAGTTAAATGGTCAGACATACTACAACAATTCCCCTATAATGTAGGAGTACATATAGAACTGAATGATGAAATGGTGAGCAAATTAATACGCGTATATGATGCAGCAATCACCGGTTCACGGATTACTGTCAGACATCACTGTAAACGTTTCTGTGAATAACTCCACTACAGATTTCCAATTTGCATCAATGGAGCAGGAGTGCTAGTAAAACTACTCGACGCCATTTTTTTTTCTAGCAGAGAAATTTCATTGCTTATGTGTATTCTTTCGGTTCTTCTTGAGGTGGACACATCGAAATTGTTTCATTTTGTTACAGTCAGCTGATGAAGCTGCTAGCTGCTTCTGTTGTTGCTGTCATCCTCGGACGCATCAATTAATGACTCGGCCCTGCCTAGGATGAAACTAAATTCTGAAACAATCATACAAACCGTTGCTTTCTTTAGATAAACTAATCTTAGATTACTATGCGTGTATGGGCAGATGTGATGCAGAATTCAGACAGAACTTGTCTGAAGTCCAGCTTGCAAATTAGACTAATTGTGAGTCTGTGACGATTCTTCTTCGCATCAGCATTCTACCTTTGTAAGAATTAATTTACTGACATTGTTTGTCACCTTGCATTTGGACTCCGACGAAATGGCTTGCAGTTACAACATTTTTTATGAACCGTTGACTGGAAAGTTGAATTTGATGTCTCTGTCGAGACGCTTGCACCTGTGACCCTGGCTGGAGCTTTTGGAACTTTGGTCGCAGTCAATGTTGATCTAGATGGAATTGATAAATATAATAAGATTAGTTTCCTAATTATATTCAGGTTGCAAATATGCTACTCCATCTTTGTAGCTATGAACTCAGAGTTCAGAGTTGCAAATGAGTTTTCGGAGTTCAGAGTTCAGAGTAATTTGTAGCTCTGAAGGTCCTGTGAAGTTGTGAGATGAGCGATCTTAGCTGATCCAGACAATTCCCTGAACTCTAGCTCTAGGAGAAGTTCAACGGACAGCACTACTAGTAGGGCCAAACACAAAAATGGAGGTCGTCAAAGCTCCATTTGTCATCTGCTTGCATGGACATTCAGTGACCAATTGAGACCAATTCAAGGCATTGCCTTGAGCAATTGACAATGCCGGCCATCTTGTCCATCTTAGCTTCAAAGAATTGAGCCCTGGATTGGGCCTCCAATAATTAGGCCAGAATGACTTGAAACTGATCGAATTTAGTCATGTAGCCTAAAGCCCAAAACAAAGAGAAACCCACAAGACTTTCTCTTCCCCCCGGGTATCATATCAACATCAACCTTGTTAGTTCTACATCTGCGACATCCCAACCACAAGCTGTTTGGCAGTCTGACCTCTCTAATCCTCTCCTAGAAAAAGTCCAAAAACACAAGAAGATTTTTCTGAAACTCTGAACTTGTATCTGACGCCGGCAACCTCTGAATTGTTTACTCCTCTCTTTGCACACGGACCCTTAGCCTTAGCTGTTCGTACCTACTCCTCGATTGTTTAGTCTCCTGCAAGCTCAATTGCAAGCCGTCTTCCGTGTTCTTGTCGTGGAGGACATGTACACGTACGCATGCAACACCATTGCTTTCCATAATGCAAAAATACTACCCGGCACAAACTTACACGTACTCTCTGAAGGCAAAAACAAGTGAAGAAATTCAGGGAACAGACAAACCGGGCAATCAGAATTGCATGGAGAAAAGTGGGTGTTTGCACGTACGGAGAGGCTGGAATCATTGCATAAACTATAGCCCAGGTTACGTGCAAACGATTTCTAATTCATTTCGGCTAGTAGCTGCATGGGCTATTGGGCTTTAATTAGCTTTGTTTGATTATTTGCAAAAGCCGGTAGCAGATGAGAGTGAGTGTTTCTTTTCTTCTCGACAGAGCTGGCGCACTTGAAGTGACCTTTGCAACAACCCCTAAATTTGTATAGAATTAAGGACAATCTAGTGTCGTCCATAATCATGAACGATCATAGCTTGGCCATGATGAGTCAGGTGCAAACAAAACTGCAAATTAAAAGCTTCATAAAACTCTGAACTTCTCAAGGCCCCCAATGTCAATCAAAGTGTAACCAAAACTGTCCTACCATATTCAGGTACTCTACTTATCGTCATTTTAACGGAGACACATATAATATATGCATGCGTCCATGCGCATATAATTGATCGGTGAAAGCGATGTGTGTTTTGATCGATCGACCGTGCGAAAATCGATGTGATTTGCGGGTAAGATGGCCCTGAAATTTCGTGCTACGGACAAGAAGCAACGCTGTACCGAACGAACTGAACCCGGACAAGATCAGAGCAAAGTCCACGTTTGCCCGGAGGTAAACTACTCTCTGAAAACCAAAAGGCATTCGGCGGCAAAAGGCGCCGCCGTGCATGGCTGCTGTTAATTAAGTTTAGTTCTTTTAATTCCCCCTCTAATTAATTCCTGCAAGCACACGGGGCCTCATCTCCTGAAGAACCTGAACCCACTTTGGTTGAACTCATCATACGCACGTACTACTCCACCTTCTTAATTCTAAGCTGTTAACCTTGTTTCATTATTCCAGAAAAACTAATCACGGTCGGTTCATAATCACTTAATCAGTGTATCACTACCGGTTTTTAAACCTTTACAGACTAATTACCGACATTGATATCCAGGTTTGGATTGTACTGTTTCTGGTGGTGTTTTTATCCTCTCAGACATATTTGGAAAATTTTGTTCAAGCTGAAATAACCGTACACTTCATCCGTTTCAATTTTTATGTCATTAGTATGAGCATTTCTCCAAGGCATTGATTCCAATACATGGAAATCAAATTTTTTCCCCAGCCAATCAAGTGTTCATAGAGAAATCTAAGCAATTCAAAATTTTAACTAAAGATAATATTTTCTCTTAACCTTAATATGTGCTTAGTCATTTTGATTTTTTTCCTAGTCAAATTTCTTTATGTTTGGCTAAGTTGATAGAAAAATTTAATAACATCTACAACACCAAATTAGTTTCATTAATTTAGCATTGAATATAAATTGATAGTATGTTTTTTTTATGTTGAAAATGTTGATATATCTATAAAATATTAGTAGTAGTAATGGTGTCCATTCTACAATAACACCCTTACCACTGATATTTGGGGCCCATAATATATACTATTACACCACCCTCCAACGAGTCCTCCTAAATTTCAGTGTTGGCTTTCACTAAATTTCAAAATCACCTACTTGTAGAACAAGGAAAATTATAAAAGTACTACTTAGATTAAACATGTGTTTAATTGATTTCATAAGCTAAAAACTCAATTTTTTTTGCAACGCACGGGTTCTTAGCTAGTTTTTCTATAACCTAGTCAAACTGTAACTTTAAAAAGTTTGACTTAAAAAGTCAAAACAACTTAAAAATATACAACGGAGGGAGTACTAAACAATATAGAAATATTTATATTTTAGAACAGAAAGAGTATATTTTTTTTCGAATAAGGAACAGAAGGACTATAAGTTGTAGCTCATCGGAATAAATTAGGAGTGTAGACGTACCATTGTTTGAAAAAATAAATAGTGTAGACAAACTAACATGTTTTGGGTGAAAATTTAGTGAGACCATGTGCCGAGTTGAACATTGGTAGCAGGTACTTATAAATTCGAGTAGAACCCATTCCTCTCATGAGATACATGTGTGGGCCATAAATTGTGCAAATGAGCAATATTAGGGAGGTTGATACGCAAGAGATTGCTGCTCCTTTCAATTCGTTTTTTTTTTCTCAGAAATGAATAATAAATAAGCTTATATTGGAGTATTTGGTTGTCCTTAGAATTAACAACACACTCGCATGTCCCTCGCTCTCTTGTACATCATGCGCATTCTTCTCTGGCTCTGTCCCCTCGCGCCCTCGCAGCCATGGCCGTCTTCCCCCCTATAAAACTCAAGTCCTCTTCGTCGTGGACATATCGTCGTGAATTAGCTTAGGTTATACTAGCTGCCAATGGCGTCGTCGGGAGTGGGCGGCGTGCCGGGGTCGCCGTGCGGGGCGTGCAAGTTCCTGCGGCGCAAGTGCGCGGCGGAGTGCGTGTTCGCGCCCTACTTCTGCGCGGAGGACGGGGCGGCGCAGTTCGCGGCGATACACAAGGTGTTCGGCGCCAGCAACGCGGCGAAGCTGCTGCAGCAGGTGGCGCCGGGCGACCGGAGCGAGGTCGCCGCCACCGTCACCTACGAGGCGCAGGCCAGGCTGCGCGACCCCGTCTACGGCTGCGTCGCCCACATCTTCGCGCTGCAGCAGCAGGTAATTACAAATTCTTAAACCCCTCGCGATCGATCGATCACTCGCCGGCGAGCTAACTTAGCACACGGATGCCGCAGCTGGCGACGCTGCAGGTGCAGGTGGCGCAGGCGAAGACGCAGGTGGCGCAGACGCTGGCGGCGGCCGGCATGCTGACGGCTGGGAACCCTCTCCTCCAGCATCAGCAGCAGCAGCAGCAGGCGTGGCAGATTGAGCACGAGTCGACGATGACCTCGACGCAGAGCTCCGGCTGCTACAGCGCGCCGCGCTCCGACGGGTCGACGTCGCTGCAGGACATGTACTGCTTCGGCGAGCAGGAGGAAGGCAGCTACTCAAGATGAAAACGAAACCAAAAAAACAAAAGTTTCTTCTTAATTTGCAGCTTTCGTTTGCTTCACAAATATCACAAGTTCAGATTGTACCATGACTTCCCTTCTTGAGCTTAATTTCGCTAGAAAAGCACTGTGTCACTTGCGATTTCAGCTGAAAAAGGGGTGCAAAGATTACGTGGTCTGTAACCAAGAAAAGGTTACAATTTCATAATCCAGAACCATATAATTAAAACTTTGATGAGAGATGGGAGCAATTAAACATGAACGGCAAGAACAGAGCTGGCAAGTGATTAGTAGCAAACACACCTGGTGACATGAGTAGTAGTGTTCTTTTCTTTTGCTTTTGGGTTGGCTCGTACCCACCTGAAGGAGCAAGCCTCTGATTGCGCGCACGCTGGATTATCCAACAGCCTAACCTGGGCCCTACGCACATGATGGGCCTTCATGGGCTGCATTCGGCCTGCGGCCTGGTGGGCTTTAGTGGGCCACCTTCCTGTTTTTACCCCTAAGAAGAGGGGTGATCTGCTCTGCTCATTTGTGGAAAATTAAACAGACATTTTCTTTTTTGTGTTCATTTAAATTCATACTACTTGTTACTCACTCCCATAACAAATACTCGTCGTTTTGGATATCGGCAGGTAGTTTAGTACATCAATGTTTACTTGTTCTTTTTCCCCCCTAAAGCGGCTGTATGTACCGTACTGGTGTTTACTTCCCTTTTATGCGTATTATTTGCTCAAAATACGATGATAGGTAGTACTATAAGAGTGTGGAACGATGTGATAGAAAAGTTGGAAGTTTATGTGTGTAGAAAAGTTTTGATGTGATGGAAAAGTTAGAAGTTTAAAGAAAAAGTTTAGAACTAAACCAGGCCTAAGTTAAAAATCAGGCTGCATTTTTAGTGGCTCAGATTACTTGGGACATCCAGATAGAAGATTATATGTGATTAAAACTATATAGAGATAGATAGCATTATACTCTATTTTACAAATTAAAACAGTTTTCGAAAATCATGACTATTTACATACAAAGTTCTAGGATTACTAAAAATCAGTAGGGTTGTGTTGGTAGCGATATGTTTAGTTCACTGCCTTACTAAATTTTGGAATAGTCGATCGAAAATGGTAAGAAAGTGAACAACCCCGCCTACAGACTTTTAACATAGGATAATAGTCCTTCAACAAAAAAAAATCCAAAATTGTTTTGGAACATAAGGTACAGTAGAATATTTGTATACATCATCCGAAAAGAATTAAAAACAAAGATGCAGCAGGAATGGCCGAATGGGGGGAATAATCCACCTTGTGATGGTTCAGGGTTAAAGTGAGCTGATAAAAGTTTGGAAGGTTAAGTACACTGGTGAAATACTTTTGACAAAACCCTATCATACAAGTTTTTTTTAGCAATGTTTTCAGTAATATTATAATTTAGAGGGATAAAGCTAACCTTTTCTTTTTGAGAGGGATATATTACTTAATATGTTAGGTTATATTATAGGAAATAAGTGAGACAAGGGAAATGGCATATTGGAAAAGTTATGCATGTATTGCTCTTCACTGGAAAGAAACCAATGATTGTTAGCTTTCATTGCCAGGTAATAAGCTAATTACGATTGATAACTTTCCTCTGATCGATGTCTGTGTCTAATCATTTCTTCTTTGTTGTTCTGTTGCTTTTCATTATATTGCATTGATCCAATGTATAATTAGCTACTCAGTCCATGCATGTATAAATATAATACTGCGTGGAGCATACAACTTTAGTTTGCCTGGAAAGAACTTTTTATCACTTAAGTTGACCTTTATTTGTGCCTGTGCGAATCATATCACTTTAGTTGACCCTGTTTCTCATTTTTAATGAACCAAAGGAAATTACACTTTATGGTTATTCTCACATCAAGGTACTTTGTCTTAAAAATATGATAGCATACTTATTCCTGACAAAAGTAAAAAAAAACTGTGTATTTAGGACTTATATCAGTTATAAGAGGTAATCATGATCAAAATAGAATATGAAAAGAAGGAATTGAAAGGACTATAGTGTATATCTAAGATATACCGGCTCTATAAATATATTCCTGATAAAAAGACTATTTAATTATAAGCTTCTATATATGATCAAATTAAATATATACAGATCCTCAGGAATCCTCCAAAGAATAATTATATACTGGGGAAAGGTATTTATTTGAAGTTTTTTTGGTGGATTACAGTTTAGAGCTTGTATAAGCTAGCTATAGTACTTTGTAGGATGAAACTGATCATGGTATACATATTGACTGCAACATCATCGCATGTAACACGCTACACATATTAGTTATGAAGAGATCACTATATAAGATCAATGAACTACTCCAGTTACAACCGGAAAATGGCACTGTAAATTAAAGTATAATATTTGCGCCATTAAAGAGTTTTCTGTTTAAGGATTCAATGAAAACAGTGGTGTAGTTGGATTTTCTGATGTGTGGCCGCCGGCCATGAATCAGTTGTCTGTCACTAATACTGTGTAGCATAGCAGGTTTTCTCCTCTTCGATCGCAACATATATTTTCTGCATGATTTGTGATCTGTCACAAACTACAAACAGAACTCGAGAAGAAAACACATGCAGTAGTCCAGACAGAAACAGCACCAGACATGCATATGATCATATGACAAGAGAAATTTTTGCTTTCTAATTAATTAGGTTTCTACAGCGATCGATACCAATGAACTCTCACATCGATCCATCCGAATTATTTCTGGCAGAGATCGATCATATCTGAGTCTAGCTAAGCTTTGAAACTCTCTCACATATTTGGCCCAAGCTGCAGACTCGATCATATCAAGTCCAAAACATGATCAGGAATTGATGAGATTGAGATATATATCTCTCTATATATATATCTTGTGATGATATATATTCTGCACTGCACTAGTAGTAGTTCTTAGTTCGATCTTACGAGCGGTTAAGGTAAGCGTAGGCGACGCTCTGGAGATCCTCGCAATCTTGGTATCCCGACGACGACGACCTCCACACGCTCTCGTCGGCGGCGAACGACGCCGCCATGCCGCACGACGACGACTCCGCCGCCGCCTCGAAGGCCGCGGCGGCCGCGTGCCCGTCGTCCACGGCGCCGGCGCCCTCCGAGTGCTCGAACGCGTGGTACAGCGAGTGCTGCATGTAGTCCGACCCGGCCGCCAGCAGCGCGGTGATGGAGTCGTGGCCGTGGCCGGCGCCGCCATTGCTGCTATACGCGCCCGGCTGCGACGCCGCCGGCGCGCCGCCCCCATTGCTGCCGCACCACTGGTCGTAGCCGCCGTACCCTAATTGGTCGTCGGCGGCGGTGGCGGCGGCGCTCATGTAGCCGCCCTTGGTGGTGGCGCCGACGTCCTGGTGGTGTATCCCTTGCGCCGCCGCCGCCTTGAGCGACGCCAGCTGCGCCTGCAGCGTCATCACCTGTTCGAACACGCGCCGGGACACCAAGATCAGCAAACCAGCGACGCCGACGAGCGACACATCGATCGAATGAACTATACGAACCTGCTGCTGGAGGGCGAAGATGTGGGCGACGCAGCCATAGATGGGGTCGCGGAGGCGGGCCTGCGCCTCGTAGGAGATAGTGACGGCGGCCTCGGGGCGGTCGGCGAGCGGCAGGTGGGCGAGCAGCTTGGACACGTTGCTGGCGCCGAACACCTTGTGGATGGCGGCGAAGTGCGCCGCCCCTTGCTCGTGGCAGAAGTATGGCGCGAACACGCACCCGCGCACGCACTTGCGCCGCAGAAACTTGCACGCGCCGCACGGCGATCCAAATCCCGTCATCTTGGCCGCCGCTTCTTCTTCTTCTTCTTGCTCCGGTGATCTCGAGCTCCTTCGTGTGCTTCTGCTTATGCTTCTTCTTCTTCTTCGTTGAGGCGGTGGTGATGCAGCAGCAGCAGCTGCACCGGTTGCTTATAAGGGGAGAGAAATGGAGAAGGATTAGGGCCAGGGGATTAAAAAAAATCGATCTTGTCTCCCCAATGGGCAACCAGCTCCATTATTTTGAGCTCTTCTCCTTCTTTGTTTCTAAATTTTATGCCCCATTTGCAGAATTGGAGAGAGCTGGAGCTAAGCTGCTATTTCTACTACTACTTCTACTTCTACTACCACTCTGCTAATCCAGAGGAGAAGCTAAGCTACAGCCATAGTACTAGTACTCACAAAGGACAACCAATTGGGGTATAGCTAAGCTAGGTGTGGTTGGGACTAATTAATTTTTCAGTTTTTTTAAATTAATAAAAATGGAAAAGAAAACTGTTCGATCGATCGATCATTTGCTTGGTTTTTTGGTCTTGTTAGTTTATCTCCTTTGCCTGCTTCTGCAATGATTTCTTTTGTGATTAGTTGGGCTTGGCTGCTGTGAGACTAGCTAGCACAGTTCACTTTATAAATTTGGGGATAAATGGGTTTTTTAATTTTGGATGTATGGTGTAGTACACACATTCATACATCACCTGGCCATGGATAGCTCAAGACGTGGAGTTGTCGCTGTATGCTATAGGTCTCATACTTTTCTTTCTTCTTTTCTTTTTTTGTTCTTGGGTTTTTTTTTTTCCTCAAGGGACACAAGGAAAAGGGAACAATCGATGATGGGAAAGAACTGGTTTTATTTTTTGTGAGAGACATCTCATTGCTAAGTTATCAGGAAAATATTTTTGTGTGCTGTACTAGTCCTTATTTTTCCTCTGCTGTAGGCATATATGTCCAGTCCTCTGACAAAACAATCTAGCAATAAGGTATCAACTGGTAGTTTAAGTATGTTGTTTTCTTATTTGATTAAAAAAGGATGCAATTTGTGCCTTAAGCTGCACCAACTCTTAAACTGTGGCACCAAAGATTGAAACAGAGCAACTGAACTTCTGTCACTCTGCTGCCTCAGCAGCTGGTAGTGTTTCAAAACTCAAAAAGTGTGACACCTGCACTTTTATCCTAAGCATGGCTTTTGCCTTCCACTAATATGAAGGTTAGCTAGCTCACCCAAATTAGGCTGGTCTATACTAATTTTCCATTACATGGTCCTGCCCTATGCTTACCATTTCATTACTATTGTGAGTCCATAACTAGCATATCCTATCATGTTCAGGTTGTAAACATCACTCTACTGCCTCCTAGATTCATTGGCTGATTGGCTCATGTAGTTTATGGAGAACTCTTTTAACTAGTATTAAGTAGTAAAGAACACACTTGAGTTACATGAGTTCATTTTCTTTTCTGTTTAGCCCAACATGGTGCGGTGGTCCTCATCTCACAAAGAAATGGAAAGGAGCAGATAAACAAAAACCAAAGCACCACAAAGTCAGAATCAGAAGAATCAAGAATGTGTGTGCTAGTAGTCCCCATTTTCTGCTGTCCAATGGAACATGAGATGGAACAGCAACAAGTAAACACTCAGATATTCTTGACGGCGCAAACTTACAACCCTAATATTCTCTGCAAACATTCCCACGGGCCTCTCTCGTGTGCATGTTCCCCGAATTTCACCCCTACTGTAACCAAGCAAAATGCAAGAATTGCTACTTCCTAGGCGTTAAAAGCTGCAGATAACGTGTCTATCTGATAGTTTTCACTTCTACCTGACGGGCCGCAAATGGCTATCAATCCAACTAAAAGTGCTCCCTCCGTCTCAAAATAAGTACAGTTTTGTATTGTTTATGTCTAACATTTGACCGTTCGTCTTATTTGAAATATTTTTACGATTAATATTTTTATTGTTATTAGATGATAAAACATAAATAGTACGTGCGACTAATTTTTTTTAATTTTCTCATAAATTTTTCAAATAAGATGGACAGTCAAACGTTATACATGGATTTCCATGACTACACTTATTATGAGACGGAGGTAATAGGATACTTGCAGGCTTGCAGCTCAGCCGCCAAGCACTTCTGAATACTCCCTTCGTCCTAAAAAAGGCAAACCCTGGGTTTCCGTATCCAACTTTGACTGTCCGCCTTATATGAAATTTTTTTATAATTCGTATTTTCATTGTTATTAGATGATAAAACATGATTAATATTTTATGCGTGACTTGTCTTTTTAATCTTTTTCAAAAAATTTTCAAATAAGACGGACGGTCAAACATTGAGCACGGAAACCAGGTTTGTCTTTTTTTAGGACGAAGGGAGTAAGCTGCAGGCTAATGATATGATTACTGTCAGAGTGTCAGGTTAGGTAGAAGTTTCCCCTAATGAACATTTTGTCATGAAATCGAGATGAAGTACTTGCAATCCAACTCAACATTTGGTCGTGGATTAAATTGTTCCTTATAGCAGGTACAAAAGCAGGCTATAAGCCAGCTATAAATATATTTTAAAGAGATAAAAGAAGAGAGAAGAGCAGCGAGCTACAGATCTGTAGTCAACTGCAGCACGGACTCCAAGACGTACTGTGTATATGACAGGTAGGACCAGGTATTAATAATATAGTAAGCAACTATTGTATAAATTGGCTATTACATTGGCTATAGATGATTTGAAGCCAATAGTTGACTATAATATTAAACTTGCTCTTATAAAATGCAAAGCACTGCACTGCAAGCAGATATATCTGAATCTGCTTGGTTTATCAAAATAGAAATGCTGAAAACGCCACAATATGATTATGTGTGTTTTACCATGCCACCTACTAACAAGTGTAGTTCGATATCCTTCAGGATTTTTACATGCTAGTTTCCTTGGGTGTCACATCAGTCTTATAGGAGGTGGCCGCAAATAAATAGTTGAAATGGAAAGAAAGGCTATGGTAGGTCTGGTACTGGAACCCCTTGGGGACTTAATTTTTTTGGATGCAGGCTTAATTGGTCCCACAATGACCACTAATACAACCCTTTCCCATTGTTTACCTTGTAAATTTGTTCCCTCCTGGGGACTAGTGTTAATATGTCAACTTTTGGAAACAGGAAGCACAGAACTATTTCTCCTTATAGCTGTTTCTCTTGTCTACTTTCAAGAACTAATTTCTTCATGGACAAGTTGTTTAACACAATTATAAGAAGATTTAGTTGAAAAGGGAAATAAATATTTGATGCTTAGAATAAGATGCGGTTAAATGATTCTTACCATCAGTTTTTACTATAATAAGTTTATAAAATCTAATAAGTTTATAGTATATCATAGTACTTCCTCCGTTCTAAAATGTAGGCATGTTTTAGGTAGACACTAATATTAAGAAAGTAGGTAGAGATGATTGGAGGATGGTTGTGATTGGTGGAGAAGAGAAGGTAGGTGAAGAAAATGATTGTAATTGGTTGAGAGGAGAGGGTAGGTAGAGAAATAGTTTCATTTTTTGGACAAGTTACTGTGCTAGAAATAGCTACATTTTAGGACTGAGTTAGTACTTTTCATGGCAAATCGATGTATACCTCTTTTGTTCTAAAATTAAGCATATGAAAAATTATCAATGGTCTGGATTTTAAAAGTTTGATCGAATCTTGTCTTAAACATCAAATATTTTTTACTAGAGGGAGTAGCTGCATTTTCTACATACTCCAATGCTCTTATGATGACAACTAAAATTTATCTGAAATAAAAGCTTAACACGAGGTTCTTCTAGCAACAACGGTGAATTAAGCTGGATTACTGAAACTCTAAAAAATAGTGAGCTGGCATAACTGTATAACTAGGGGGGCCATTTGGTACAACCTCTACTCTAAGAACAAAGTAAAGTTTAGGAGCGGCGGAATGCCACTCCCTCCTCGTAGTGCATTTTTCCTGAGAGATCTGCCCGCTTTGTATTATCTAGATCTCGAAAATGTTTGGTACAACTCCAGCTTCATAGGGATTCCGAACTGTAACAAATATGCCCTAAAAGAGTGGCAAAGAGGTGAGTCCCAGACAGACGGGGTCCAGAGGGGAGGAAGGGGACAAGCAGGCCCTGAAACCTTTGAAGGCCGCAAGCAATTGTTGCCTCTTTGCAACGCCGCGCGTGCTCGATCGCCTTGCTCTCACCTGTCATTTCTTCACTCTCCATCCATCCGCATTTTTCCCAATCCAATCAGTCCTCCTCGCATCACCAATTACAGCCTGCATCCATCCATCCATCCACATATCCATGCATCGTGAATGTCATGTGAGAGCCAGCAATCACCACCACTTTTTTTGCCTTCTTGGGGAACCCCGTCTCTTACATTCTACTTGTAGATTCTACTCCTTGGCTAATTTGCTTTTTCAGTTTCCATCTCTGCCTAACACTGTACTACTACCCAATCTCCAGGCTCTGCATATGCTTCCTTTGCACCTGTCACACAAAGCTAAAACATGAATCTTCCTGTTCATTGTGAGCCATATGCATGATGAAACAAGTCGGTAGAAAAGATGCCAAGATCGAGCACACATTGCCCACAGCTAGTGACTGATTAAAGAAGCAAATGATGACTCAATATATGGGGCCTGTACTAGTAGCAAGATCAAGGTAGCCACCCACTACTAGCCGATGAAACCCACATTGATAATAGTATTATCGATTTTCATCAGAATTTAGGACATGTTTTTTGTAACTTGTGCTGATGTGTTCTGCCAGAGCTGGGACCCATCCATTGCCGTCGTAGCCAGCCAATTTAGCGGCCGGGAAACCAAGAGAAGTGGGGCTATATATAAAAACTAGTGCAGAAAAAAAGCTCTTTGAAGAGGTTGGCAGTTTGGCATTGCATGCACTATTGCAAATATGCGTTACATGGAGCAAGGAAAGGACATGTTCCAAGTATTCCTGGGGATGAGCAGATGGAGCTTAGCAGCAGTGTCCCCAAATACTTTAGCACTGACAGCGAGTTCAGCTCAGTGGTGGGTCTCATTTTTGCTCTCCTACTCTCCCACAAGTTCCATGAAACGAATGCTAGTGCCCTAGCTCTCTCTCTCTCCCTCTCTCTCATCCATCGATCAACCCCCGACATTTGCATAATATCAAAAAGATTGCTAGTACCAACATGGCTTAATTGGTAGTAGTATTTTTGTGTGTGTCTGTCAGGTAATCGATCAGAAGATCAGATGGTAAGTACAACTATAGCTTAGCTACTGCACTGAGAGTCTGAGATTAATTTGTATTGCTGCTCGATCATTCTTGTGAAGTTTGGTGTGATCTAGCTAGCTTTGCTTCATCAGATGCTCACTGGCATGCGTTTTTTAAGGATAGCTGATTTCAAGCAAGAGTACCTAATACTGGTAGTAATTAACACTCAGTTTCAGACTTTCAGTATAAAAAAATCAGTTTTAGACATTGCTAATAAGAGTATTTAATTGGGTGTCACCAATCATCAGAGAAGTCAGAGAGGCTTCACTTGAAGCCTCACAGTTTCTTAACAACATCCACCACTGCTCTGATCAGAGAACCTTGACTGGATACAGGTTAACACCACCAGCAATTAAGACGGCGAAATTCTTTACTTGTTCAGATGATGAGACTGCCAGAAGCATATGATTTGTCCCCCAGATGCATGAGACGTTGCTTCAACTCTTGTGCCAGGAATCGCGCGCGCTTCAACACGGCCGGCCTACAATATTCTCCACACGAGCAAGCAGATTGCTTGCAGATGAACATGATGATGATGATCATCATCATCATGCAAATGTTGGTCAGAAGAATGGTGATGGCGACTCGTCAGGGTCCAACAGTTCACTAGCTAAATGCACCATCAGCTCTAGCTCTTTACCGTGTAGCTGATGCGAACTGCTGTTCGGCAACGTGTGATGCATAGTGGCGGTGATAATTCCGCGGCGTTTCTTCGCAAATTGCATAGTAGTTTAAGCCCTGGAGACTGATGGAGACACAGGGTTCGGTGCTCTGACCAAACGCGTGCTTATGTAAATGACTAAATGGAAGTATATAGTTTACATCTCATTGCCACTGAATGACAGTTAATTAAACTTTCTTTTCGGCAAAGTTAGTCTATAATTAATTTGATCAACGCTGTTCGATCAAATTTACGCTATCCATATATATATGCATGATCTCGATCTGACGATCTCTGTCGCTCTGATTTATTGACTCTGATTTGATCAGTTAGAACTGAAAAGGAGATAATTAGGACATGACGAAGATTAGTGGGGAGCATGTTCGCCACGTCCTACTACAAGTTAGAAATTATCTGGTCAAAGAAATCGAAAATTAGAAGCCGCTAATCCAAAGGTGAGGGGTTAACTAAATGAATTAGCAGGTTAAGCGTCACGGCTCACATGGCGTGCATAAGCTAACAAGGCGCCAAACGGTTGGGTGGCTGGTCAAATTTGGCCCTTTCCGTTGAACGGTCGGTGGTCCAAAATAACCGTAACGTACCCGTCCCGGGCAAATTTGTTTTTTTTTAAATCAAACAAATTCAAATCCAAATTAACGCCATGAACAGCTTGCAAATAGCTCTGCACGTGTGGGGCCGAACAACACGTGCCACATGATTGCAGGCTTAATTCGATCGGTACTTCCTAATCTAGGGTTTCTCTCTAGCTTAAATATCATAGTTGGGTTTGCTTAACATCGTTGCATTATTAGCACGAGTAATTAACTCGTCGCACGGTCTAATCATACGTCGTTGATTACAATATTGTGTGTTCGATCGTCATGTACCCACATGAATCCAGGTCCACATTGGTATAGTCAAATACGGAGCGAAAGTTATTTATATATATATGAAACCCCAGTTGTGTTTATTATATTTTTGCGTGACATGATATGGTGATTAAGGTTTATGCAAGACGCCAAGACGGAACAAGCAACTGGTGACGATTGGCAAATTATATTGCTGTGTTTAATCCCAGTTACTCCTTCTCTACGTAGTTCTCACAAATGGTGCCAAAATTTGGGTCTTGGAAGAAATTACGTCGTTGCATTCTGCAGATTTGTTTTTTTGCATGTAATTAACTTTCGCCGCAAAAGATGTTGAGAAGAGGACTTGAAAACATACGGTCACTGATACTGTTTGTCTCGTAAGTTGTCGTTTTAGGAGTATCAAATCATGAACTAGTTCGGTCTCTGAAAACTCCAGTTTGTTTGCAGTCTCCGTTTCTTCAGAAGTGCAGGACAACGCAGTGCCTGCCTGAAATTTCATACGTCAGATCGCTGAAGTGAACGCATATTCTTTGGCTTGAATGGTTTTGAACGCTTGAAGTCTTGGATCAAGAAATGGTCATTGAGATCTTAGCTGAGAATGATACATAGATTTGTCGGTGTGATTGTATAACGGATAAACAGCTTGGCGTCGACGTGGATCCAGCTTGTTAATAGTTCTAATGGAATTAGATTTATGGCTGCTTTTCCAGAGCAGTCAATCTCCAACATAGAAGAAGCTTAACAGAAAATACGCACAATTCCAAACAATACATAGCAGACGAGTCAAGCTTTCACCATCTGTGAGTTTCTTAACTTTCCTTTTTGCTTTATTTCGCTTCACACAACCTGTTATTCAAATCTTCTTCTTCTGCACCTGAATCGTCTGCAGGAAACATTTGTTCAGTTATCCAAAATGGTAAAACCTGATTAAATATTTGACCTGACAGATCAATTTTTCACCTAAAAAAAATAAAAGCCTCTCTAGCCGGTCAATCAGTTTTGGAGATCATCACTCTCCTACGCTACCCATTTCAGTTCCCTTGTCACTGTCCAAGGCAAAAATCTACCACAATGTTCGTCTTAATTTATCTCTCAACATGGGCTATCTCTCATCGCAGTTTAATTCACAAGCCTATTGCCGCTCGATGACACATCTAGTGTACATAAACCTGATTGATTTTATTGGTGATATGGGTCCGGGGGTATCATGTTTAGAGGCCCAGAGATTGGACGGAGGAGGCTGTCCCCCAATGCCACGTGGCCCTCCCCCGAGGGGAGTGAGGCCCAAGGTGGGGTGGCGGCCACTCCTTCCCAAAGACTAGTCGGAGGAGGCTGCCCCCCAATGCCACGTGGCCCTCCCCCGAGGGGAGTAAGGGCCCTAGGTGGGGTGGCGGCCACTCCTTCCCAAAGACTAGTCGGAGGAGGCTGCCCCCCAATGCCACGTGCCCCCCCCCCCCCCGAGGGGAGTGAGGCCCGAGGTGGGGTGGCGGCCACTCCCTCCCAGAGATTGGACGGAGGAGGATGCCCCCCAATGCTACGTGGCCCTCCCTCGAGAGGGGTTGGGCCCGAGGTAGGGCGGCGGCCACTCCCTGGCCGAGACTAGAGGGGTAAGGCTGCCCTAGGCGCCACGTGGCCCTCCCCCGAGGGGGGATCGGGCCTGAGGTCGGGCGGCGACCGCCCCCTCCCGTGACTAGGGGTCGGGCTCCCCCGACCCCCTCTCTAGGTCATCACATACGGTGGGTTAGGTGTCCGCCTACAGGTGCCCACTTACCTGCAATTATGGCGATCCGAGCGATCGCGTCACGCCGCATTTAATGTGGCGTGCAGTGTACTCAACCGGTCTGTGACCGGTCGAATCACCGATGGGACTGGGTAGTGCGCCTGTCCGCTGCTCGTGTGTCAGGCAGCGTGCAACCTGACATGTCCCATCAAATAATGGTGGTGAGAGGTTCTCATCCTTTTATCCCAGCCGGAGTCGGTCCTCCCGCCCTGGTCAAAGCTAGGCTCCCGTTTCCCGGTGTAATAGGAGCCCAGAAGTCTTCGCCCATTAAAAGCAACTGACATGGGCGCCCCTTGTGTCAGGCGGTAAGATTTGGCAGGCCCCATCATCAAGATGACGTGCGCTTGCTTCCTAAGTCAAGAGACAAGATAGGCATTTAATGCAAAACACTTCTCCACTGGAGCTAGGTTTTTGGGCCCATATGGTAACCCCTTGAGGTATAAAAGGAGGTCCAGGCCTAGTAAAAAAGGGAGGGATCCGGGACGATCCATTTTAACGCTCTAGAGCAGTCTCTAGGCCCAGATGATCAACACCACATTTTACGTCAACAAGGGGATCTTGTAATCCTTGACTCAAGGAGCATAGCACAGGAGTAGGGTATTACGTTTCTTAGCAGCCCGAACCTATATAAATCCCTTGTGTCTCTTTTGCCTCGAAAACCTCGGATCTCACCCACTGTCCCCGGCCGAACCAAAAAAGGGGATCTTACGATCTCCCGCTAGAGAGGATCACTCCTCGACAGATTTAATCCATCAGACGTCGTAGCGTCTGCAGAGCAAATTGTGAGCTTAGCTCAGCTTCATCTTCAGTTTCAGTTTCAGTTTCAGTTCGCTGAGGGAGGGAGACAGAGCTGGCCACACGAGCGCGCCCTGCCCGGCGGTCGCGGGACACGACGCAATCACGTCGCTCTCTGCACGGATTAGCCCTAAACTAAACAAAAAAAATATATATTCCATCATCAAGAGAGAGCTATAGCTATTAGCTAGCTAACAGTTGCATTTTCTGGTTCCCGTTTTGTTTTTCATGAAAGCTAGCTGAGTGATCAGATCAGTACTTGATTTGTACTATTATCTTATTGAGAGTGAGGGAGATGGTGTAGTTTGATGTGGAGGCAGATCTTCCAAACCCACCCTAAAACAATCTGAAACTAAAACGTAAGTAATAACTAATAAGACGATATAGCTAGTAATATATTTATACATGTGTAGTACTACTATTTTATGGTAGTTAATTGATTGATCAGTTTTATTAGTAGTAGGTGCAATGGAACAAGGCATGGAGTCACTTCATGCCGAGCAGCACGTCAAATGGAAGCAAGAGTTCGTGACAGAGACTCCACAGTTTGGTGCCATTAGGACGTGGCAAAAGAAAAAAAAAGAAGGCTTTAAAAATACTTGAAGAAAGCTTGTGAGATAGCTAGATTAGCCACTGTGGAGATTGGATGTATTAGAGGACCAAAGACTTGACCGGGCCACTTTTGGGTTGCATGTGTGCATCTTATAACTACTTTGGTGATGCATGAAATATATGAGAGCCCGTTTGGTTTGAAATTAAGTTGCTGTTTGCCGTGAAATACTGGCGTTGTAGTTGTTGTGGCAAATGAGATTCTCATCCCCATTGTCCACCCAAAATTAAGTGTATAAGCTGATATATGTCATGCTTCAACTCTGATTTTATATAAAACGGTAAAACCTATTCTTTTTTTCTCGGCCATGGAGTAACTATTTAAGAGTACAAACGAACAATATAAGAAATTCATATATATAATTTATTATAGATATGCAGAAGTACAGGAAGTGTGTGTTCATCGTTTCATTACTCGATGTATTCATTAATCATTATCTCGAAGAAACTCTTGTCTGTTACCCCGTGGACTGTGGTTGGGAACAAATCTCTCACGTACGAAAAAAGAAAGATCCATTAGCACGTGGTTAAAACTTAAAGTAATTAATATGATTTTTTAAAAACATTTTTCTATAGAAACTTTTATTAAAAAATACCGTTTAACATTTTGGAAAGCTTATGCACGAAAAACGAGAAAATAAAGTTGGGAAAGTGACTAAAAAAACACACATCATGAGACACATAAGCTTAATAAGTTGTGTGGTGAAGAGGGTATGAAATTTATGAAATTTTAGGAATGCCGCAACGATATTATTTCAGCCGATTTTTGTATTTTTTTATGAATTTTGGTAACATTTGTTCAAAATTGACTAAATTTTGTTCCAAATTCGGATATTTCGGACCGAAATTTCAGAAATTTCGCCATATCGACGCTGCCCGATACAAACACCGTAAACGAAAAGTTGAACCCTGCACTGAAGAGACGGTCAAGAACGTTAGAGTACGTGGCCGGTTGCTGAAGTGTGGAGGAAGAAAACTCGCCTAACTAACAACAGCCGGAACACTACTCGCATAGGGTTTGACACATTTACGTGCGTTCACTTTCAGTTAAGGAAGCGTTGCCGGCCTGCTGTCTGAACCTGAACTTGACTCTCCCTCGGCTTGTCAGTTAGTGTGAAGACGCAGCTAGCAGCAGCTTGTGTGGACTTCAGGCGCAATGGTACTGTAGCACAAGAGAGCATCACAGCCGACTGGCACCGTAGAAATTCAGGTTTTCCTTGTATTAGTTGGTACATTCTGCTGCTGATTAGGGGCACCCAATGGGTCTCAGAATGCGCTGCTAGGAACAGTTCCTTGGCGAGTCAAGAGTTTGACCAATATTAGGTCCCTTAGATTCTGCAACATTGTCGTAGGATAGGATCCAGATTCCAGCCATATGCTTTTCAGAGTTTAGGCTAACAATCTACACCAAACCTGCAAATCATCCAAAAACCAGCTTCCAGCTTCGATCACCCAAATCGTGGCCTTGACAACAGAGGCCCAAAGCATTGTTTCGCCGCCAAAATAAGAGCCCAAGCATTGTTCATGTCTGAAGATTACATCACGTCATAAGCCTTGGACCGTCAAGAAGTCAAGATGTTTGCGTTCTCAAACATAGAGATCACAAAAGGCTAAAAGGACACCGCAAAAGCCCAAGCAGAGAAACACCAAGTCACTAACCCTTCGCATCAGTAATAACATTGAGTGCAAAATAATCAAATGGGTAATTTAATCCTTGGAAGCCTAGTTCAACAAACAAATCGCGAGTACATATACTGATACAATCTAGTCCCCTAACCCTCCACTCACACCTCATTAGGGTCGTGCCCTTCAAAAATGAATCCGATACATCTAAGGGCAGCACAACTGGTACTGTAAGCTTGTACTCCAAAATAAACTGTCCCCCATCACCGCCGGAGGCCATGGCTATCTAAAACGCCCTAGTTCGTCTTCGACTTGGGAGCCTTCTTCTTGGCCTGCCTCTTGGGAATGGAGTTCTTCATGCCCAGGAAGAAAAGAAGCGCCCCAAAGAGAGCCAAATTCTACAACGACGAGTCATATTATTTCATCACATTGGCAGGGTAAGGTAAATTTGGCAGATCTCCGAACAGAGAAAATTGTGTATATACCTGTGTGAACTTCATGAAGAGCTGCACAAATTCGGACTTCTCCATGTCGTAGTTGTAGAAGTCGTAGACAACAGGTGTGATAAAAGCGAGGTAAATCAGCTGCAGAGGGGAAAAAAAAGTAGTCCATTAGACCATGCCCAAACGAAGTTGCAGAGGAAAAAACAATTCAAGCTGGTCCAAATTCACAATGAACAGAATTGGAGTAGAGCACATATCACCATAGCCCTGTGGTTGGCTGGAAATGGTGGTTAGTTAGATAAGCAAGGTAAAAAGATAAACCAACTTCTACTGATCTATAGGATCCATAGGAGTGAAAGCAGAAAATTAAGAAGTAACTATCTTCTAGCTTTGACAATATGCACCTAGCACAAACAGAATTGTGGAAAAAAAACAAGGAACCACAGAAAGAGCTCCATCAATCCATCATTCAGACTGATGAAACAAGGAAATGGGCACATCTATGGAAGGTGAGTATATAAATACAGTAGCGCACATTCTGTAAATGAATTCTAGACTTTATTGGTCAATTATGTGGAGTTTACGCCTTTACGATGAACACCATAGTTACAGGGTTTAGGAACTACGAACAAGAGCATCAGCAGATTACAGAGGCAAACACTATGCACTAAAAATTTTTATCAGGCTTGAAGTTGGAGGAAACAACATGCAAGCCCCAAATGTTCACTTGCACAGAGCTTACATCAGATAAGTGAGCAAAAAAAAAAAAAACAATGACCCTAAAGTGAAAATTCCAGTCCCAAATAAATTGCTCACATTTAAATGACTGATAATCAAACAATCCAGCATGCGGATTGTGGAACAGCTAAGTTTTCAGCCAAAGCACTAAAAGTTTCAAATCACATATTCATCAGATAATTGTCAAGATTCCCATCAAGAATACTTTCAAGTAAAGCCCCTAATCTTCTGTGAAGTGTTAAAAGAACATTGGCACCGAGGAGAATGTGAAGATTAAATATAAAGAAAAATGTATTATAGCATAACAAGTACTGAGTACATACCAGGAGATAAGCACCAAACGAACTGCTCAGGATAAAAAGGAGACCTCCCAGACCCTTCAGACCAATGGTAGCAGCAACAATGTGCTTCAACTGGATAAACAGAACAAGTTAGTGATTAGAGCATCACAGCTACATAAAGTATATAATGGCTAAAGCAGCAAATCTTCACCTCAACATGAGGCACTGCTACTCCCAAATGTGCAGAAATATTTTTGGTGAAGACATTATACTTAGGCCGAAGGGCCTTTGCAGCCGGTCCACCATCAGCTCCAAATTCACTAAACCTGCATCCAGAACCAATTATAACTTAACAAATGAACGCACGTTCAGAACGATCAGATGTTTAGTACTTAGTACCGCACAATCAAAAGGATGGAATATTATCAAGTACTTACCATCCATCTAGTCAGGTAAATTATGAACATTTGATGAGAAATTGAAACATTAACATTAACAGATTTGCTGTTAAAATGTATATTGGACTGCCAAACTCATCACTACCGTTTCAGTCATTTGTCCCTTTCATCCCAAGATCAAAGAACCAAGTCAATCAAGAGATGCATGCACACTTATTAAACCACATCACGCGTCATTGTGTGAACCGGCAAAAAATTGTGGAACCAAACTAATTGCCAATTCAGGATAAATATTACAAATTTGCCAATTCAGGATAAATATTACAAATAAGCTTTAATTTACTGTATGGTTTGATAGATTATTTCACACTGTTTTGGTGGGAGCATCTTAATGGGACTGAAGCTTCGGGTACGTTACGAGTTAAAACAGTGGTTTCCCGTTATTCATTAAAAAAAAGGATATTGTTGTTACATAAGACGAGATATCAGTGTCACATCCGAAGATTCCATGTACATACGGATGTCCATGTACTGTTATATCCGTTGAGTGCGCCACAAGATTGAAGGAAAGCTATCAAAATTCCAAAACCAACACCTCATCTTTCCACAACTCTGGGAGCAAATTTGATAGGTACGGAAGAGCAGGTACATCTGGAGTATTTTTTTCCCCAGGATTTCCCTGAACTAACTACGCAAAATATATATAATATATATATATATATATATATATATATATATAACTGGCTGATTTTTTTTAAAAAAAGGTATTCCAGATTTCGTGTCTTAGATCTTAGTAGCAGAGTAAATTAGGTGCAAAAATTAAGTGATTATCAACGCTAATTCCAGCAGCAGTCACATCATTTCGTATCAAAGCGGAACTGCATTTCACTGTATAATATAACTCACTCAATGGGGCGCCATTTCATTTCAAACCGAAAGCTTCCAGAAAATCCAGTGGAGTGGCACAAATCAAGGAGGCATCAAAACATGCTCAAGCCCAGCAGCAAATATGTAAAACTCAAACCTACTGCTCACCAGATCAAACAAAATGAGACGAAACAGCGGTCACTCCAGGAATCTCTAGCTTATTTCTCTGCAAATCGCCATCCCAATACCACAATTCAGCAGCCCAAAGTTGGATCAAAACATGCAGAAACCAAAACTGGCCCCGTTTCCATTATAGAAACCGAATCGGCCCCCACCAGATCCAGGCATCAGTGCATCACACAACCCCCATGACCCCACGAAACCAACCAGCCACTAAGCCCACCGCGAGATCTAAGCACCTGAGAGAGAGAGAGTTCGACGTTCCAAACCCCCACAAGTCCCCTCAAATTCCGCGGCCACCACACCAGATCTACCGAAACCGACCTCAAACCGAACCCAGCGATCCAC
The DNA here is from genome assembly GCF_000147395.1 of Oryza glaberrima. NCBI lineage: Eukaryota > Viridiplantae > Streptophyta > Magnoliopsida > Poales > Poaceae > Oryza > Oryza glaberrima. The sequence continues at coordinate 2,615,698 of NC_068328.1, forward strand.
ACACGACGACAATGAGAGTCATAACCGCAGGGGAGAGTGGAGCTGAGAAGAGAGAGAGAGATGGAAGGCGACGCAATAACAAGTAAACAAACGTACTCCTGGTAGGCGGAGAGGAGGAAGACGGAGGCGAAGAGGACCCTCCCGGCGAAGGAGACGAACCCCATCTCGCGCTGCGGCGACGGCGAGGGGAGAGAGATGCGGTGGTGGTGGTGGTGGCGATGGGGTAGCCGCGGCGACCTCCGTGCAGTGCTGCTCTGGGGATGGAGACGTGGAGAGGCCCGTGTCCGAGCCCCACACTGTACTTATAATAAAGAGTAAATTTCACAAAACTACATATATTGGTTCAAGTTGTAGAAAACCACACATATTTTGATACTTGGCACTTAAGTACAGATAGTTTAGTTTCACAAAACCACACTATCGATGAATGGATTCACTTGTGATATGACGACGTGGTTGTTTCATCTAGTATGAGGACGTAGTATCATATTAATTTCGTGCGATGGCTGGTAATAGGATGTCATGTCCTCGTCCTAGGTGAAACAGCCACATCATCTCACGAGTGAATCTATACATCGATAGTGTAGTTTTGTGAAACTACACGACCAAAATATATGTACTCAAGTGTGAAAGTGTCAAAGTGCGTGTGGTTTTCTACAACTTGAACCACAAAATATGTAGTTTTATGAAATTTACTCTATAATAAACGCGGGTTCTGAGCATTGTGGCCGAGCTTTTCGGGAATTAACCCTCCAGTTCTTCAATATTTACATTACACGGCTCCGTGGGTGAAGCTTCTTCGGACCTTCGTGTGATCATGTCTGAATTTCAGACTCCGTGCGCTACATCGAATTTTCAGGATGCCTGAAATTTAGGGTGTGTTTAATTCCTGAAAAAAGTTGTAAGTTTGAAAAAGTTAGGAGTTTAAAAAAAAAAAGTTGAAAGCTTATACATGTAGGAAAGTTTTTGATGTGATATGATGTGATGGAAAGTTGAGAATATGGGGCAAACTAAACACGGCCTTAGTTTTCGTGTAATTCTATGTCTGTGTAACTTTAACTTTTGATCACCAATAAATTTTAAATGGTTAGATCATGATGTAAGAAAAAATTATATCTATATATGGGATACAACATACTTCGTTAATACTCCCTCATTCCCAGATTAATCATTATATAATGAAATTTAAAAATTCTTAAATTGATCATCATATAACCGCTTGTGCACGAGTTTTATTAGAATACAATTAATGCAGCATGGGAGAATGAGTACATGCTAAAGTGTAATTGGTTTTGTTAGAACATAATTTATGCAGCATGGGAGAATGAGTGTATGCTAAGGTATAATTGGTATGGTGTTTTAATCGATGTATGCTATTGTAGGAAAATGTGTGTATGGTGTCTTGATTTATGCGATTTAAATTATATTTGTTCTTGGTGCATAAATATATATGATGATCAATTTGGGAATGAAGAAGTATGAAATTATTTGGAGTATGTATACATTTTTTAAAAGAAATACAAGTAGTTATAGATTAAAGATGAATATAGTAGCTAATGACAAGCATTAGAAGTTAGAGGGAGTATCAAGTATGTAAGATTTGACAACCATATTAAAAATATTGATTTAATGTTGTTTGTGTAGGGAAGCAAAGCACCAGTAATGTCGTGACAAAATCATAACATTATGGGTGCATAACTTCTCTAGTATTCCAAGTTTCCAACAATTTGTAAGCCTGTGCATGCATGTGCACTTTTCGTGTAATAAAGAAAACAATATTTGTGTGTTTAAATCAAGAATAGGATTATTGGGTCTTTTTAGTGGAAGGAATTATATATTTGTGCATCGCAATGGGACTTAAAATTTACTTTGTGCATGGAACTTAATTTAGTTTGTTTAATTTCGAAATTTGCATGCCAAGGTTTGCTTTTCAAATTTTTATTGTTGTGCATTATATTAGTATTTCTTTCATGCTTGTAAAATATATCTTCTCGAGAGACAAACTTGTGCTGCATTGCTCAAATAATTTGTCTAAGTTTATTTCTAAAAACAATTAATTTGACCATAAATAAGTATATTATACGTTTCAGTTTATCCACATTCACCACTTTAGAGCGGGGGACTAAATTTCTCAAGGTGGAGCCGCTATCTCCCAAACACTTCCTTGCAAGAAGGGATAGAGACACAATACTCTTGCAACCTTTTTACTTCTGTTTATTTCTTCGTTGCCACACATGTAAAGAATCTCAACAAAAAAATTGACAGATAATCTTCAGGCAAAACTCATTCAGGGCTTTGCTAATGAGTCAAAATGATTGTATGGATCTACTAGGAAGAAACGTGGTTTTAACGAACTTGTCGCAACAAATGGAATTCATCATGTACTAGGGGGTGTTTAGATCAGGGGTAAAGTTTTAGCGTGTCACATCAAATATAGAGACACACATTTAAAGTATTAAACGTAGTCTAATAATAAAACAAATTACAAAATTCATCTGTAAACCGTGAGACAAATTTATTAAATCTAATTAATCCGTTTGCAAATGTTTACTGAGCGGGGGACTAAAGACTAAATTTCTCAAGGTGGAGCCGCTATCCCCAAACACTTCCTTGCAAGAAGGGATACAGACACAATACTCTTGCAACCTTTTTACTACTGTTTATTTTCTTCGTTGCCAATGTAAAGAATCTCAACTAAAGAATTGAGAGATAATCTTCAGGCAAAACTCATTCAGGGCTTGCTAATAAGTCAAAATGATTGTATCGATCTACTAGGGAGAAACGTGGTTTTAACGAACTTGTGACAACAAATGGAATTCATCATATACTACTGAGGAGGGGTGTTTAGATGTAGGGGTGTAAAGTTTTGGTGTGTCACATTGGATATATGGACATACATTTAAAGAGTCTAATAATAAAACAAATTACAGAATCCGCCTGTAAATTGTGAGACGAATTTATTAAGCCTAATTAATCTGTCATTAATAAATGTTTACTGTAGCACCACATTATTAAATCATGGAGCAATTAGGCTTAGAAGATTCGTCTCGCAAATTAGTCGCAATCTGTCCAATTAGTTTTGTTTTTAGCTTATATTTAATACTTCATGCATTTGTTCAAACGTTCGATGTGACATGATGAAAAATTTTGGGGGGATTTAATAGGGCCTAGACCATCTTTCTCTCAAAAAAGCTCATAAGTTTCAGCCGTGCAGATCATATACCATCCCTGAAATTTCGGGAAACGCAAGGGGGCCATCTGTCAAAATCCCCGGATAAAATCCCAAACCGCGGGCCGGGGCAAAAGCCGTATCGCCGTATTGCGCCGACCACCGAGTCACCCTCACCCCGGATCTCAGACAAACTTCGCCCGGATGCCCATGTCGAAGCGGGGCGAGAGAGAGGGCGCGCGGTGAGGTGGGTGGGCCGTTGCGAAGCGAGAGGCCGACGAAATTTGAATCGGGAAGCGCGTGGAGGGGAGGTGGGGAGCGGAGTTGGGGGAGGAGGAATGGCGTGCAGGTGCGCGCGGGGTGGTGGTGGGTGGCCCCGTCGTGGGGGAGACGGATGGATGGACCACCATAAGCTTGCGCAGGAGGGTAGGGGGGGACCTAGGGTGGGGATGGATGGCAGGAATCAGGATGCCGTAATTGCTTTGCCCTTCGCTTTCCGTCGCACTTCACTTTTCGTGTCCAGCTGGCAGGACCGACACTGGCACGAGCAGTAATTTCTGCACATTCAACCATTTATTGTTGTACATTACAGTATCACCGTTTATTTAATACAGCTGGCAATGCGAGCTTCTTTTTAATTTCGTGTTTGCTGTTTTAAATTTTTAAAACTAAGGCCGTGTTTAGATTTAAAGTTTAAAACCTAAAAACGTCACATCGAACTTTTCTACGCACACAAACTTTCAATTTTTTCGTCACATCGTTCCAATTTCAATCAAACTTTCAATTTTGACGTGGAACTAAACACACCATAATACTAAATTCTTGCACTCAAAATAAAGGTGTGTTTCACGTCAAAATTGGAACTTTGATTGAAATTGGAACGATGTGACAGAAAAGTTAGAAATTTGTGTGTGTAGAAAAGTTTTGATGTGATGGAAAAGTTGAAAGTTTAAAGAAAAAATTTGGAACTAAACTCGGCCTAAATAAAATAATAGCATCTTCAATAGCATTTGTAACCCATCACAACTTTTCTTAACCCGTGTGAGGGCAGGAGCAATGTGGCGTGTCTCTAGCCCTCCTGAAAATGCGAAATCAGCGCGAGATAATCATCCCCAAAGTACATGTTATCATGAGGAGACGGAGGCACGTGATTCGCAGCGCACGCACGATGGGTTTTCTGGTTCACGTGTGGACTAGCGACGGGCGGAGAACTCATCCTCCTGTGTGGGAGCAAGGCGCTATGCAAAGAGACGGGTTTAATTGCCACGTACGTGAAAGTCCGAGCTAGCGCTCAAGTAACTGTATTGTAAAGGCCCCGATGCCTACCCTAGAGTTTTTAGGGTGTCGATAACATGAAACTGTTTAGCCGCTGAGCAGCGGAGCAATGTGGCTTAGACAAGCAAAAACAGCACATAGGAGACAGCTGCCTTGCCGAGCCCCATCATCCACAAAACTACCGCGATGAGCACTATGTGGCATCTGTGTACGCGGTTGAAGGAAAAAAAAGGAGAGGTTTGAGTGCGGGTTTCATTAATATGAAAATTATGTTGGAGTTAGATACTACTTCCTCCATTTCATATTAATTTTTGGAGTTAGACATATATGTGTATAGATTCATTAATATCTATATGAATATAGATAATGCTAGAAAGCCTTATAATATACTCTCTCTATCTACTTTTGATAGTCATATTTTCAAATCTGAAAATTCTATTTTTGATAGGCATATTTCAATTCAACAACCTATCATCTTAATGACTTTCTCGGATTTAATGCATGACTCTTCGTTCTTCCACACAAGATTGGCTACTTGAGCATCGTGAAATGTAAATATTAATGAACCGCTTGTTTACAAGGAATGACTAGTAGCATGTTTAAATGGATGATAAGTAGAATTACTTATTATTGGTCTGTGTGCTAAGATGAAATGATTATCAAAAGTAGATGGAGGGAGTATAACGGAGGGAGTATAATATAAGGATGAAACTTACATAGAGGGTCAAATGAAGATAGTGATAAGTTAAATTTGGCACCTCTCTATGGTAGGAATACAATATGATGTTTTTATCTCTTGGATGAGAGAATGTCTGTGCTAATGAGTAGTAGGAGTAGAATGAGTGTGGACACTTGTAATCAATGAACTTGTCGGTAAAAGAGCCGTGTACTGTCAAACTCATGCTAATTAATCAACGTCCAACTAACATAAGTTTACTTAATCAATGATAGAGACGTGAATACTTCCACAGAACACTCCTACAATCCCTTGGAAATTACAGCCATTGACTTTGACCAGACAACACTCCAAACAGTATACATTCACGAGAGTCATGACGAAGTTCGGCGGAACTTACAAGGAGCTCAGAAATTTTGAGTGAAGCATTCCAAATCTCCAGCATTTTGATGCGTCCAAGAAGTTCAGCAAAAATGCTGACGTCCCAGAAAGAAAAATGTTGTGTAGCCATCGAGCCTTCAGAAAGCTTCAAAGTTACTTGCAGACTCCCAAGGCATTCCAGCAAAGTTTGATGAACTTTCTACTGCCCATTCCGTGACAGCAATTCGCAAGGAAACAAAAGATAATCTAATATATTCAGTACTAAACTAGCTAGCACTGCTGATAAATTGGCCCATTTTACAAGTAGCTCAGGTATATGATCTGAAGTTGGAATGTTGCTGGCCCAACCCACACTGCTAAGTGCTACTGCTACACCAGTTAGTAGAATTGGCCCGTCATAATTCAGAAGACAAATCAACCAAACTGGCTGATTACAACAGAAGGGACCAATCAGAATTCAGAAGAACAAGAAACACATTGCAAGTTTGCAACACAGCTCTGAACTTTGTGACAGACGTTTGTCACAAGTCACACGACCCGTTGAAGAGTCGTGGACTTGTGGTAAGAGGCAGTGGAAAATCTGTGTTCACCAGAGGTCAAATCAGAAAACCACAATGTACAGAATTTTAACGGCGTTGCTTCTTCCTGAGCACCAACTGAATCTGATCTCCCTTTTTACTTCTTCATCCTCCTCGGCTCCTCCTGGTCATTCTGCGCCGCAGAAAAATCGGTGATCCTCGCCTGCTTCTCGCAGTCCAGATCGGATTCCTGCTCTTTGTTCGCGTTGTATTCCTGATCCTTGTCTTTCCCCCACAGCAACATGTAGAGGCCGAGTATGACAACCACTCCTCCGATTATGCTGCAGATTGTAGAGCAACAACAGTGGAGCAGAATTCATTTTTCTGAACATTTTCAGTTCGGTTTGTTGATGACCGAGACATTTGCTTCAAATTATGAGCAGCTTTAATTCTTACCTTCCAACGTATAGATTTTCACCAAACATGAAGTAGGCCAGGACGGCCACCATGATCGTGGAGAGAGGGTTGAACATGGTGACGAAGACGGGGCCCTTCTTCTCGGTGCACCATAGCTGAGCGAAGACCGTGAAGCCATTGCAGGCGAATCCCTGAAGAACAACCAAATGTACAGTTCATGAGCAAATTGAATTGGATTGTTTTTTTTTTTCTTGCAGGTGATAATTGGTGGTCTCGCTTACAGAGTATACGATGCACCAGAACTTGAGGCCGAAGCCTATGCGCCAATCTTCCGGCTTGTGCTGCATGAACGCTGTGAAGACAGCAGACTGTATTCCTCCCACAGTGCACATCCATGCTGTCAGTGACAGCTGGGCTGGGTACCTCTTCAACGACGAAGCCTACAATTTCGACCAAAATCAAATTGGCATTAATTACACTAACAGAAGTACTAATAATTTACAACCAAATTAAATTATCTCCTAATCACGTCTACTCCCTCCGTTTCAGAACCTATGTGTTTTAGTTTTATGCTAAGGGGGTGTTTATACCGAGGGATGTAAAGTTTTAGCGTATCACATCGGATATTAAATAGGGTATTGCATAGGGTGTTCAGACACTAATAAAAAAAACTAATTACAGAATTAGTCAGTAAACCGCGAGATGAATTTATTAAGCCAAATTAATCTGTCATTAGCAAATGTTTACTGTAGCACCACATTGTCTAATCATGGAGCAATTAGATTTAAAAGATTTGTCTCGTAAATTAGTCGCAATCTGTACAATTAGTTATTTTTTTAGCCTATATTTAATACTTTATATAGGTGTTCAAACGTTCGATGTGACATGGTGTAAAATTTTAGAAATGGATCTAAACAAGGCCTAAGTCAAACTACACTTGTTTCATCAAATTTACATGAAAACGCACCATCTATAACTCCACATCTATATCTATATCTATACCTAATAAAAAAATACGTAAGGTTTCCGGATTTTTTTTCGTCCGTCATCTCATTTTCACGTTGCTAAAATCGGTTTTAATCGGCTCAATAGTCGAGTCGGATCCTTTTCAATCTACTTCAAAACCATGATTAATATAGAATATGTATTAATTGATGTACCCGTTGAACACAACTAGGAGCTTGCCAATTTGGTTAGTGGGGAAAAATTTCGCTGTGGCCACCTGGGTTTGATTCCCACCACCCTCACCTTTATACACCTGTATTTATTTGCACTGTGTATGGGCCGGCCTCTCATATGCTAGATTGTACTATCGTATAGAAAAATTGAACACTAATTATTACTCAGAATAAGTCTACTTTGCCTCCCACATCTCACATTCTTTCTTAAATAGATATTTTGTGATTCAGAAATCTTATAATAAACCAATTTTAATTTGAAAATTAAACATATTTTTTACATAATCTGCAAAACACGACATATTAGAGTCCGCACCATCTATCATCCACGCATGAGCCGTTAAATGATCCGTTTATTTGCACTGTGTATGGGCCGGCCTCTCATATGCTAGATTGCACTACCGTATAGAAAAATTGAACACTAATTATTACTTAGAATAAGTCTACTTTGCCTCCCACATCTCAAATTCTTTCTTCAATAGATATTTTGTGATTCAGAAATCTTATAATAAACCAATTTTAATTTGAAAATTAAACATATTTTTTACGTCATCTGCAAAACACGACATATTAGAGTCCGCACCATCTATCATCCACGCATGAGCCGTTAAACGATCCGTCTCCACGCGACTCGGTGTTCGATTTTAGAAATTAATATATCATGCGCTTGCCATGCAAGAGTTGAAAGAGCATGTGTTATGACAATATGAGTATATCAATATGCAATGGTGTTTCTTATCAGTCCTGATTATCATTAACCGAACGAACAATTTATCTATCTTGGAACATCATTACATATTAACTGTGTATTTATAACATTTAACCTTTTATTATACCCGTAGCAGAGCACGGGCATTTTGCTAGCTAATTTCATATACTCAATATGATATAATGTATTTTTTTGTTGTTAAAAAATTATGTTGCTACATTTTTTTTATAAACTTGATTAAATTTAGTGGGGTTTGATTTAAAAAATAAAATAAAAATTATATTATGAAATGGATAGAGTAGTAATTTACCTACGCTTTTATGTACTCCAAGAATTTGCAACAAAAAAAACAGAGAGATTTGGAGGAGGATTATGCATGATCTTCACCTGCAGGATGTACCAGATGGACCAGCAGATGCAGCTGGCGACGGCGAGGAACGATCCCTTGAGCCAGCTCTCATGCACGCCGCCGCCGCCGCCGCCGTGTATGCTGATCGGCGCCTTCCAGGGGCTCGATATCGCGGTGCCTTTGTACAGGGTCATGGTGGTCACCCCGGCGAACGACACCACCGTCCCGGCGATCTTCGCGAGCCCTCGTATGCTCCTCACGTCGACGATCTCCATCCTGACAGCATCAAGATTAATTTGATCGCGAGCTAATGTCAACCAGGCACTCAAACTGCAGTAAAGACGATCAGACTCTGCGTGCGTTCGTCGTGAAATGCGTGAAAATGTTGGGCACCTGACGACGATGGCGATGACGAACGTGATCGAGGCGACGGTGTTCACCACGGACGTGACAAAGGTTGGGGATGTGTACATTAAGCTCGCGAAGTACATGTTCAGAGTTAGGCTCACCCTGCAAGCCGACCAAGATGATGTGTAAATTTGTTCTGACGAACTTTGAATATGTTTTTTTTATGAGCTATCATCGACGTTCTTGCTGATCTTACCCTAGAAGTGAGAGCACGAAGATCTCCAGAAACAGCATCAACGTCATTCTCGGCCTCAGTTTCCTGCAAAAACACAACAATTAATCAAACACGTGAGCAAGGTTCAGAGTACATTTCAGTTCAGCCTTCATCATCCTAACTGAAGAACTGTGCTTACTTCTCTTGGTAGTAGGCGAAAGGCGCGAGGAAGACGGCGACAACGAGATGCCGGTAGGTGACGTAGATGAAAGGGTTGAGCCCCTTGTTGAACGCGGCCTCGGTGATGAAGTACATGAGCGTGTAGCACAGCTGCGACAGTATCATCAGATTGTGCGGCGCGTACCTTCTCCATAGATCTGCCATCGATGCTAGTACATGAAGAGCCATCACTACCATACTGTACTGTCCACCTGAAGAACAAACTGAATCAAGAACGGAAACAGCAGCTAGTCCTTTTTATAGCCTTAGTGCCGTGAACTGGACAAGTACTATCACCACTACTACGAGCTGTGTTCACTGAAATACTAGGTGGAAATGATAGCTACCTGAAAAAAACAATAGCACATGGAATTGGCACACTCATCTTTTCTGCTTTTTGAGGAGGGGGGGGGGGGGGGGGGGGGAAGAATATTCTATGCTCAAATGAGAAAAATGTAAAAATGCAGCTAGGAGGGGAAGATGGTAGAGTGAACAAGAGAATTTGGCTTGCCCGTGTCCTTATGGAAGTTGATCCCTGATAGATTTGCACTAGTAGCAGTGCTGGTGCTTTTGGTTTTGGCCAGTGCATATGGTACGAGCTGAAAAAGCATATATTGGTGGCCTCAAGAATATTAGATGGAAGGAAACCTAGCTGGTGGTGAGATCAGTCAGGAAAAATTTGCTAGTTTTGTTAACTGCGTAACAGTGTAAGCAATCTCCATTTCTGGACTTCGAAGACATAAGCGCCAGCTAGTTGAGCACAAAATTAAGATGCACTTGATATTGCAGTGACAATAGGTGTATGATTTTAACCTTGAGACCCAATGTACAACCACCAACACGCTCATAATTTCTTTTTAAAAAATGTTTGGAGGGACGTCTCTCCCTCCAAATCTTCTTACTACTACATTTTTAAATATATGATGTCGTTAACTTTTAGATAATCGGTTGACCGTCTATCTTATTAAAAAGATATGCACAGATGAAAATATAAGTCAGTTCTATAGTATCTTTAATGATAAAATAAGTCAAAAATATTTATATATTTTTAATAGAACGAATAATCAAATGTATGTCCAAAAGCTAAAAACATCGTACACTTAAAAATGAAGGGTAGTGTTCGGTTTACCTTTTGTCATCAATTAGTTCATTTTTTCTTCTTATCGACTTTAAAACATATACACATGCACACATACACCACTGCACACCTACAAATATACCACTAACACACACTCGGAGATGAGAAAACGTGACATATTTGATCTCATTAAATTTCTATTGAAAGCTCATTTTCGTATGTAGGCATCATAATTTGAATCTTAGTGGATGAAATCAGGCACCCATTGCTCCACCACCAATGCTTCCACAATTAGTTGCTTTTTCTGAACACATTCTGCACGTTGAGTTGAAATCTAGCAGTTGTGTGATTCTATTTGTGGCACATTGCTTAAGAGAACATGGAGCTAACCTGAAATATTAGTATTACCTTGGCTGTTCAATGGTGTCAACTGTCAACAATTGGACCGCTCGTGAGAATTACATTCTCCTCAGTGATGCTCTGGCTACCTGATGCTCCTTTTGTCTCTATGTAAGACTATTCTACTTGCTGTCTGAAGCTGCACTGGCCGAGAGCATAATGTAAGTGGATTTGAGAATCCCGGACGGGAGTGTCTAATGATCTTAGAGTTATCATTAAATAAACAATGATTTTGGTAAAGCTAACACGGCCAAAAGCAAATGATTAGTTGCTAATTGATTGTCAGTGCTTGAAGCAAAGACTGATGCTTTAAGCTTGAGCCCACCGTAAGCTTGCTAATAGCTTCCATTGATAAAACTAATACAATTGCCCCTAAACTAATCTACAAAGTTTAAATGGGACACCCACTTTACCCACTTCCTTTGACCTAAGTTAATTATTGTATCTTGTTATATGTGGTCTCTGATCACTTGGTACATTCTGCAACCTCCAATATGGTGCCAAGAACTGATATTTTTTCTTTAACAAGTCTATGTTCATTAATTGAAAGTTCCATTGCAGGAACGATAGTATCAGTTTCAGAAGACCGATTTGCATACCTAATCAGACCACACTAAGACTCCTTTTAATCGGATCGGTAGGGTAAGATCTCCACCAATTCTGAATTCTCTGACGTGCAAGCGAACGCGAGATCAGCTCAGTGGCAAGAGATTTGTTCCGTTCCAGAAAAAATAATTCGAGGTACCGATATCTCACAGTATCAAATCGTTTTGGGCAATGTTAAATTAAATGATCGGAAACCATTTGGTACCGTACCGGTACCTTGATGTATTTTTTTTTGGACTGGAGCCAATCTCTAGTGGCAAACATGGTGTGGTGGAGAATGTGGTCTCCAGGTCGGCCTATATATGCCCACATCCACAGCACAAATTGATTCACCCATCCTTTTTCGTTTTCATCCACACTGTGCGGCTGCAGTTCGACCAACCTGCCGTTTTGCATCTGCATTTCAGCATTTGAAAATGGAATAAAATCCTCATGCGTCAAATAGCTGAATCTGTCCTGAGAATTTGGCTCACCATTTGCTGTTCTAGCTAGACAGTGCATTTGCATTGGTGTTGGAGCTGTTCATCACCTCACATGCAAAATAAGGGCCCCTTTGAATCAAAAGATTTATATAGGAATTTTATAGGATTCAAATCCTATAGGAAATTTTCCTATTTGGCCCTTTGATTCAAAGGATTGAATCTTTCCAAATCCTATAAAATTCCTATGGAATGGCACATTGCATGTGGATTTTAGAGGAAATTTAGCAAGAGCTCCAACCTCTTGGAAAATTTCCTTTGAGTCTATCTCTCTCGTCCGATTCCTACGTTTTTCCTGCGCTCCAATCAAACGACCATTCCTGTGTTTTTCCTGTGTTTTGCAATCCTCTATTCACACTTCAATTCCTGTCAGAATCCTGTGTTTTTCCTATTCCTCCGTTTTTTCTACCCTGCGATTCAAAGGGACCCTAAAAGCGCCCATTTTACTTGTAGAGATTTGGCATTTGGGCACAGTGGATAACTGAAGATGATGATACGTGCCGCATGTATAAGGGCATCTGTGTTTTTCCTATTCCTCCGTTTTTTCTACCCTGCGATTCAAAGGAACCCTAAAAGCGCCCATTTTACTCGTAGAGATTTGGCATTTGGGCACAGTGGATAAATGAAGATGATGATATGTGCCGCATGTATGGGGGCATCTGTACCATGTCTGCAACGCGTATCGCGACTACTGTATCAGGTGACCACTTTTGCTGTAGCCGCCCCGGATAAAACGGAGGGAAATGGCCGGGGATGCGGGGCATCGCGACAGCAACGCGATGATATATCCCATTCGTTTCGCGATGATATATCCCATTCGTTTCGTATCGTCTCATCGGAGAACCAAACCGCCGGCACAATTTTAATTCTTCGGCGGCAGCCAGTGGCAAATCTTGCACGCGTCTGGCTGCTCTGGCATTTGATTCTTGGAACGGACATGCATTGGTCGCCGGATGCGTGCGCACTCTTCGCGTGCGTTAGATAGCATTGGCAAGGAGATCCTCAAGGTATAATACCCAATCATGGATAAGTTTGTTGCTATAATGTATTTTATAGTTTTTATAGTTTAGAGTTTAGCGTTCAGACCTTTCACTGAAAGGTACTCCCTCCGTTTCATAATGTAAGTTATTCTAGCATTTCCCGTATTCATATTGATGTTAATGAATCTAGACATATATCTATATAGATTTGTTATATGACTAGATTCATCAAGATCAATATGAATGTGAGAAATGCTAGAATGACTTGCATTGTGAAACGGAGGAAGTATATGATAACAGAATGTATTAGTTTGGTTTTATTGTTCCCACTCAATCAACAATCATATGATGAAGAAAGGGGAGAGGGGTGAGTTATTGTTTTTCTCTAAAGGCATGGCTTTATACATGTGGGTAGCTAGTGCAATATAAAGACAGATACAGTAATGAAGCAGACCATTCGTATCCATAGTGACATTCTCTCTATATATTACGGATGCCCTAAATCACTAAAAAATAAATTAAACAACAACTACTAAATTATGGAAGCAATATTTATATTTATGTTCTTAGCGGTTTAAAAATTAATACTGTAAATAAACCACAATATATAAAAAAAACTCAAAATCAACTATAAAATAAAGTCAACAAGGAGGCTAAGGTACTTTTTTTTTATATTGGTTGATAAGTGATAACCCTTCACTATTTAATTTTCCCACCATCTACACTTCTCATCCAATCACAATATTTTCCTATTTAATTATATCAATTTTTTTGATAACTGTGTGTAGCCCCTTAAAATCCTACATTCTGCGATGGAGGTAGTAATCTCTGACAAACTGTGAAATAACTTGATAACATTATAACAAACTGTGACATGAGGCGACAAGGTGAGTGAACGAACCAAAACAGCCCCAATAGACCCAGTCTGCTGGCCAGAGCACAGCCACGTCATCAGCGGTGCGGTGCGTCCATGTAAGGAATAGTAAGCACCCTGCAGGACAACCGAGCCCATTCGCTTGCTTGGGCTTTCAAGGCCCAACCAGCCACGGCCCACATGACGCATGTCAAAAATGGCCCAACCAGCCCAAGACAAGGAGAGAGGAGGCCGAGGCCCCCCGCGCCGGCGGCCGCAAGGGAAGGAAGGAGACGCTCTCACCGGCGAGGGTTTAGCGCCGCTTTTCTCAGGGTTTCTCGGCGGGCGGCGGCGCGCCAGCTTCCGTCGACCACGAGGCTAAAACCCTAATCCCGGCGATGAGGCGGCTGCCCAAATCGCTCCTGCTCGCCTCCCTCTCCAAGCCCTTCCTCCGCCGCAACCGGGAACCCCTCCCGCTCCTCCGGCCGCCGCCGCGTCCCCTCCCGCGCGTGCTCCCCTTCGCCGCACGAACCCTAGCCGCGCCGGCCGCTCCTCCTCCCGAGGCGGCGCCGGCTGCTCAATCCGATGGGTTCGCGCTCCTGGAGGCCGCCCAGCTCCGGGAGGCCGCGGACGACCACCAGGAGGCCCTCGCCCTCGCCATCAAGGCGCTCGAGCCGCTGCAGGCGTCGCACGGCGGCTGGTCGCTCCCCGTCGCGCGCACCCTCCGCCTCGCCGGCGCCGCCGCGTCCCGCCTCGGCCGCCTCACCGATAGCCTCGACTCCCTCAACGCCGCGGCGGATATCATTGATTCCCTGGAGGCCGGGGACGCGGAGGTGGCCGCGGTTGGCGCCGCTGTCCACGAGCAGCTCGCGCGCACAAAGACGGCCATGGGGCGCCGGTGGGACGCGGCGTCTGACCTCATGCGCGCCATGGAGCTGAAGGCCGTGTTCCTGGAGAAAGGGAGTTTGGAGTTGGGAAATGCTTACAAGGATGTCGCCGAGGCCTACAGAGGCGTATTGGCCTGTGACAAAGCGTTGCCACTGTGCCTTGAGGCGTTGGAGATTGCCCGTAATCATTTCGGAGGAGATTCCCAAGAGGTGGCTAAGGTCCGGCAGCTTCTCGCGACCATCTATGCTGGATCAGGTCGAAATGAGGAGGCACTGGAGCAGTATGAAATCGTTCGGATGGTGTATGAGAGGCTGGGGTTGGATGTGGAGCTTTCTCTGGCTGAAACTGATGTGGCCATGGTGCTGGTTTTGTTGGGGAGATCTGAGGAGGCAATGGATGTTCTTAAAAGGGTGATCAATCGGGCTGGCAAAGAGAGCGAGGAGCGTGCACTAGCATTTGTTGCAATGGCAAATATTTTGTGCATCCAGGACAGAAAGGCCGACTCAAAGCGGTGCTTAGAGATTGCTCGTGAGATTCTTGACACGAAGATTTCTGTGAGTCCCTTACAGGTTGCGCAGGTGTATGCAGAGATGTCGATGTTGTATGAGACAATGATAGAATTTGAGGTGGCGCTGTGTTTGATGAAGAAAACACTTGTGTTTCTCGACGGCGTATCTGAGATGCAGCACATTCAGGGGAGCATATCAGCTAGAATGGGGTGGCTTCTTCTGAAGACCGAAAGAGTAGATGAGGCTGTTCCATATCTGCAGAGCGCAATTGAAAAATTGAAGAACTGCTTTGGACCATTGCACTTTGGATTAGGGTTTGCTTATAAGCATTTGGGAGATGCTTATCTTGCCATGAACCAATCAGAGTCAGCTATAAAGTACTTTACTATTGCGAAGGACATTATTAATGCTACATATGGGCCAAAACATGAGGATACTATCGACACCATCCAGTCCATTGCAAATGCATATGGGGTGATGGGAAGGTAATCTTTTCCACCCTACTCATAGATTTTATT
The DNA here is from genome assembly GCF_000147395.1 of Oryza glaberrima. Taxonomy (NCBI): domain Eukaryota; kingdom Viridiplantae; phylum Streptophyta; class Magnoliopsida; order Poales; family Poaceae; genus Oryza; species Oryza glaberrima. The sequence goes on from NC_068328.1 coordinate 2,631,461, forward strand.
GTACCACTGGGGGCCTTAGATACATTTAGTATACTGCTATTACTGATGCACTAGTTGTTAATTACTTATTATAGTTAGAGGTCAATATGGTCAGTGGCTCGATATTGCATAGAAGGATATTAGAAAGGGGTATGCTTGTTGGCTACATAACAATCTTTCCCTTGTAAGCTCACATTTGGATACCCAGAGCAATCTACTGGCAGCATAGATGGAATATAGGAACAAATCGTTTTTTAGGGACACTTGCATTGATTTGATCACCAAGACTGAGTTCATCTTTAACCTTCAGACCATCTGTTCTATTTTTTTCTCAACCATAAATGGGTGATATATTTGTTTCAATGATACATCCTTGTATCTCGCAAAGTTATGTAAGTCATCTTAATGACATTCACTGTAAGCCTGAAGAACTTGAATCAAAGCAAATCGTTCTTGTAAGCATGGCAACTTCATTTATTTTGCATATGGAAACTGCCAAAACTTATTGTCAATATCGTAGCTATCAAGTTCTTCACTGATGCTGTCACAGACTTCCAAGAGATGCTTCTGTAACATATTTATATGTATAAAAAGAACTAGTAAAGTTATAATGTCATGGAATTATTTTTCAAAAAAAAAATCAACTCATATCATTATAGGACTAAGAAATGATCAGGAAATTGTCTTCTTATGTTGCTTGCTGAGCCATCTACAAGTAATTCTTGGCATATTGCTCTGATTTTATCATCATGCTGTGGAATTGAGTGACCCCTAGTTTATCATGCATACCAATAAGCCAGACTGCGCATTAATTAATATAACAATTTTCGGTATTCATAAATATGCATAAGCATATGCATTTACTGAGCAGTGGCTACTGGTTGATATCTCAACTTTATGTCCAGTTCGATAGGAGATCTGGTATTGAACAATTAAATGCAACATGACCATGTTATAATGAAGCCTTGTTAAATGACTCTTAGTGGCATTGTGGCTTTACTCATTTAATATTGCTCTGAATTGCAGCTACAAGCAGGCAATGGATTACCAAGAACAAGTTATAGATGCTTATGAAAGCTGTGGCCCTGGTGCTTTCGAGGAACTCAGGGAAGCTCAAAGGCTTCGGTATCAGCTAAAAATAAAAGCCCGAGGTTTACCTCATGCATGCTTCCCTGCCAATTCATTGCCAACTAAATTCCAAGACCGAGAATAGTTCTTCTCTCATTAATGTCCACCACCTAGATGATTCAATGGTAAATTATGTTTTTATAATTTTGATGCATTGACTCCATAAAAATCATTCTTGTTGAGTTAGTGGACGATTATTCCTGCAGTAAACATGGCCACATGGGCATGAGGATCTTTCTAGTATTATAAATCAAGTTATTTACCAAGGGCCCTGACAGCTGATAATCAGCTGATATGAGTATGTATACTGTGGAAGCAAACACCTGAACTTGCTGAAATTATATGTAGTATGCATATTTCTCCGCAATAATGTTTTCATGAGGATTTTGTGGCTCAGAGTTATTTCTGGTCGGATTGACTGCATTTAGCTAGTATTTAAAGAATTATGGTTAAATTGGCTACCGTTGCTTACTTTGCCAAGCAAGTAGCTTATAAATCTGTTGTGCATGGACCTTTTTTCGCACCTTGTTATTTGAGCTTTCTGTTATTTTATGCATGCCAGCTAAATTTCAATTGCCAATACATCTATTACCTGTAGAGGTATTGATTTTGTAATGCATTTGGTTCGAAACAGTCACATATTATCTAGATCGGGGTGTCTTGCAGTTGGTAGAACATTGGAGTTACCATGTTTTGATGTTTTGATATGCCTGCGTGTTATGTTCTGTTTAATCTATCCTGGAAAAGTGACGACTGTGGCACTGGAACAAGCTTTATGGTGCTTGCCATGGATTCATTCTTTGTATGGGTTTGTATGTTTGTTACCTGGAATTATGCCTTCCGTCTTCCAAGTTACATGTGCAATAGCTTTCCTTGTCAAGAGTCCCCCTCCCCTCTTTTGGCTATATGACTTCAACTGGGGCTAAAACTTGACAAACCAATGTGTGTGTGGAGAGAGAGAAAGAGAGGGGTTGTCCTATAAAAGAACCCTGCACTGACTACTTACTGTTCTGACGCTGTTTCTATAGCCAAACAGTTCGGACAGTAAATGCACGTTTGTCCTTACTGGTTTTCTTGTATGGCATGACTAGACTGTCCTTGCACTTGCATCTTCTCCATACCTGCCGGTTGATATTTAGTATGCATGGTCAAGCATAAAATCAAAGACAGTTGCATTGCTAAAGTTCTGACTCAAAGTTTGTTAGTGGCCTCTCATCACATAGTGCATTAGAAACTAGCAGTTCTCTTCTAAATTACAAATATATTTTGAAAGTCAACGTTTTGATCCAGCTTGCTGTATCCTCTTTCTCTCATGCTGACCTTGAAGCTTTTTTAAGATTACACTTGGAAAATAGGGAAAATGGGTGATGCTTATTTACATGGTTCATTTTATACCTTTTGTATTGTTCAGTTAAAAGCGTTGGCAAAGTTGACATGCTAGCATTTTTTTTTCGAGGAAGACATGCTAGCAAAATCCACACCATCCATTAGAATATTCTGCAAGCTAACCAAATATGCTAAAATTTCAGTTTTTAGAAAGAACCACGTACTGACCAAATGGCTAATTTATGGCTAGGTGTGAATATAGGACATTACAAGACTTGGTATATCTTTATGAGTGGCAGTTAGTGCATGACACAGTTTGTGTATCGAGCGCTGGAAATCATGATACTTGATGATGTCCACTACTTCACTTTTAGAATATTTACCTGACGAGAACTGGATTCATGTATTTGCCGAGTTGGAAGTATCAGTTCTACTCCTTCCGTTTCAAAGTACTTGTCGTTTTAGTTTAGCTTTGTCAATTGTCATAAGTCAAACAGTTGTAAGTTTGACCATTAATTTCTGAAATTTTACATAGTTTAACATGCGAATTATATTGTGAAAGTATTTCTCATTGTGAGTCTAAAAACATAAATCTTACTCCCTATAATGTTAATACATATAAATTTATAGAAATTAATGGTCAAAGTTAGGAATGATTGACTTAGGACAAAGCTAAAATGACAAGTAATTTGAAACAGATGGAGTATTACCTTCACTGAGACGGGACAATAGACAAAATTGTATGAATCCTTCACTACAGTGGCTCATTCCTTGATTATAATTATCAGTAATTCAGTTACCTTGGTGGCAATGCTTTCTTAATGGAAATGCAAGATTAGTGCATAAACCTTGCAATGGTGGGACTGTTATTTATTTATTTGCCAGGTTGGAAGCATCAATTAGATAATCTTCACTGAGGTGGGACCATCGACAATTTTATATGTGTCCTGCACTACATTGGGTCACTGGCTCATCCCTTGGTTATGATTACCAGTAATTCAGTTACCTCGGTGGCAATGCTCTCTTCTTAATGGCAATGCAAAATGAGTGCATAAACCTTACAGTGGTGGTACTGGATATATGCATTTGCCAAGTTGGAAAATTTTGTACGCATCCTGCAGCACGATGACTCATTCCTTGATTATGATTACCGGCAATTCAGTCACCTTGGTGGTAATGCTCTGTTTTTAATGAAAATGCAGAATGAGTCCAGAAAATGGTGGGACTGACCATAGGACCGACTGGTACGCTTTGCTTGACTTTGGAACATAATTCAAATTTATTTTCAGCACGCGTGTTGATTGTGATTTGCAGATTGAGAGCAATATTGGCATTGTTCGGCACTCAAATAATTAAGGAACGATAGAAGACTGTTTAGTTGCTGGCAGACAGAAGGTATTCAGAAGTGTGCGCAATCGGCTGAGGACCTCCATGGCAAGTTCTGTTCATGAGCTCAGCAGTTTTGCAGGCTTAGTCATGCATGGGCGTCCTGAGCCTCCTCCATATGCATCAGAGATGGTTGCGGTGATATTCAATGGCGACTGCTGCTGCGGCTCTGGTTGACCACTCAGTAACATCAGACATCCCCAGAGATCACTGCATCAGTGGTGGTCTCTAACTTCCAGTACTCCTACGATGGTGCAAGCATCTCAATCCATTCACTGCCTCTATCATGTTGTTACCCCAACAGTTGCATTTGCTCAGGACCAGCAGAATTACGCTCTTTTTTTCTTCTGTCTCTCATACATCAATTGGCATTTATTGCGAGATTGGGCATGATTGCGATGTACTTCTATCAGTTGGTGATGGACAGCGAGGGCTCAATGTGAGCTTCGCTTAACATGCTTGCTGCCATGCTTGTGCCGTTAGGGAGCATGTGGATATCACCGTCCAACTCCCAGTGGGAAGAAAGCAAAGCAATCGCGAGGGCAACCTTGGAAGCAGAAGCAGAACACCTACAGTGTCAGTGAGGTTCCATGTCTCTTTGATGCCTCTGTTTTGGAATGGATCAACTGACTAATGCCTGGCCATCTCTATCTGTGGTGTAGCAATGTCCCAGCTTCATTGGATCAAGTCTCGTGAGTTCTGCTCAGCTGCACTTTTATGGCCTTGGGGTAAGAGATTTGTTTCTGACACTCCTACTGACGAGTTGTTCTCTTTCCATGGTCACATACAGTTCTCGTTGTCAGTTACTTCAAGTCCTTGTGAATTAGTGTCGTGTCCATTTGCTGCTGCATCTCGTGGCTATTTGCTGCTGTTTGGACTTAAGAGTAACGCAAATGGTCCCCTTGCCTTGTTTCTCTGCCTGTGCCCACCAGCACCAACAGACACCAAGAAAAGAAAATCTTACATTCGTGTCATCTTATATTTTCAACCAAATCCATTAGGCCATTTCAGTTTATTTTAGGTTAACGGACCTCTTGCCACTCAAGAATGGTGACCTACAAATTGATCTGATTGTGCTGTTAGAAGATACCACTAAGGCCATGTTTCAGTTAATTCCTAGAGGAAGGAATTAGATATAGCATTCCTCCAAATCCCCCTCAATTCTTTTGAGGGAGGGAATAACATAATAAGATATGGTACGAGTATAGCATAAAATATGGTTAATCCAAATTAAATAAGATCAACTTTCATCACTAAGATACTACTAAGAGCAATTTTTATCCAAATATCCAAATACGGTTTTAACATAAAACAAATGGTGGTTCGGTTGTTCCAGCTTAAAAAAGTTATACATTAGTGAATCCTTGGATTTTATCCAATTTTCATAGTTCCTTACTTTCCAGAAATATCACAGTATCCATCTAAAAGAATAACAATCATCATAGTATGTGGGACAAACTGTTACTACGATTGCCATTTGTCTGTGTCCGTTTACGCTGCTTTTTGTACAGTTCAGGTTTTTGTCTGCTAGTAAATGTCACGGTAAAACTATGTGGTAGGCCAACATTGAAGTCATCCTCATCGCTAGTGGTCAATATCGTCTTGGCAGGTAGATTCTACAGGACACTGTATTCAGATTAACAGCTTTTCTGTGAGAAAAAAATCCAGATTAACATTTCGGCCCCATTGGCCCATCCTGTCATCTGAGATTTAATAAAACATGCATACTTTCATGATGACAAAAATGCGAATCTGTCCTTGAGGGGAGAGGCTTGGGATAAGCTGCTACATAAGCTACAGTAAAGCCAGCTAGAAAGCAGCGTCCATGAACAAAATTGTCCCTTGGCAAAACCTCTAGATCCTCTTCTTTGCCAAACTGTCAGAAAATCTAGTGCCCTTGTTCTGCATGTGAAGGTTTCGCATCGGCTAACCAGCAGTCGGCATGTTTCACTCGGAAGGCTAAGTTACTATTTAGTATAACAGAAAAGCTGAGTCACTAGTCACTACTGTTTAGGCTGAGTTCTGCGTTTGGGACGGTAAATCCCTCTTTTTCAGTTAGCATATTTTTCAAACTGTTAAATGGTGTGTTTTGTGTAAAAATAATTTTGTAGAAATTTTTTTAAAATCAAACAAATCTATTTTTAAATCTATTTTTTAAATTTATAGTAACTACTCGACTAATTATGTGTTAATGATCTACTTTTTTAAGCCGTCAACGGCTCTAACCCAATAACACCAACGAAGATGGTATGTGGGTATTTGCCTTTGATAGTTAAGACCTAGAGAGAATCTATTCTATACCATTGAGTTTCTTTGAGTTCAACGATTTACCATCGATATTGTCACTTTTTATAATATACCAGCGACTTTATTAATTGTTCTACAATACGTCATTGGGTTGGGACTTCTTTTGAAAAATACCTATCAATTGTTCTACAATCTATACCATTGAGTTTCTTTGAGTTCAACGATTTACCATCGATATTGTCACTTTTTATAATATACCAGCGACTTTATTAATTGTTCTACAATACGTCATTGGGTTGAGACTTCTTTTGAAAAATACCCTTAAAGACATAAGGTAACGTCCCGCCTCTCCTAGGCCGGGCCCGCTTAGGGTTGGGACTTCTTTTGAAAAATACCCTTAAAGACATACTGTAACGTCCCGCCTCTCCCAGGCCGGGCCCGCTTACATCTGGCAGCTTTCATAGGTCATATAGACTGCCCTAACAGACCAACACATGTCTTTTCTGCACACTTTGTCCTCACTTTTCTCGGTCGATCACCCATCCCAAATTGCTCCAGGCCAAGCACGCTTAACCCTGGAGTTCTTTGGAGATTGGCTTCCGGAAAAGAAGTTACACATTGGCCAATCTCCTTTTCCGGAAGACATAACAAGTTGCAACTTCTTTTCCGGAAGCCAATCTCCAAAGAACTTCAGGGTTAAGCATGCTTGGCCTGGAGCAATTTGGGATGGGTGACCGACCGGGAAATTCTTCCCGGGTGCACACGAGTGAGGACAAAGTGTGCAGAAAAGACATGTGTTGGTCTGTGAGGGCAGTCTATGACCTATGAAAGCTGCCAGATGTAAGCGGGCCCGGCCTGGGAGCGGGACGTTACAAAATGGTATCAGAGCCGACTCTCGCGGTTTCACGGGCGCGTGTGTCGCAGTTGCGCAGGCATGGTGCGCATCGCTGGTGTAGACCGGGAGTGGTTAGCACTGGACACATGGACGTGGCCAAGAGAGGACGTTCCTGGCCTAGGGTTGATCGACGGGGGCGTCGATCTCTCTTAAGGGGGTGAGAGTGTAACATCCCGGCCTAGGGCGTCGATCTCTCTTAAGGGGGTGAGGGTGTAACATCCCGGCCTAGGGCTTAATAGGATTAATAGAATACTCATATCAACAAGTTGCAACTTCTTTTCCGGAAGCTAATCTCCAAAGAACTCCTAGGTTAAGCGTGCTTGGCCTGGAGCAATTTGGGATGGGTGACCGACCGGGAAATTCTTCCCGGGTGCACACGAGTGAGGACAAAGTGTGCAGAAAAGACATGTGTTGGTTGGGCAGTCTATGACCTATGAAAGCTGCCAGATGTAAGCGGGCCCGGCCTGGGAACGGGACGTTACACATACAATGTTAACAATTGATTTATTTCATTAGAAGTTTCAAAAAATTATGAAAACTTTTACGTGGCCTCCTTATATAGGAAAAAGTACGAATTACCCCCCTGAACTATCGCGGTCGTCCGAATTACCACCCTAAACCCGAAAACCAGGTATCACTCACCCTGAACTTCTTATACCGGACGAAGGTCTGTGAGGGCAGTCTATGACCTATGAAAGCTATCAGATGTAAGCGGGACGTTACACATACAATGTTAACAATTGATTTATTTCATTAGAAGTTTCAAAAAATTATGAAAACTTGTTTCAAAAAATTATGAAAACTTTTACGTGGCCTCCTTATATAGGAAAAAGTACGAATTACCCCCTGAACTATCGCGGTCGTCCGAATTACCACCCTAAACCCGAAAACCAGGTATCACTCACCCTGAACTTCTTATACCGGACGTATTACCCCCTCCCCGACTGTATCTAAAGTGGTTTTCGTCCTACGTGGTGTACATGTGGCAGTCCAGTCAGCATTTTTTTCAAAAAATAATCGGTGGGACCTACCTGTCAGCATCTCTCCCCACTCATCCCCTTTCTCTCTCTCTTCCATCCTGCTCTCTCTCGGTGCGGCGAGGACGATGGTGGACGGCGGTGTCGCGGGGAGGGCACGGCGGTCGGTGGGCCGAGCCGAGAACGGTGGAGGCGACGGCCAGTGCCAAGGACACTGGAGGCGGCGGGCGGCGGCGCTCGCGGGGAGGGCGGCGGCCGGTGGGCCGCGCCGAGGAGGATGGTGGGGGCAACGGCGGTGACGACTGGCTGGAGGAGGCGGGGTTCAAGGTGAGGGCGGCGGCCGGCGATGAGGCTTTGAATGGGGAAAGTGGCCGACGTCCAGCCTTCACGTCCCGCGCCGCCGACCACCGCCTCCCTTCGCGCACCGACCACCCGCGCCGCCGCCTCGCCACCGCGGCGCGTGGCGCGGCTCTCGATCTGCCTCCGCCACCGGTCGCCGAGGCGAGCTCCGCCTCTGCCCCGGTAGCCCGGTCCACCACCGGCCTCCGCCTCCGCCTCCGTCCCCTGTCACCCAGGCATGCTCGGCCTCAGCCGCCACCGCCGCTAACCGCCCGCTCCGCCACTGGCCGCCAGACGCCCGACGAACTTCTGTCTCCGCCGCCGACTGCTCGTTCCCACTAGCCACCCACCGCCCAGGCGAGCTCTGCCACCGGCCGGTTTGCCTCTGCCGTGTACGCGTGTTGCGCCCGATAGAGAGAGGAGAGAGAGGAATTGGGGAAAAGAAGGTATGACATGTGAGTCCCACCATTATTTTAAATGAAAATGATGAGTGGATTGCCACGTGTACGCCACGTAGGACGAAACCGCTCTAGATTCGGTCAAGGGGGTAATTCGTCCGATATAAGAAGTTCAGGGTGAGTGATACCTGGTTTTTAGGTTCAGGGGGGTAATTCGGACGACCGCAATAGTTCGGGGGGGGGATAATTCGTACTTTAAAAAAATTAGGTTTATATAGAAGTTTTATGTTTTTTACATTTTTTTTAAAAATGTAACTTATCTATTATATGATATATTTTTTTATTGTTGTTTTTGGGCCTGTTCAGATTGTAGCCAAAATAAACCTTACCAAGTTTTGGCAGTGCCAAAATTTTGGTAAGATGGTTATATTGTCAAAATTTTAGCAGGATTTCTTATGTATTGATCAAATTTGGCAACAAACTAAACGTAGATATTTTTTTAACAACTTTGCCAAAAAGGTATGGTTGAAAATGACATCAAAGTGAATAAACCCTTTAATATAAATCATCTTTCATACATTGCATAAGATATTTTGTGCTTTATCTCTTGTATATGCAAATTCTTTTGCATATACCACATAGAAATATTTTTTTATATAAAAACTAAATATACCAAAAAAACTTGAAACTTGTATATAAACTTGCATGTTGTGTAAAGAGGCTACACAAAAAGTTTTATATTTTTTGAAACTTCTAATGAGATAAATCAAATGTTAATCTTGTATGTCTCTAAGGGTATTTTGGGTATTTTTGAAAAAAAAGGCTCACCCAATGGCGTATTATAGAACAATTGATAAAGTCAGCAGTATATTATAGAAAGAGACAATGTCGATGGCAAATCGTTAAACTCAAACAAACTTAATGGTGTAGATTAGATTCTCTCTAAGATGTAAGGGGTATTTGGTTTAGTCTTCATGCTCTAGCGGTCCTTAAATTTGTTAGCATGTGTTATTTAGAACCATAAACTAAGATGTATGTAGATTCAAGGCCCTAAGCTAGTTAAAGTACATTATTTTAAGTCCAAAATTACCATGTGTCCCTTAAAGAAACTGTGTGGTGTTGATGTTGATAACACCTCACACCTCGTGAGACTCGCCCTCCTTTCTCTCTCTTGCTCCATTCAGCCAATATCATGAGCTCCAATAGAATTTCTTGGATTCGAATTAGGGATTTTGAGGAGTGATGAAGAAAGGTAATCCTCAACAATTTTGACTTTTTTTTTCTGATTTATATGCCACATCAAATGCATAGTGTGCCATATTAACAAATGTATAGAAGGGTATATGGTAAATTTTTATCTAGATGATATACTTTGATAAGTTTAGGGAATTGGATTTGCATTTTATATGCTTATAAGACTTAAGACCACTCGCTTATTTTACTCTAATGTAAATTGAGACAAAAATAGCAGAAAGGATCAAAATCGATTGTTTTGGGTAATTCAAAGCCCCAGTATTTGATTTTTTTTTTATCTATTAGGAGAGTTTTTGGTAGTCGAACCCCAGAATCAAAAGCACTTCAGCTTTTCATCAAGATTTGTAGTTGCAGAATCTAGAAGATAAACTAGAAGTTAAAAGTTGGTTCGAGATTCTCATCAGCTGCTTCTCAGAATCTAAAATTCCTCCAAACATGCCCTAAATGTGACACTCATATTATGGGTGAGCTAATTCCACCACAAAAATCTTAACCAATTAAGGCTATGCATAGCGTATTAGGAATGATGCTTCTCAAAATCTAAGCTCCTCCAAACATGTCCTAAATGCGACACTATGCTATGGGTGAGCAGATTCCACTACAATGACCCTAACCAATTAAGCCATGTATGGTATTTTAGGAAGGATGTTTATCAAAATCTAAAACTCAAAACATATCCTAAATGCCACACTCATATTATGAGCGAGGAGATTTTACCATAAATACCCTAACCAATTGAGACCATGTGCAGCGTTTTAAGAAGAACTGACGAGCTTATTGTCCTTAACCGCAGTGTGCACAACTGCACATGATAACATATGTTTCGCAAAGCTTTCACCAAATTAAGCTATACCGAAAGAATCGTTCCAAGTTTCCAACCTTACCGAATCCTTGTCCCTCCGAAAATAAACTACGCGAGCAAGAGTGACAAACGCGCGCTGGAAAGGCATATCTAGTAGTGCTTAGGGTTCGTAGCTACTGTAGCTAGAAACGTTGGGAGGCAACTCTGGCTCGGACGTCTGATGTTTGGGGAAAAATCAGAATCATGATTCGATTTACGTGAAAAACTACTTTAAATTGATTTTTCTCTTAAAGTACTTATCCAAATCATGATTCGATTGCACCATTAAATTCGTTGCAATTAAATCTTCAAAATAAGACCACACATGGATATATTCCGACGAAATTTTTTTAGCTTATTATTGAATTATTTTTAAATGTTGCGTGATGTTCCACCAGGTATATCGGAATTGTTTCACTAAATAGATCGAAAATGTTTCACTCGTTTAAATCGGGTGTTGTTTCACCTTATATAAAAACAATGTTTCAGCAAATAGCGAAAGAATGTTTCAGTTCACTGCAACATTTGATTCATACATAGTGAAACATTATAAGTACACTAAGTGAAATATTTTTCGGTGGAAAAAAAAGGAAACGAATTTCCTTAATAGGGGGTTTCTAAAATATGTGGGTTTTTTGTTGCAATGGAATATTTCAGTTCACTGTCAAATTAGATCTATACATAGTGAAACATTGTGAGTATATTAGGTGAAACATTTTTTGTGGAACAAAAAATAAACCAAATTATCTTAATAGGGGGTTTCCAAAATATGTGGGTGATTTTTTGCAATGGCGCGTTCCATAATATCAAAATCCACTGCAACATTTGATCCATACATAGTGAAACATCGCAAGTACACTAGCTGAAACATCATAAAACTACTTGTTGAAACATTGAAAGAGATCATATGCAACATTAAAAAAATATCAATAGAAAAGCTAAAATATTTTTTGTCGAAATATAATCATGTGTGGTCTTGTTGTAAAAATTTAATTGCAATGAATATAACGGTGTGATCGGATCGTAGATTAGATAATTAGTTTAAGAGAAAAATCATTTTAAAGTAAAAATGGCAGGCGGCGCGGGTATTGGAGGCGTCCAATTTTTCTACTGCCATTGGACACCCGGCGCGCAGCGTTTTCCGGAACGTTGGCCACCCCCTCACCAACCGTGGAAACGCACTGCACTGCTTGCTTGGATTGGGTGGGCGATGGCATCGGACACGGAACATCCAAACGTGCATGCAGGGGGCCAAAAAAACCTTTTTCGTGCGTGGTCATGTTATTCCATCTGCTCCGCCATTTGCACTGCACGACGACGTTATCATGCCACTTCGCAATTATTTTTTTTTTGGGTCCGGTGTTAGCTAGCTCAGCTCGATCCCTTCCTTGGTCCCCATGGAGAAGAAGGAAAAAAAAAAAACCCACATCGCTCGCCGCAGCTGGCTGGTGATGCCTCACCCGAAAGCACACACGCTATCAACGTTGACATCCCACCCTCCGTTTGTGCCCCCCCCCCCCCCCCCCCTTCCTATTAGATGATTAGCTCTGCATCCTGTACTCCAACTAACCAAATCTACCCTCACAGATCGGAATCATCCTGTACTCCAACACCAGGATGTACATGACGCATGACCACTCGTAAAAATTGCCCAGTTTCCATACACCAATGGCTGTTTCTTTTCGCGTAAAAAGTGCGTTTTTTTTTGCGCCAGCGCGGTTGATGGAACGGTTCGCGGCCCGAGCTAAGCTAGCGAGAGGGAGAGCCGGGGGGCCCTTGCTGCACGCGAGTGGCTACGACGATTTTGACAGCAAAAGTGGCCGTGCCCCGTGCACACGACGCGACGCTGGCTGATAGAAGAGGTGATGGCATTAGCTTACAAAAACCCTTGGTGACATTGCTAGGACCCAGCGTCTTTCACATTCTCTTCTCTTTAGCATGTACAGTATGTGTAGTTGTTAGCTGCTGCTAGCTACCGCCACGTAACAGTTCTCCCTTTGGAAATGTCCGGTCCAAAACCTTAACTGCTTGCCCGTGCGTTAGTTACCAGACCTGTGGCCAATGTTTTTTCTTCTTCTTTTTTACCTTTGCTCACATCCTCACGTGAGAAATTGGATCCTGCAAATTAATGTGTAAAATCCTATAGTACTCCTGGGCACTAAAAGTAATGCACAGAATCGGTATTCTTTTTTAAGAAAAAAAGCTTGCCTAGCTACAAAAGAATTGAATTTTCACCACCAACTACTGCATGCTACGTACTAGCTAGCGAGCAAATGTACAGGCCGGCACCGTACGTACATACGTATACGTACGGCTGTTGCCCTACGTAGGATGGTTGACGAATCGGTGTATCATCATCATCAGAAGAGAGAGAGAGAAAAAAAAAAGAATGTGTACATTTTTTTTGTTACACTTGCCTCTGTTGGGTTAGGAACTCCTGCACGGACACGTAGAGCTGCTTGTGGCAGGAGGAGTCCATGGACAGCGACCTCCTCATCGGCTGCACCGCGAACTCCTCGTCGTACTTCTTCCTCGTGTCGATGGCCTCGTCGCCCACGCTCTCCGGCTTCCGCCGCCGCTGCGGCGTCCGCTTGGTCGCAGGCGGCGCGGCGGCGGCGCCGCCGCGGTGGCTAACCCAGCTCTCGTGCTCCCCTCTCACCTCGATCACGATGCTGTTGATGAGCTCGTCGTCCGGCCGGTGGTTGTGGTTGTGGTGGTGGTGGTGGTGGTGGTGGTGGCGCCGCGCGCTCTCGGCGTCTTCGTCGTCGTCGGGGTGGGTGGCCGAGGTGGGCCGCACCGGCGCCGCCGCCGCCGGCGGCGTGAACGGCAGCGTGACGTCGCTCCGGCAGAAGGGGCAGCGCGCGTTGCCCTGCAGCCACGTGTCGATGCAGTCGATGTGGAAGGCGTGGGAGCAGTTGGGCAGCAGCCGGACGCGCTCCCGCTCCACGAACTCGCTGAGGCACACGGCGCACTCCGACACGGATATCCTCGCGCCCACGCCGCCGCCGCCACCTTCGCCGCCGGCGCCGCCGCATGCCGCCGCCGTGAACCTCACGACGGGGAGCATCCGTATGAACGGCATGCCGAGCCCCCGCTCCTCGGTCGCCACGGTGCGGATCACCGACGCCTCCCGCGCGGCCCGCCGCCGCGCGCCGCCGCCGCCGTGCCCGCGCCACGGCGTCGCGCCGCGGGACCACAGCCCGCGCAGCGCCTGGCACTTGGTCACGAACGCGTAGTAGCTCGCGAGCAGCGCGAACGCCGCGAGGATGCCGACGACGGTGATGACAACCATCGGGACGCTCGCGTTCGACGACGACGGCGACGAGGAGCGGAATGCCGGTGGCGCGTCCATTTTTGTAGCGCTCCCCGCCGTGCCGCCTAACGAGAGAGGCGATACAGTTGAAGGCAGAAAAGTGTGTGTGACAACCGCACAGCGCGCGAGAGCAGCAAACTATCCGCTTTCGCGAGAGGGACGTCGAGCCGCTCTGGAGTAATAGCCGATGGCAACTCTCATCTCATCTCATCTCACGCCATGTTTTAATGTTTTATCACCTGTTCACCTCTCTGCCTGACGCCAAGGCAACATGACTACGTGACACTTCACCCAAACTCCATACAAACCACAAGCAGAATAGTTAGCACGTATTCTATCCGTCTCAAAATATAACGACATCCAAATATTTCTGTCAAAATTTATACTATTAAAATGTGTCCCTTTCGATCTTACTGGGATGGACGTGGTAGTAGTGTGTAGGCTTTCTGGTCCTATTAAAGGTTTAATTGGTGATTATGACTTGTGAAATGTGAGTGAGGGTCTTATGATAAGATGATTGGCTCCAATCTCAGCCGTCAGTTCACCACTGGTATCATTGATTATCTACGAAATGGACGGTAGATCACTAGATCGCACTGTACAACTGAGGTTGATTGGCACCAGAAAAATATCCAGGTGGTACACAAGAGAGCTGCGGCGTTACATCCACAGGAGCAGTTGGGAAAGCAAAAAAGTTGTGCCTCCCTGCTGGCGTGCACAATTTTTATAGCACGCCGTCGTACGCGCCGTGCACGAGAGTAACTCTCCCATCCTGTACATTTGTAGTACGTACAGCAGGCAGGTTCGCCGCCTTAAAACTTCGAGACGCAGCAGACAGAGTTTGACCCCCCCCCCCCCCCCCCCCTCTGTTTTCTTTCCCAGCTAGCTCCCCCTGCCATTAAACCAAACGTAAATACGTAAATTCTTGTCCCCATTACTAACAAGAACAAACCAATTAAAAACTTTTTCCATGTAGAACACACATGGGGAGGAACTGTTCAGATGCTGCTGCAGCAGTAGGCTTACCACGTAGTACAGTACATGGCTGCGCTGCATTTGTAGAGGCGCCCTGTATACCAGCAGTGAAACACCAAGAGAAAAACCGGGGAAGGTTCGGTTCTTGTGCATTGTAGTAGTAATTAGTAATGTAGTAGTAGAGCGCGTCTCGTTTGGCACGGCGTACTGTGGCGGCACGCCGCGGTGCCGGTGGTTATGGCGCTGGGCCATGGCCGCCATCATCCAGGTGATTTTGTCCAAAACCGCAATGGCAATTGGCAACATGCTGCGGCGCCGGCACTCCGGCAGCGAGGCAGAGCTGAGCGGGTCGGGGTTTTTTTTCTCTCTCGGTTTCGGCGATTGGTGCCCCAGTGGACCAGCGAAATGTGACGGTGCAGCCGTCACTACTGAGCAGGGGAGCAACTTTGACAATGCGGCGGTGGGCATGGACCTTGGTTTCGGCCGGTGGACCGACGTGATGTGACGCGCCTGCCTCTGCGACTGGCCCGGCCTACAGGTTCACTGCAATGCTCGGCAGCTTTGGGCCTCCAGAAAAAGGCGCACTTTCAGTGTTGTATTTTTAGCGAATAAAGTCTAATTTAACTACCTCACAAGTGTTCGGATTTGATTCGTATCCCTCAATCGCAAAAGTGGGTATATCAACCCTCACTTTGCACGGTTTTAATAGTTGAAAATATTAATACTCCCTCCATTCCAAAATATAAGGCATAACCACCCCTAACTCAAAGACTAAGAAATAATTATTATCATCTTGTAGTTTGGATCATCCTAATAAATAAATACATACATCCAATAGAATTAGAAAACATGAGAGTGGAGGATGTAAAAAAGTAATAATTTTATGGAGAAGGGGCCATAGTTAATTGACTACATGCATGCATGTCTTATATTATAGAACATCTAAAAAAAGTGGTTGTGCCTTATACTATGGAATGGAGGGAGTATATCCGATCACTACTGTAGAGTGTTAAATTGGACTTGTTCCTCTTTTGGGGCCAAAATGAGAAGAACCTACTGGGGGCTTGAAAAGGTCACCACGGCCCAATTTGCTCAGGATCGAGCGTGACAAAAGTGCCGTTTTCGTACGGTTGCCATAGCCGACTTGGGCTCGCCATCGTTCTTATGCTACGGTTTCCAACTTGCCATCGCTCTTACTGCTACGTGCGTGGTTTTCTCTGTCTGCCTGCACTTGCTTCCTCCGCTTGTCAGCGCGGCAGGTCGGCGGCGTCAGCGTTGAGAAATTCGAGGTTGCCCGCGACGGCGCGCGCTCGTAAAGGAGACTGGCGGCGCGCAAGTTGATCGATCGCGTGCATTGCCCCTGAACAACACCAATGTTTGCCGACCGCTATAGTTGGAAAAAACGCAACGATAACTTTGGAGAAAAGAGGAGCTTTGCACTTTGCTAGAGAGAGCAGAAGGACAGAAATACAGAAGGTTCTTCTGTATCTTGTGTTCTGTTTAATTCCAATCAATGCTGTGAACAGCCATCGATAGCTATGTGTTGGACTTTTTCGCGCTATTGAAGTGACAGTGCCAAAATACTACTCTGGTAGATTCGGGGTCAATATCCGTAAAATATCTCGTGCCATAATCTTAAATGACAGTGAAATAGGATAGCACCCTGAAATTAAAGCACTAGAGCTAACAACATCAAAAGTGCGATTTGCACACTCGATTCCGTCCGGAGCAAACTTATTCCCGTGCGTCTCATTTTTACGCAACGATTCTTTCAATTTTGCCCTTTATCACGAAAATGGTCCTTAGCCCCACATGGCCACATTAAGCACCAAAACTGGCAAGATTACACTTACGAGCCCCTTGCACCAAAACAGACGTGAGGATGAAGTTGACAGCGATCTAGAACGAAGTAAACTGCACATGAGGACAACGAAATTTACACGACTCCGACATGGACAGTTGGAAATTACTAACTGCAGAGACAAACTAATGCTCGGACAAAACTTGATGGACTAAATTAATCTGATTTCACCCCTTTTATTTTCTCAAAATCTCTTTCAGTCAAGGAGACAAAATAAAGGGCGTAATGCCCTTATCTTATTAGAAGCATAGCCTTTGTCCGTTAAAAGCGAAATGTTCATAGTCAATTTTAACGTATGTCGACGTAGCCTTTGGAGATGTTTATAAATGTTTGACACTTTGACGTATGTTCATCAAACAAGCGTGCTTGCGTATATGAGCGTAGTATTGTGTTTCAAAACCAAAAAAAAAAAAAAAAAAACGGAGGAGATTTTACTGTTTACAGCTCAAGGCGTTCCCTACGTACAGCAATTAAGTCAAAGATCTTGGAATGCAAGCTTCCATCCCATTTGTCTGATGCAGAATTACAACACCGTTCATCATCATGTGACCATATTATTCCTTGCCGCATAGTGAGGCCGTGCCACGATGAAGTCAACCCCTAGCAGTATCTGTTAATCATGACACATGGGCAGAGACGCAACTAGGCAGAATAACTCGAGTAATTTGCGCCCCTTAACCGCGTATTAGTATTCGTGCAGCAACTGTGCGTGTGTGTGTGCAGCGGTGAGGCGTGGACATCACCGTTTGCCAGCCCGGCCACCACTATTCACGTATCCATGGTCAACTCTGCAACTTGTCGGCTTCATATATATGTATATATATGAAACAACTAGTATACAGTACTAGTTGTAATCCTTTGGTTAGGCGAATAATTAAGCTATATGGTTTTGTTTGACAAATGCTGCTGGCTGCTGCAGTGGCGTGTAGTCCTGTGCTTTTGTGATGCTGTCTAGCTCGCTGCTGGTACTAATTGCTTACTTTATTTGTGCTAATGAGTTAAGTTGATAATTGATTACTCAAAAAAAGTGGTGATGTGTGGGTGACATGAGACTGAGATTGATAGCTCGCTACCTTGTGATATTGACCTGAAAATTGAACTGGTTGGGGTGAGATTGGTAATATCTTTGCACGGCCCCCTGCTTGATCGATCCTGTCATGGCCACCATCCAGGCTTGTTTTTGAAGCCAAGCAAAAATGTTTGTGTCAAGTACAAACCACGCGAAAACTAGGCAGGATTACGGTTTTGCACGCACAAACCGTATAAACGTACGCTTGAAACAAACATGCTCCACCCTCTATCTCGTCCTCCTTTTTTTTAAAAAAAAAAAAAGAGAGCACTTGCTTGAATTTTTGTAGCAGTTCACAAAAAGCAATGCTGCGATTTCACGCATGGTTAATGCATGGCAATCTTATACAGTTTCATTGACGTCTGATCCGAAAAGAAAAAGGAAAAACTATTCTGATGTACCAACTAATTAATATCGATCGATCACGTACGAAAGATTGACATGTCCGGGCGGGAACACTTGAGATGCAAGGAGCCAAGAAGTAATCAATGGAACGGCAAAATTCCAACCCCAATTCTGCTATCTGCTGTACACATTGCACGCACACAAGTGGCACAAATGGCTAGTAACTCTCAATTAATTAAGCGGTAAGAGCGAGTTAATTAGGTTGCACGAACCCGAGGTGGTTCATGGGTCGAGGTGGATGGGCAACACCGTGCTCCGCGAGCTCCGGCCGAGCCCGAACGACGACAGCAACCGCCGGAACCGGCCGCTGGTCTCGCCGGCGCCGGCGGTGCCGACGATACTGCTGCTGCCGGCCGCGTCGGGGTGGCTCGGCCCGGCCTCCGAGCCTGCGGGATCCTTCAGCGGCGGCGGCGGTGGCTTCCGGCCGAGATCGCCTAGGAAGCAATCCATGGAGAAGGATCGCCGGATCGGCTCCTGCTCGGCGCCGGTCTTGGGGAACCTGCACGAGCTGATCCCGTGGCCCATCCTCGCGGCGGCGTCGATGCGCCTCTCCCCGGCGGCCAGGTCCCGGCTGGACGCGTCATACTGGTCGTCGCGGACGAGGAGGCCGATCGCGCCGCCGGTGACCACCGTGCGGCAGAGCGGGCAGCTGACGTTGTGGTGGAGCCACGTGTCGATGCAGTCGATGTGGAACGCGTGGGAGCAGCTCGGCAGCAGCTTGAGCCGCTCGTCCCGGACGAACTCCGACAGGCACACGGCGCACTCCTGCGGCGACGCCGACTTCCCGGAGGCGACGCGGCGGTACTTGACGACGGGGAGCGCCGCCACGACGTCCGGGTCGAGCCCGCCTCCAACCTCGGCCTCGTAGTCGGTGAAGAACACCGCGGCGACGCGCTCCGCCGCGCTCTCGCGGCGCGAGCGGTGCAGCAGCCCGGCCCCGGCGGCGCCTCCGCCGCCCGTGCCACGGAGCCAGCAGCGGACGACGAGGAAGTAGTAGCTGGCGAGGATGAGCGAGGTGACCATGAACCCGATGGCGATCACGATCGCGATGGGGAACCCAGCCGTCGGGTTGTCGTACGGCGGGGGCGACGCCATGGGCGCACCTGCCATCCCCGCCGCATCCATCGCAACACAATGTTTCCTCGCTGGAGCGAGAGAGAGAAATAGATGGAGGAGACTGCGCGGCTCGCGACTCGCGAGTGATCCAAGGAAGCGAGGTGCGGGTGAAGGCTGTATCGGTGCGCGTCAGCGCGCGTGGCGTGGCGTCGGCTAAATAGAAAAAAAAAAACCGCGCCACGCCAAGTTGCGGAAGGCGAGGATTAGTTGTTTTTTTTTTTTATATATATATATCGGTGGGAGGCGCAGGTCGGGGCGCTATCTGCGAAGGCGACGGCTGAGCTGCGGTGGTGGAGGTGGTGCGCGCGCGCGGGCGGCGCGGCGAGGGCGATGCATCATGCGTGCTTCGGCCTTTGGCTACTACTCATTGGCTTGGTCACCAGGTCAACTCCCGCACGCAAAGCGGCCGATGCGCCTGCTGTGTTGGCGTCCGCGTGACATCGAGGCTTCGCCTTCCTTTCCATCGACGCAAACGAGCCAAACGGATGCTGGAAAAAACATGTCTGTGCGTGCCTGATTGATTTTTAAGTTTTGACAAACTCTGGCACGTACGCTTGTTTGTTTTTCTGGGGGTAAAAACAGCAGGTTCTGATGCAAAATGATAAGTACTACATGTACTGGCAGAAACTATCCGAAGATTCCAAGTTTCTAATGTACGCATGCGTAGTGGTCTAATATGGTTCGTCAGATGACTGTGGGCTGCTAAGTACGCTTGACTTTTGGAGCGTGGTGATCTGATTAAGAACTAATTCCAAAATGACTGATGATTAATTGGGCGAATATGAGCCATGCCGTCAAGGAAGATGATGACCGGCGGATCGTACACTATTATTGTGGCGCTAGCTGTAGCTGTTGGGCAATATTGTTTGTACGTATGAAGAAAGTATATGATACTATCGCATCTCTACCACTGATCATTTCTTATTGTTACGTACCTACTACTCCGATATGGGAGTGATTACTTTGCCTAAACACACTGCCTGATTGATTGATCGAACTAGTCCCAGTGGATGTTCTTAATTTTTAGCCAAAAAAAAAAAGAATTAGTTCCTATGGGCATGGTCAATACAGTCTGAAACAGCCCTTGCTAATGTTTTTATCCAACTAACGCGTTGCATATGCCTTACTCTGCGTCGTGTATATCCTGGGAGAATTAGGTTGCCATTAGAAGCATATCGTTACTGATAAAGACGCTGTCTTGGTATGGACCTATGGTTTTCTGAATTTTAAATGCTCGAAGTCAACTTCGGAGAGAGTTCATACCATCATTGAACACGTAATCTATCACGAGTTGCTTTCGCTTTTACAATATTTTAGTCTGCAGCTCTGCATTTTGGCAATTGATCATACGTGGCTGGTTGATTCTATTTTCCTTCAGACAGATGCTGATTAAAATTGTAAATCTTTTTGTTGACGTTGTGAAGGCCCTCCACTGATTCGCCAAGTTATGAAAAGAATATTGGAGAGTGTACGTTTACACCGCTGAAATTAATCAATGGAAAGAATCCTGGCCTGCATGGGCCCTTCCAGGCTTGAACCGGGCTGTCACTTGTTCCTCGTTCCATCGGTCCGTTTCCTCCTTTCTTTAATGGGTCGTTTTGTTTATTCTTGTTGAATTTTGTGCAACGAGGTCCATGTGGGCGATATTTTGCAGCCCAAAAGAACACACGCGACTTTCAGCATTTTCTTTATTTCTGTCTTTTCTGGTTTGAACACAAAATCGACATATTCTTGTAGAGTTTCTGCCCTCTTAATATAAAACCAGCACAAGCTAGCCTAGGTTTGAAAAAAAAAAAACGACATATTGTGACAAGTGGACTATTATATACCGACTGATGATGAAGCTGTAGTTGTTGGCATCGTTTTCAATGTCCCAGACAAAATGGAAACAATTGAACGGTTGTATCTGCTCTGCTACAGAGTAAACCATACAAGCACAACGGCTCCAAACCGACCGATTAGTATCGTTGAAAAAAAAGTTTCAAGATAAGGAGAATGCAGAAGTACCTACTATGGATTAGTTTCGTTCTTATTAATTAATTAGTGTCTTCCTAGATCGCCAAACGCCAGAATGTAAACCTTCAAAAAGTCGGAACTCAAACCAAAGAGTCGAGTTGATCCCATGATCCTATCCCTTCCATTTCTGCGGCGCGATCGCCAACTCTCGAACCGAGTCGAGGTCGTTGAGTTTGGGCAGAATTTCTCTATTTTTTCCTTTTGAATTCAAGGAACTTCCCGAGATTTCGGTCCCCCGAATCCCGAGACCTTCTTTATCTTGCTTTTCGATGTGCGAAAATATCCGGTGGCAATGCGTCATCCTGGGACCTAGCTATATCTCGTAACCGAATCATCGACCAATTGGATCGTTTGGGCCCGGCAGGTCTCTGGCGCCGTGCTGCGCCACATCGCGGGACACAAGTTGGACGGCCACTTTTGCTGGTGATGCAGGCTGCGGCCGGGGTCGTGTGGCCGACCGTTCCGGCGAGATATCCCGCGCGGCCGACGACGACGCGATCGCGCGCCGGCCAGTAACTGCAGATAGATGCCTTCACATGGATCACGGCGACATGCCAGATGCGGGATATGTAAAAAGCGCAGTGACGGTGACAAGATATCCATGTCCCTCTATGCCTGCTTTTATTTTTCACGAACGCGTAGAAAGATTGCACGTCAATATATTGAATGGAGATAGTAGAGTTTTAGTTACAGAACGCAATGAATAGAATATCGTTGCAAGGGCCAAAGAAAAAAAAAGAAACAAACAAAAAATAATAATTGTTAAGCAGGAAAACTCCTATCGCGAGGGGATGGGGGAAACCACTAAACTCCCCAAAGACCCCCAAAGCAACGGCGCTAGAAGCAGACCACAAATGGCTTTCTTGGAGGATGGACTTTAGCACTACTGAAACCAAAGAGAGAGAGAATAGTCGAAGACTCTGATGTTCCACTCCTTTCATAGCTACCAGGAGACCAGAACGACAAGGGATTCAAAATCCTTGCAAAGATACTCAGGAAGGCATGCCCAAGCAGTTGGCCACCAGACCTATAGAGAGCAGCCACGGGAAGGAGCGAGGTTCGGCCAGCCAGGAGGAGACAAGACACGGTGTCAGATTCGGTGAGAGAACACATAGTCAAGGAGAATGTAGTTCGCCATCTCAAGCTATTGGACGTAGAAGGGACATGTCGAGTGGCTACCAATATCACGCTTCTTAAGGTCGACATCCATGCCTGTTTTTAATAAAATAACTGAACTGATCATATTTCGTAGATGCGTATGCCTATTTGGTACGGGGTTAGGAGATGGGCAATGGATTTACAAGGGTTTAATCCCCAAATACCCATATGTTTTACTACTAATAATAATTATAGTGATTTCCGTCGTTGGTGTAGTAGATATATACTCAGTCATTTCCTTAATAACTGACAATTTTAACTCTTTAATTTAAACTCGATCATTATTTTCCCTTAAATTGTTATACCGAAGTAAAAAATAATATCATTCCATTAATAAATATTTATAAAAAGACAAAGCGGATAAAGTTTGAAAGTGAATAGTGCTATTAGTTATTATGAAACGAAGAAAGTATCTTTTCTTATAAGCACAATTTTTTTTTATTTGTTGGAAACAACACATTCTTTAGATAAGTGCATTTATATGTGGCAAACTAATTCTAGGAGCCATCATATACTTAATCCGTCATAAAATATAACAATATAAAATCATGTGAGATATATCATAATACTATGAATCTGGATAAAATATGTCTCATCTAATTCTAGATTTCTATATTTTGGAAAGAGGTAGTATACTTTTTTTCAATTTCGGAATAATTATTTATTATGTATTTTATTTTTATCATATTGTATAATTATTTGGGTCACCCATGTGACAACTAACAACGGGCACTATGCTAGTTGGAAGTAAAAAGAGTGGATATCCATGCCAGGGCACCCTACCCCACAAGTCTCCTGTCGTTTTCTTACACAAATTTTGATAATTTGACCCTTTACAGAAACTATTTTTACAAATGAACCGCTGCAAAAACTTATTTTAAATCTGACCCTTTTGCTCAACGTCATATCATGTGGCGCTGAACTTAGATACCTCAGCGCCAAATAGCATAGCGCTGAATGTACGTTGGCACGCTGACTTAGTCTCCCATCCGCCGTGGCACGGCATTCAGCGCCAACTGACGTGGCGCTGAACTTTTCACATGATTTGGCGTTGAGCAGAAAGGTCAGATTTGAAATAAGTTTTGGCAGCGGTTCATTTATAAAAATAGTTTTGCAAAGAATCAAACTGTCTGTGCGTTTTCGTATGTGTACTCAGATTGCTATAGCTGTACAGTGATAGATTGCGGATGAATCTGTTGCTGTTGTGGTTCAGGAATCTTCCACTCTAGGATTGGTTTTTCTCATAGGTAATGATAGGTGTAGAACCATTTTTTTTTCTCAAGGGTACAGTACAATCATACTTTCCAGACCATTTTGTTTTTATACAAAAAGGTATTATTCCAGATTCTCGATATAGAAGTTCATTTTCATGCGTATGAACATACAAACAAAAGAAAGATCAAAGATGATTATATACTTGAGACATAAATATGTTTAAAAATTATATAGCTGAGGGAAAGTATGCCTTTTTTATATTAGACAGATCGATGACTTCATATAAAAATTTAAGTTCCCAACTTGCATTTTGTTCGGAGGCCCTGAATTCCTCGAGACGAAATAAAGGCGGGTCAATCTGAATGTAAGCAGGAAATTGATCCCTAATGAGAAGCCAATAGTCAAATAGCGGAAGGAAATGAGATCAAATTGCGGTTGTACATCAATACATGTTCTCTTCAGGAGGATAACCATGTAATTTCCGTCATATTAAAAAATTTCATGAAATTTCCTTGCATGCGACTACAAAAGACCATAACATACAAGGAAATAACCGGTAAAAACGAGCTAAGTGTTGGAAACTCGTGAAAATCACACCTAAAAGTTTGTAAATTCATGAAAAAATTACTAGAGATAGTATAGATATAAAATACATTCTCACCAAATATCAAGTTCAAACTCAAACTTTATTTAAGAGTAAAAAAAGGATAAATTTTAGGTGAATAGTAACAAGATACTATTCACCTGAAATTTTTTTGTCTCTTAAACGAAGTTGAGTTTGGATTTGAGATTTGGAGAGAATGTATTTCATATCTATAGCTATGTCTAGTAATTTTTTCATGATTTTACAAAAGTTCTAGGTATGATTTTCATGAGTTTTCAACACTGTCGGAGGGTGAACTCCTCTAGCGGGGGATTGTGAGGCCTCCCTTTTGTTAGTTCGGCCGGGGGCAACAGGTGAGAATCGAGGATTCGGTGGAAGGTGTGAAAAAGAGAGGGGGCCGGGCCCCTTGAAAGCGATGAGACAAAGGGGGTTTATATAGGTTCGGCCCGCTGAGAAGCGTAACACACTACTCCTGTGCTCAGTTGATTGAGTATGGAGAACAGGTGCTTGAATCTGTGAGACCCAAGCGTGAGTTAGCCAAAAAGTCGATCCCCCTTGTCGGTGATATGAGCCTGGAGGTACCAAGCTTAGAAGGAAGAGGCCGCCCCTAGTGCCCACGTGGCGCTCCCCTGAGGGGGTCGGGCCCGTGGATAGGTGGCAGTCATCTCCTGTAAGCCCGATGGGTCGGGTTGCCCCGACCCCTCCCCAAGGTCGCCACGTGGATGGGGTTAGGTGAGCGCGGCCCAGCACCCACCTAACCACCTTCAATGCAGGTGGAGCGAGCACGCCACACCGCATTAAATGCGGCGCGGTGCATGCCTGACATGCCTGCGGCCGGTCACCAACCGGTCGCAGGCCGAATGACAAATGGGATAGCGGCAAGCCGCCCACGCCCTGAACGTGTGTCAGGCGGCGTGTGGCAGGTATGGCCTGTCCCATCGTGATGATGAACGGCCCTGAGCCACTCATCCCAATCGGAGTATGCATGACTACACCGGACACGCCCAAGATTGTGTCCCCGATACACGCACGTCCTTAAGTCTTCGTCCATTAAATGGTGTGTGACAGGGGCGTCCCCCGTGTCAGCCGCGATGATCAAACTGACTGGCACGCTCGTATCTAAACTGACTGGATCAAACTGACTGGCACGCTCGTATCTCATCAACCTTTGGACCTGCACTGGAACTAAGAAGATCTCCTAGGCCAGTGTGTGTTTTTCGCATCAACAGGTAGCGCATGTGGTAACCCCTTGAGATATAAAAGGAGGACCAGGCCTACGGAGGGGAGGGTGAGATCCGAAGAACCCTGGATTGAAGGTTGAGCCCCAGCTTGCTCACCAGAGATTCAGAGACTTTGTAAACTCAAAAAAATCATCATAAGCAGGAGTAGGGTGTTACGCTTCCAAGCGGCCCGAACCTATATAAACCTCCTGCTTCTTGTCACTCTCGAGGGCCCGACCCCCACGGGACAACCATCTACTCCCATTCCTCCAACTCCTCGATTTTCCCTTGCTGCTTCTAGGCCGAACTAACAAAGGGGGATTACACGGATCCCCGCTAGAGGAGTTCACACTCTAACACCCCTCCCTCTCTAGGTCTGGACCTCCTTTTATATCACAAGGGGTTACCACATGGGCTCAAAAGCCTACCTAGGGATGAAGGAGTACATTCTTTGCATTAAATGAATGTCTTATTACTTGACTTGGAAGCCACACGCACGAGCGCCACAGCATGGGGCCCATCAAATCGCGTCGACTGCCACGGGGGACGCCCGTGTCATTCGCCAATTAATGGCTGAAGACTTCGGGGCTCCCATTTGCACCGGGAAACGGGAGCCTTGCCTTGACCATAGCGGATGAACCGACTCCAGCCAGGATAAGAGGCTAATCATCATGATGTGACGGGGCATGGTAAGCTGCACGCCGCCTGACGTGTGAGCAATGCGCAGGCGCACTACTCCGATCCCATCAATCATTCAATCGGTCACAGACTGGTCAGGCGCATAGCATACCGTATTAAATGTGTCATGGCGCGCCTGCTCAGGGCACGTTAAATGCGGTTAGGTGGGGTTGGGGGTGCCCACCTAACCCGCACACGTGGCGTCCTGCGGAGGGGGTCGGAGCAGCCCGACCCCCAGGCATGGAGGGGCGGCCGCCGCCCTACCCCGGGCCCGACCCCCTTTGGTGGAGTGCCACATGGGTACTAGGGGCAGTCTCCTCCCTCTAGTCTTGATACCCCCAGGCCCATATCACCGACAAACACTTAACTCATTTTCACCGGATATGTCCCTACAATATACACCCTTGTAATAAGAAAAAGAAATACAGATCGAGTTCAGCATTGCTTTCCTCACAGGACAACAATGCATCTGCTAGGCATCTTGGTTTTCGATCTTAGTCGGTTGGGTTCACATAATCACACAACAACAAAATGCATAGCAGCTTTTAATAAACCACGTATGTGGCAGCAAGTCCCTTTATTAGGGCCATTTTGCCCTTTATTAGTAGTGTAGTGTATGTGCCTCACAAAGCCCGTCGTCTGGGGGCTTGTTGTTATTGAGATGGGAGAGACCGCCCGCGTCGCTTGCCGTGCGAACAACCGGGCGGGCGACAACCCTAACCGCCACTGCTCTCCCCCCTCCCTCCTCTGCCGCCGCTGCCACCAGAGCGAGCAGCTGGACCACAGCTCGGAGAGCAAGGACGACGGTGGTGGGGTAGACAGCCATGAAGCAGCGGGCCCAGTTATGCGCGGGGGAGGTGGGATGACGCTCGACAACAACTGTGGCGACCCGACGACGAGATGCATTAGTGATGGTGACGGGGTGGAGGCGGCGAGAAGCGGCAGCAGCAAGTTAGAGGCAGCGCGAGGAAGTCAAAGGCCAAAGGTGGAGGGGGTGACTAGCTAGATCTGGTCGTCTCCATCCTGGATCTAGAAGGCTTGAGTTGGAGAGCGACGGCGGCGAAGCAGCAGCAGCAAGTTGGAGGCGGCGCGAGGAAGAAGGCCGGAGGTGAGGGGGGTCAGCAATCTGGTCGTCACCTTCCTGGTTCCGGAAGGCTCGATGGAGTTGGGGGAGGCCAATTTTTGGAGTTGGAGGTGTAGGTGGTCAGCAGAGGTGGTGGGGGCGATGTCGGTGGACAGGATGGTGGCCGGCGAAGGTGGTGGGAGTGTTGTCAGCGAGTTGTAGCCCAATAGGAGGTAATTGCGGCTGACGGTGGAGTTGGCTGGCGAATTGGATGAGAGGTGCAGGTGGCTGCCAGCCATGGGCAGGAGGTCGGCTTTCGACTAGAGGTTGTTGACGAGGTGGCTGGAGAAGCAACTAGCTGGCGGGCAATTTTTGGTGCTGGGAGGTGGTCGGTGGTGTTGCCGCTTGGAGATGCCGTTGTTGGGTTGGCCGGTCGGTTGCCAATGCAATTTGTTCATTTGGAAAGCCACAGGACACGATATACAACAGCGTGGAGGGTGGACTGATCGACGACAAATGATCCACCACAATCGGCTGGGGCTTCTCCCGTTCTCTAGAACTCCTCCCCTTCTGTTGACCAGTCTGCTCTTAGACTCCGATCGTGGGGAGTTCCAAGCCAAGGGATGGGGAGCCAGTTTGGTTGGTAGATTTCTGCTTGGAGTTCGGGTGCCATCAGCACCGCTTGTGTTTTGATTGTTCTTGCGACTGCAAGGTGCTCGGTTTGGTGAAGAGAGGGTGCATGAGACCTCCGCGACGCAGCCTTTTGCTAGTGTTTAGGGGAGGAGTCGGAGCTGCTTGTCAAGGGTGGCAAGCTCGAGAACGATAACCCTCTTCCGCTTTCGTCTTGGTAGCGCTGTGGTAGTTGGTGTTGTCGTAGTTGGTAGGGAGAGAGAGTCGGGGCAAAAGTCCTACTTGATCTTGGGCTAGAGCCAACGATGTCGACACCTGTGAGCGTCATTTTCTTTCTTGAAGGCATTGTTACTTTGCTCTCCCCCTTTCTTCGGGTGAAAACCTTGTTCCAATATTCGGACTGACGTTATTCGTGTTTTGACTCTGTCTTCCTCTTTGGAGGCTCCGATTCGAAGATCCTACCCTGCGTTGTCCGTGGTCTATTCATAGGAAGTCGGAGTTGCTTTTCTGAACTCAGCAATGATGACATGTGTTTTGACCTTTATTTGTATCGTCATAAGTTTATTTTTCGTGTAAGTTTTGTCTGATTTTCCTCAACAAACCGTTTCCTCTGCAAACCATGCTTATGTGAGGTTTTTCAGTCCAGTTTCCCCTTAAAAGCTGAGCCAAGTCTAATCTTCTTAAATGAAAACAAACGCTCCGGTCCTTTTACGAGGTTTCTTTGAAAAAACGGTCGTTCTTGAAGGAATCATGCATGCATGTGTTCATTTTTGGTTTAAAAAGTACTCCATATATTTGGACAATAAAGAGAAGAGGTTGGAATCTCCACGTACGGTGCATCTCTACTAGCCATACATATACGAGACGTATTTCCATTCCATTGGCGTTCAGTCAATCTCATGGCAATATATATTCTCAGAATGCATGCAGGGTGGTGGATGTTACGCCCTGCCTTTCCTACATTATATTCCTCTGCTGGTACACGTGAACACACCCTCCAATAATTGGATTAAAAAGGTGTACGATCCCCGTTGCAACTGGCCAAAGGAATTTTGTAGCCACCTCCGCAGCAGCAGAAACTACAGTATGCCGACAGCTTACATGGTGAGTACAATACAAGATAACAAGAGTGATCGAGGGCTCAAACTTCATATCATACCAGGCACAAACGCATGGCTGTTGTTTTGCTAGCCGAGGCAGCGGGCCGACGTCGACGGTATTGATCTCGTCCTGATCCGCGGGAATTCCCCGCACGCGCCCGCTCACCGACGGCATGAAAGTACCAAGGCGGATGATCATTAACGTCGGCTCTGCTCACGGCGAGAAAATAGCCAAGTGAGAGCAAGTATAACAGTAGGCTACAAGCCGACTAAATGCTGAGATAAAAAAGAGAAGAAAGAAGAGAGAGGAGAAGCGGGCTGTAAACTTACAGCCAGCTTGGACACAAGAACCAACAAACTCTGTGACAGAGATAAGTGGGTCCTATATTAATTGTAAAGGACGCAGATTCAGTGACATTTCCCCGTGACATTCTCGGTGACATTGAGTCACTGACATGTGGGACCCACATGTGTCTGGACCCACGTGGGTCCTACACGCCAGTGTCTCAATGTCACGGGGAATGTCACCGGAGCAATGTCACCGAATCCCAATTCAATTGTAAAGAGCTAACTATTATATGGGTGGGCTGAGAGAAAGCTGTAAAGAACCTTATAGCTAATAAGTTGGTTGTATTATTAGCCTAGCTCTGAATAGGTGGCGCGAGCCAGAAGCGCTTTTCTGATTTTTGTACCAGCAGGCAGCAGCAGCGAGCTTGGCGGCGCGCGCTCGTACTGATCCATGCATAGCGCGCGCGGCAGCTGGTACACAGCCACACCACAGGCAGGGCTAGCTAGGGACAGTTCAACTTGGCTGGGCGATAGGAGAGCGATCGGTAGCTAGCGTGCATCACTAGATCGATGCGCGCGATACACACACAACACACGACCGGCCGGGGGATAGATTTCGATTAATTCGGTCGACCACGATCACAATGACCCTTGCTCGGGCCGGCGGGCGGCGGTGAATATTCCGCATCCTCATATTTCTCGCTTTAGTCCGCCGTCCGGTCGCGCCACCCACGTGACCGAGATTCCCCCGCCCAGCTACTTGTGCAAACTCCATCCTCGATCGCTCCTAGTTGGGTATGTTACACCGGATAACGTCTCAACTAGAGCTGAGTGAAAGTTCTTATGATGGAGAGATAATGTACAACAGTACAAGGAACGTGGAAAAATGGACGACGTACGTATTGACCGAGCCTCATGGACAGACAAGGCGGAGTGAATGTAAACTAGTACTGTAGTAGTACTTAGTATACTCCATCCCAATTTGGGTATTTAGTAGCAATGACTTATTGACTTAAATACTAATTAATCAATCGTATCCTAGTACTATCCTTATTCCCGATATTTCATATTACAAGATACATATGTGTTCATCCAAATAACTAATACCCCCCTCTCCTCTAAATTCATTCTTCTAAAAAAGAAAACCTCTACCATTAAGATATATATCTAATTTCATTGAAAATATGCATGGTATTTATTAAGATAATTCATACGAGTAGGTAATTATAATTCTTTATTGTTCTTTGCCTTTTGTGGTGGTTGTGACTTATATTTTAGAATGGAAGGAGTAGTTTTAAATATTTGACAAGTTTGATTTTTTAAATTCATTTGCCTATTCTTCTTGAACAAATAGAGTACATATTAGAGACGTGGATTTTCATCTCTTGAGAGAATATCCCCTTCTTTTGTGCATATGATCTAATTTATTAATAGTATTTTTTGAGAGAATCTATTCTATACCATGAGTTTGTCATAATTCAACAATATACCATTGATTTTCTCTCTTTCTACATTATACTGATGACTTTATTAATTTTTCTACAATACACCATTGGGTTGGGCTTATTTTTTAATAATACCAAAAATACCCTTATGGACATATAAGTATAACAATTGATTTATATCATTACAAGTTTTTTTAAAAAAAGAAAACTTTTATGTGGCCTTCTTACAGTATAAAAGTTTGTATATGAGTTTCATTTTTTTTCATTTCTATTTTTTAAATATAACTTATTTGTTATATACTATATAAAATATTTTTGTGTTGTTGGTTTTAATGTAAATTATCTTTCATATGCAACATAAGATATTTTTTGCTATTTTCTTTTGTATAAGCTATTTCTCTCTGATATACCACACAAAAATATTTTTTTCTAAACAACAAAAATACCATAAACAAATTGAAACTGATGCACATACTTCTCTGTTGTGTAAGGAGGCCATATAAAATATTTCATATTTTTTTGAAACTTTATAATGAGATAAACTAATTGTTAACCATACATAGCCAGAGTTTGTCTTTTTTGGGACAGAGGGAGTATGTCTCTAAGGGTATTTTGGATATTTTTTTAAAAAAAAGGCTCATCCCAATGGTATATTGTAGAACAATTGATAAAGTCGTCGGTATATTGAAGAAAGAGACAATGTCAATGTCAAATCATTGAACTATGATAAACTCAGTGGCATAGAATATATTCTCTCTGTTTTTATAAACAAGAAATGATACATAGATATGTGGGGAAAATGATTCTAAACTCTTGAAGGGATATTTTCTTGTTGTTTACATATCATATTTAAATGGTTATGAAAAATAACAACATAAATTAATATATGATAGATTACTCCACAAACATGTAACACTAAGTTTAATTTCTATAAGTTGAAAAAGAACAATAAATTTGAAAAAGAAGTCAAATTTTAACTTGCAATCTTTGTACAATGATATATCATATATTAATCTATCTTATCAGTTTTTTTTAGAAAAATCATAACTACTTTTATGGCACGCGAACAACAAAAGGATATCCCCTGATTGAAGAGTTTAAGTCTATATACTACCTCTGTCCCATAATAGATGTCGCTTTGACTTTTTGTTTCCAACGTTTGACAATTCGTTTTTATTTAAAAAATTAGTGCAAATTAAAAAATATAAGTCATAGTGCCGACGGGGGATACCCGTAGATCGGATATAGAGGGTATTGGGGTCCGTTGGTATGAGGATCTACGTAATACAATATTAGGCAAACAAAAGACAAGGAGTATACTGGTTCAGGCCCCTTGGTAGGTAATAGCCTTAATCCAGTTGGTATGGGATTATATGATGGGAACCACTTATTACAAAGGGAATAGTATAACTCAATGATACCGATGAGACCGTAGTTGAGTTGGTCCAACTAGATCTCCCGGCGACTTGGCTCCTGCAAGCTCCGGCTCCATAGGCTGTGGTGGATGTGTTAGCGGTGATATTCGATGCCTTAAGTCCTGCGCAGGGGGTCCCTTATATACCGCGGGTCAATTGATCTCCAAGTAGGACTCGGAGATATCGGACCCTTCACGATATGGTAAAGACCCAACATTGTCCGAGTAGAACTCTCTCCATCCGTAGATACCATCTCTATCACGTGATAGATTTCCTTAATGTATATGGAAACTATCCGTATACGTGCGGGTATATCGTGTCGGTATACAACGTACATCTAAAAATAGAGGGTATACCTTATCCGTAACCCTGACACATAGTTAAAGTATTTTTAACTTTTAATAGTAAAGCAAGTCACAAACAAAATAAATAATAATTCCAAATTTTTTTAATTAGACGAATGATCAAAAATTACAAACAAAAACTCAAAACGACAAGTAACATGGAACGGATGTAGTATGTGATATATCATTGCATAAACATGTAAGTTCAAATTTAACTTGCATAGGTAGAAAAAAATGACTATTAATTTTTTTTTTATGTCGTGTAAGTCCCGTTTGAATTTGTATGTGTGGATTGCTACATCTAATATTAATCTATCCTATAAAAAATATCAGATTTTTTATGACTTTTTGGGTGACATGTAAAACTAGGAGACGTTACTTCGAGAGATAAATAGACTTTCTCACATATTGGACACGCTTGAAGTACTTTTAGTAAATAATACACAAGTAAATAAGTATATATTATTAGTCACGGTTAAAGGAAAAAAAGTCAATTGTATTTATATATTAGAAAACAGATGTAGTATTTTTATATCTATCACATACTTTAACATAGAGAACACGCAAATAATTAAGCTTATCTTATCTTATTTTAGTACTATAGCTTATAAGTTACGTGTATAATGACGACAGAAAACGTAAACCATTTTTTCATTAGAAAAAGAACAAACATATAACCTTTTATCTTTCCTACCAGGATTAGACATTCATGTTAATTTGCTCTCCTCGGTAACACTTCATTCTTGAAGGTGCTCTTAACTGGTACTCCGTTTCATATTATTATAAGCCGTTTGATTTTTTCTAATCAAACTTCTTTAAATTTAATCAAATTTATAGAAAAATATAATAGTATTTTTGATAAAAAAAATATGTTTAATGAAACTAATTCAATCGATCTTTTATATGTTACCAAATTTTTTCTATAAATTTAGTTAAACCTAAAAAAATTTTAAAAAAGGTTAAACAACTTATAATACTAAACATAAGGAGTAAATGACTACCATGCTACTAGCTAGCTAGCTCGATAGCAGCTTCCTGCGGCTTCTGCTGTCCATTTCGATCCGGGCAAAGCAAAAGAGATGGTAGTAGCAGTGGACATCAGCACGGTGTTGCGGTTGAATGGTCAGAAAAGCGGTAATGTTGGCATGCATCAGCAAGAATTGTTTTCTTGTAGACTTGCGTGTATGTGTACCCCTGCCGATAACCAACACCGGCCAGGGGTGATAATGAGGCAACTTGATCATAGAGCGATCGAGAGCGTACTCTACAATATATAGGAGTATACGCCCTGCATGCGACCGTACACCGTATGCCGCGCGCCCACTGTATAAATAGGCCGCATGTTCCAGCCGCCACATGCACAATTGCACGCCTGAGACTAGCATATCCATGTCCGTTTGGCCGCCGCCACTGCTGCATGCTGCCTAGCTATAGTAGACCTGCTACCTGCAGATCACAATAGCACCGGAAACTGTGAGCTCGGTAAGTCGGTATATACGTATATAAGCCAATTAACCAATCGGCGTCGTCAGGCCTCTCGCGTGTGCGAGCGGTTGCGTCCGCATGGAGGACGACAAGAGTAAGGAGGGGAAATCGTCGTCGTCGTACCGCGGCGTGCGGAAGCGGCCGTGGGGCAAGTTCGCGGCGGAGATCCGCGACCCGGAGCGCGGGGGAGCCCGCGTGTGGCTCGGCACGTTCGACACCGCGGAGGAGGCCGCGCGGGCGTACGACCGCGCCGCATTCGCCATGAAGGGCGCCACGGCCATGCTCAACTTCCCGGGAGATCATCATCACGGCGCCGCAAGCAGGATGACCAGCACCGGCTCTTCTTCGTCCTCCTTCACCACGCCTCCTCCGGGGAACTCCTCCACGGCGGCGGGCCGCGGCGGCTCCGATCGGACGACGGACAAGGTGGAGCTGGAGTGCCTCGACGACAAGGTCCTGGAGGACCTCCTCGCGGAGGCCAACTATCGTGATAAGAACTACTAGCTAGCTAGCTATTATGCCTACTTAGCTAGTACATACCGATCCGTCGGTATTAGCAAGACGGACATGGAGCAGTCGTGATCTCGTCTGTATGAGCTCCTTGAAACGATCGAGACCATGAGCTTGCTAGCTAGCTACGCATAGTAGTAGCAATAACAGAGGAAGCCCAAGGCAGTATGTACTACTGTCCTAGCTAGCTAGCTAGCTTAGCTTCTTCTAATGGCATGCAAGAGCATATGTGGGCACGCACGCACGCACGCACGACTCATGATTTGTGCGTCGGCACACGCACGTTTCAGACCATGCACGTCGTTGTTCGGTGTTCCGGCAAGCAGTCAAGCACATCTGGACAGCTAGAACGTTAGCATGGACAGAACCGTAATATTACGTACTGTATATACTCTTAATTTCAAGTACTGGAGCGGCAATTGATTATACTAGTATACTATACGCTTCCCTCCGTTCGTTATACAAAATTAATACACAGTATTATACTGTGTATTCGCTAAACTATACTACCTCCATTTTTTAATAGATGACGTCGTCGACCTTTTCTCACATGTTTGACTATTCGTCTTATTCAAAAATTTTATGCAAATGTATAAGATATAAATCACACTTAAAGTACTATGAGTGATAAAAACAACTCATAACAAAATAAATTATAATTACGTAAATTTTTTGAATAAGACGTATGGTCAAACATGTGAGAAAAAGTCAACAGCGTCATCTATTAAAAAATGGAGGGAGTATATATCTCGTGGTCTTGTTCATATTGGTCAATGAAGGACTATAATATACTCTCTTCATTTTTTAATAGATGATACCGTTGACTTTTTTAACATGTTTGACCATTCGTCTTATTCAAAAAATTTACGTAATTATAATTTATTTTGTTATGAGTTATTTTATCACTCATAGTACTTTAAGTGTGATTTATATCTTATATATTTGCATAAATTTTTTGAATAAGGCGAATGGTAAAATGAAGGTAGTAACATGGAAACGGTGAATTTTCCATACTAGTGATACTACTTTCTCTCGTTCGAGTACTATGTTTTCCCGCATAAAGTTTATTGACCGAAATACGGAATCCATGAAAAGATAAAGATGCTCTTATTATCTGATGCTACAGTTAACTCTCTACTTCTTGAGAACAGTAAACCCTCCCTCTTTCAACTAGTCAGCAAATTAACCAAAGCCGGTGTCTGTACTAGTAGTCTGGTAAAAACCGATTCCCCAACAGGTAAAAAGAAGTGGTCCTCGGAAGTTGCCAAACCGAACCCACCGATCGAATCGAGGTGTGTGTGCCGCGTGCGCGCCCGTACAGTACGAGGAGAGCGGGACGCGGCCGGGTTCGCGACGGCGCACACGCAGGCTGGGCCGGTGATGGGCTGCGTGGGAGGTGTGCTGCTGATGCATGGGCCAATGCGCGAGATAGCTCGGTCGCGTGGTGGTGTCGGGCCTCGGTTCCCACGGGCTTCGCACGCAGGTCGGATACAGAAACAGATCGAATCTCGGAACAAAAACAGAGAGCCACATATCACTATATCAGATGTCACGGTGGATTTGCCGCCGCGCAGATCGGGATAGCTGGCAGGCATTCGTACACCCCGATTTCTGCTTTGATATTCTGTTATCACAGTATATCCGAGGGCACCGTATCTGGTGCAAACCAGGGTTGCTGTGCAACCTTGCAAATTTTCAATCAAGACCATAGGATGCCCATCCGATGGCTAGGGATAGAGGTGGGTTACTTTTGCACTTAACCGCCCACACTCATCTCTCTGCTAATTTATGCAAATCCCCCCTAATCACAGCGTCCGTCCGCCCGTCCTTCCCGCGTCGTTTCGTTTCTGCAGCACACGCGATTCGCCGCCGCCCGCTCGAGTCCCCGCCGCCCGCCAGCGACTCGCCGGCGCCCCTTCGCCACGCCACCACCGCCATGTTGCAAACCCTCCCGTTGTGAGGTCACGGGGTAGACCGTGCCGCTGCCGCCATGGAGTCTGGCACGCGCGACGTTTCGGATTCCAACGCGATAGACCCTGTGCAGGACCAGCGGGCGGGTGCCGTTGATCCTGTCGTCGCTATTGATCCCGTCTCCGTTGAGGCCGCCGCCATATATCATGCCATCATTATCGTGGACGCGGGCCAAACAAGGTGTGAACTATGAACCGTGGAAGTGTACTTGCTGGAAGTTTATTCTGAACTTGTATCCCTATACTTGATGTATTCCTGAATGAGACATGCTTATTTTCGTATTGTGAACATTTTAATCTTAACCTGTATGCTCTTGTTATGGGTAGATGCTGCCAAAATTTAGTAAAAAGGGCTACATGCTACCAAAATCTGAACTGCAACAAGAGCTTCTTATCTGAGACATGTTTGCCATCAATATATGACAATACATGAAACTGAACCTGTATCAAACCTATCAAGCTGTCAAGCTGTTGTGCTCTAGCACATGTGCAGAAAATGCAGAACAAGTAGTTTGACAGTTTGACAGATTACAAAATCCGTGCTGGTTTCAGTTCATCTGTCATCCGAATGCATGAAGCTGGGCATATATTCAGTTTGACAGATTGACACAGAAAACAGCTGGTAGTTCATTCAGGCTATTATTCAGTTACACACCCATAGGTTCCACTGTCACCACAAGCAAGAAAAAAAATTTTTATGGTTCCACTTGACTTAACTCAATCTCATTATCAAATGACAGAACACAATTCCATTGCATATTTGTAGTCACAATCTTTCAGAGTTTCAGATTACAAAATTAGTACATCAGTGTCAATCTCAGAACACGATTCCATTGCATATCAGCTCGGCGGGCCAGCGACCGCGTCGAGCCGGCTGGGCGGGGACGCGGCCGCGGCGGCGAGCGGCGACAGCGGGAGGCGCAGCTCGGCGGGCCAGCGACCGCGTCGAGCCGGCTGGGCGGGGACGCGGTCGCGGCGGCGAGTGGCGACGGCGGGAGGGCGGAGGACGGCGGCCACACGAAGCGGGGGGGGGGGGGGGGATTTGCATAAAAAACAGATTAGCAGAGATGAGTGCGGGCGGTTAAGTGCAAAAGTAGCCTAACTCTGTCCCTAGCCATCGGATGAGCATCATGTGGTCTTGATTGAAAGTTTGCAAGGTTGCACAGCAACTCTGGTTTGCACGAGATACGGTGCCGTATCCGAGGGGGTGCTAGTGTCTGCCAATGGCGTTGCATACGTATCTCGTTTGTATAACGGAATCGGGCTCTTTGCACGGCACACGGTTCATCTCGTACTCGAACTCCGATCTGTTATAACCATCGCGTTGGATCGTAGCAGCACACGGTTCATCTCGTACTCGAACTCCTGATCTGTTATAACCATCGCGTTGGATCGTAGCAGCAGCCGCCGACCCAAACGCAAACGCAAACGCAAACGCGACGCCATGGGAAGGCAGGACCAGCAGCTGCAGGTGCTGAACGCGCTCGACGCGGCCAAGACGCAATGGTACCACTTCACGGCGATCATCGTCGCCGGCATGGGGTTCTTCACCGACGCCTACGACCTCTTCTGCATCTCGCTCGTCACCAAGCTTCTCGGCCGCATCTACTACACCGACCCCGCCAGCCCCACCCCCGGCTCGCTGCCGCCCAACATCGCCGCCGCGGTGAATGGCGTCGCGCTCTGCCGCACCCTCTCCGGCCAGCTCTTCTTCGGATGGCTCGGCGACAAGCTCGGCCGCAAGAGCGTCTACGGGATGACGCTGCTGCTCATGGTGATTTGCTCCATCGCCTCAGGGCTCTCCTTCTCGCACACGCCGACGAGCGTCATGGCCACGCTCTGCTTCTTCCGCTTCTGGCTCGGCTTCGGCATCGGCGGTGACTACCCGCTGAGCGCCACCATCATGTCCGAGTACGCCAACAAGAAGACCCGCGGCGCGTTCATCGCCGCCGTCTTCGCCATGCAGGGGTTCGGCATCCTCGCCGGCGGCGTTGTCACGCTCGCCATGTCCGCGGGGTTCCAGGCCGCGTTCCCGGCCCCAGCGTACGAGGTCAATGCAGCTGCGTCCACCGTGCCGCAGGCCGACTACGTGTGGCGCATCATCCTGATGCTCGGTGCGCTGCCGGCCATACTGACGTACTACTGACGGATGAAGATGCCGGAGACGGCGCGGTACACGGCGCTCGTCGCCAAGGACGCGAAGCAGGCGTCGTCGGACATGGCCAAGGTGCTGCAGGTGGAAATCGAGGTGGAGGAGGAGAAGCTCCAGGACATCACGAGGGGCAGGGACTACGGCCTCTTCTCGGCGCGGTTCGCCAAGCGCCATGGCGCGCACCTCCTGGGCACGGCGGCGACGTGGTTCCTCGTCGACGTCGCGTACTACAGCCAGAACCTGTTCCAGAAGGACATCTTCACCAGCATCCACTGGATCCCCAAGGCGCGCACCATGAGCGCGCTCGAGGAGGTGTTCCGCATCTCCCGCGCGCAGACGCTCATCGCGCTCTGCGGCACCGTCCCGGGCTACTGGTTCACCGTCTTCCTCATCGACATCATCGGCCGCTTCAAGATCCAGCTCCTCGGCTTCGCCGGGATGACGGCGTTCATGCTCGGCCTCGCCATCCCGTACCACCACTGGACCATGCCTGGCAACCAGGTCATCTTCGTCTTCCTCTACGGCTTCACCTTCTTCTTCGCCAACTTCGGGCCGAACGCGACGGCGTTCATCGTGCCGGCCGAGATCTTCCCGGCGCGTCTCCGGTCAACCTGCCACGGCATCTCCGCCGCGTCCGGCAAGGCCGGCGCGATCATCGGAGCATTCGGTTTCCTCTACGCGGCGCAGCCACAGGACAAGGCGCATGTCGACGCCGGCTACAAACCTGGGATTGGCGTGCGGAACGCGCTCTTCGTGCTCGCCGGGTGCAACCTCGTTGGGTTCCTCATGACATGGATGCTCGTGCCGGAATCGAAAGGGAAGTCGCTGGAGGAGATGTCCGGCGAGGCCGACGACGAGGAAGCTTCTGCCAACGGCGGTGCCACCGCCGTCAACTCGTCCGGAGTTGAGATGGTGTAATCCTTCAGGACGCAACGAGATGACGAACACTTGCATGCGAAGCTCGTACTTGTAGCGTGATAGGAAATGTTATACTTATATTTATTAGATCGTACTCCTACTAGTAACTATCATAACTATGTTAGTACTTGCTTTTTAGGTACAGGAGTTCTCTTTGTACCTCAAGTTGATCCCTAATTTTCGTAGAACTTAATTAATTCATGGCAAGAAGTTGCTCATTAATAGAAGCTATTCTAAACTTTTGTGGGATGTCTCCTTGTTATTTGCATGTTACTTAAACAATTATAAAAAAATGGAAAAAAATTAAATAGATAGATTACGATATATCATTACACAAACATACAAGGTCGTGCTTTCTAAAAAAGACTTTCCCATTACACAAACATACAAGGTCGTGCTTTCTAAAAAAGACTTTCCCATGTTCAGAACTACAATACTTTCCCCTGTCCTACAAATAGTGCATCTCTAGTTTTAAAATTTATCATTTCACAAGGGTAGTGGAGGAAAATTTCTGGTTTTGTTTCAACTTTTTTTTCTAACCAGATTCCCAATACATGTGGGTCTCATACTCTCATCGATGTTTTTTTTAGATAGTGCTACATAAGCATCGTATAGGCGTCACATGTGACGAAGACTGAGTCAATGAGTCACGTATGCGGCACGCCAGCAGAAAATCGTTTTCAATAATGTAAATAGACTCAATATGCACTGGTTTTTTTTAAAAAGCGAATTCTCACTGGATTTAGAAGTCAGGCTCCATTCGTTTCCACTTAAAAAAGTGGATTAAGTTTTGGATATTCGTGACACGCTTTTCAAACTGCTAAACGGTGTCTTTCGTGTGAAAACTTTCTATATGAAAGTTGTTTTAAAATATCAGATTAATCCATTTTTTAAGTTTGCAATAATTAAAACTCAATTAATCACATGTTATTATCATCTCTTTTTGCGTGAAACATTTAATCTTCATCTTCATCTTCAGGAGATTCAAACACCACCTAAGTGATGTTTCATAAACGGTTCTACGACATGGATATGAA
Organism: Oryza glaberrima; assembly: GCF_000147395.1. Lineage (NCBI taxonomy): Eukaryota > Viridiplantae > Streptophyta > Magnoliopsida > Poales > Poaceae > Oryza > Oryza glaberrima. Next base: position 2,672,218 of record NC_068328.1, read on the forward strand.
TGAAACTCGACCCATAGTTCAGAGATGTCAAGTGAACTTTCTCGTAACAAACAACTCGTACGGCCCAACTAAACAAATGCACCAAACACATCAAGGAAAAAGTCCATCAATGATGCAGTCCAAACCAACAACAGATCGGCCAGGTCCAACCGAATGCACCATTGTAGCTTCAACACACATCCTCACAGACGCATGTACTCCCTCCGTTTAATAAAAAACCTAAATTTAGAGAAATATCTAGATTATCTCTAAAATTTGGTTTTTTATAAAACGAAGGAAGTACACCTTGTGTGTCCTACGTATATAAAACCATCCGCACATGATGCTTGTTTTTGTTCACTCTGTATCCTTTTCCGCCTGGATTTCTAGGCTGAGTAAGTAAAATTACCTGATTTTTTAAAAGAAAAGAATAAGTGTGTACGTACAGATTCCTCTTACTCACCCTCTCTTCATAGGTATCCTAAGTCAACCTCTTACCAGCTGATTAAAAATAGAGTGATTAATCATATGATAATCCATGAGGGCATTTTCCAGCTTCCACGCGACCACGCCTCATTTGGTCCCAATAATCCACACAGCTGACGCCTTGACAGCGGTACAAAGTTTGCTAACCTGTGTGCTGCTTCTTATATATGGTCCCCAAAGTTACGATTTTGATGTCATTTTCTCCTCAGTAGTACTGTAGTCTTAGATGCCAAGCTAGCCAAGAGTTGATCAGTCAACGAACAGGACGAACGGAGTACTAGAAAAATGGATATGTTACGTGTGGTCGCTACAAACAATCAATTTCCTGAACTACTAGCATATCCATTGCATTCTTTTTTCAAACTACACGGTTCTTTCAAATCCAGGGAAAAGTTCACCAATTCTTCAAGAACATATACACACATCTCACTCACATATACTACAAACTAGTCACTAATTGAAATTTCTACAAACTTATCCAAGAAAAGGAAAAAACTACCACTCGTACGGAAGCGACGACTAGAGTTGTTACAGTTGGGAAAAGAGATGACACCAATGGTTAGCGGCAACCACTCCCTGCGTGATCACACGCGCGGTCAAATTACTTCGGGTAGGCCGCCTCCTCGTCGTCGCCGTCGGCGACCTCCTGCGAGATAACCTCGAGCGACATGCCCTTGGACTCCGGCACGAGCAGCGTCATGATCGTCCCGAGGAAGTTTGTGCCGGCGAGCACGAAGAGCGCGTTCTTGATGCCGATCCCCCTGGGGTACCCAGGCTCGGGCTTGTGCTGGTCCTGCGCCGCGTACAGGAACCCGAACGCTCCGATGATGGCGCCGGCCTTCCCGGCGGCGGCGGAGATGCCGTGGCACGTCGACCGGAGCCGCGCCGGGTATATCTCCGCCGGCACGATGAAGGTGGTGCTGTTTGGCCCGAAGTTCGCGAAGAAGAAGGTGAATCCGTACATGACGATGAAGCCGGTGTGGTGCCCCCGCGTCGTCCAGTGGTGGTACGGGATGGCGAGGCCGAGCATGAACGCCGTCATCATGGCGAAGCCCATGATCTGGATCCAGAACCTCCCCATGATCTCGATGAACGCGACGGTGAACCAGTAGCCCGGGATGGTGCCGCAGAGCGCGATGAGCGCCTGGGCGCGCGCGATGCGGTAGAGCTCCTCGAGCGCGTTCATGGTCTTCGCCGGCGGGATCCACCCGACCTTGCTGAAGATGTCCTTCTGGAACAGGTTCTGGCTGTAGAAGGCGATGTCGAGGAGGAACCACGTGCTGGTGGTGGCGAGGAGGTGGAGGCCGTGGCGGCGAAGGAACTGGCGCGAGAAGAGGCCCCAGCTCTCGCCGCCGACGGCCACCGTCTCGGCGCGGTCCGCGCTCTCCTCAATCTGGGTGTGCAGCACCTTGGACATGTCGGCCGCCGCCTGCTTCGCGTTGCGGGCGATGAGCGCCGTGTACCGCGCCGTCTCGGGCATCTTCATCCGCCAGTAGTAGGTGAGCGCCGCCGGGACGGTGCCGAACATGAGGATGATGCGCCACACGTAGTCGGCCTGCGGGACGAGCGACGCGGCGTGGTTGTCGGAGTAGGACGGCGCCGGGTACGCGTGCCGGAACCCCGCCGACACCGCGAGCGCGACGATGGCGCCGAAGAGGATCCCGAACCCCTGCATGGCGAACACGGCGGCGATGAAGGCCCCGCGCGTCCTCTTGTTCGCGTACTCCGACATGATGGTGGCGCTGAGCGGGTAGTCGCCGCCGATGCCGAAGCCGAGCCAGAACCGGAAGAAGCAGAGCGTCGACACGACGCCCTTGGCCGAGCTCCCGAACGAGAGCCCGGACGCGACCGAGCACACGACCATCAGAATCAGCGTGAAACCATACACGCTCTTGCGTCCGAGCTTGTCGCCGAGCCATCCGAAGAAAAGCTGGCCGGCGAGCGTGCCGCAGAGCGCGACGCCGGTGACGGCGGCCGACACGTTGGGCGGTAGCGCGCCGGGGGTGTCCTTGGAATCGTCGGTGTAGTAGATGCGGCCGAGCAGCTTGGTGACGAGGGAAATGCAGAAGAGGTCGTAGGCGTCGGTGAAGAAGCCCATGCCGGCGATGACGATCGCCATGAAGTGGTACCATTGCGTCTTCGCCTGGTCGAGCGTGCTCAGCACGTTGAGCTGCCCTCCCGCCATGGCTTCCCAACTCTTTGAGCTCTGAGCTCTCCTCTGATCTAACTTTTTCTTTTGCTTTGCCGCTGAACTGACTGTTCTCTACTGGACGCAGATATATACTACTCGCAGTCGCAGGTCCAGTGTTGAATGCTCAAACTAGTCAACTCTAATGGTTGCCGTTCTTATCAAAAGCAGGGCAGGGGCACAGTAGAGGGGGCGGACTGCAAAACTTGAAGTCTTTTGGTCTCCGTTCTTCCCGCGTTTGGAGCAGTAATTAACCGGCACATCTTCATCAATTACTGACGAAGCATGTTGAGATGGATACTTTGTAGTCTGTAGTCTGTACTGTGTAGTACGTAACACAATCGCTTCTCATTAGCAGGTTGAAACAAGACAGCGACAAGCTGAGCAAGAACAAGTACTACCTCCGTTTTTTAATAGATGACGCCGTTAATTTTTTCTCACATATTTGACCATTCGTCTTATTCAAAAATTTTACGTAATTATAATTTATTTTATTATGAGTTGTTTTATCAGTCATAATACTTTAAGTGTGATTTATATCTTATACAATTATATAAAATTTTTGAATAAAACGAATGATCAAACATGTGAGAAAAAGTCAACGGCGTCATCTATTAAAAAACGGAGGGAGTATATGGATAGGCTTGGAAATCAGCAGCTGAATGCCGTGTTTGCTCAATTGGTTATTACTACTGTACTTGTTAGCCGGAGTAGTTCTGACTGAACATTCTTTCTTTGATATGGAAGTCATCGCCGTTGAAGTATGCGAGGGTAGGATTTTGCAGAGCATGGGCTGGCTGCACTACTGGCTCAATGAAGTCCAGTTCATAGGCGTCCTTCGGTAGGGTGGACGCACAGCTCGCAACAGTAGTTGCAGTACACACTTGGGCCTTCCCGTCTTAAATTCTCTTGTTTCTTGGTTTTCCACATGGCACATGCCTAGCTAATACGATCTGGCTTGTCGCTATCTCGTTTTGGTGATGGAATTGACATGGGGCTGAAACTTCAGCTAGAGAACAAACCATGTCCCTTTCGCTACAACAATCGGAGAAGAGGTCGACGAAATTTCCAGCGAAGCTTCTTGACGATGAACTCTTGCGAGCAACTTGACAAGCATGCATGCCCTAGCGAGCGAGCGAAACTACTCCCCGCGAATGACGCAGAGATGTGTGTGTTTTGTTTGCATGGCTCGTGACGCAGAACAGGATATGGACAGAAGTACTGGAGAAGGCTAGCTATAGCTCCCCGCGAATTGCCATCTTCACCTTTTACGCCTCGAGGATAACTCTTCACCTCGTTGTGTCCTTGTTGGTTGCTGTTGCTCCAGGCAAACGTAGCCAAATCTGACCAGCCATACCCACTTGCTAATGGTGGCCCCATGCCCACCTTCCCTTCTCCGGCGTATAGCTCCACGGCCGATACTTTCGCCGGACTTCCCCAACCTCCTCCTGCCTGTGCCGACCTACTCCGAACTTCTGCCTTTCGCCGCTGCCAGGGGCACATCCCTCCTTGCTCCACCTCGGCCTTGGCCACCCCGACTTCCTCCTCCGATGGCTCCTTCCTCGTCCTCGTCACGGAGCCCTCTCCTTCGCCAGAACTCCGTTGCCGTCGGAACGCGTTAGGCCATCTGCACTGCCTACACCCATCCTGAGTATGGGTGGTTACATCAAAGTTTACTCCTTCGAGCTAAACAAACAAAACGATTTACCCCTTTGTTGCCATTCGCTACTTCAGATGAATTCTGAAGAATGATTGCTCAACAAGAGGATGGCGCCAAACAAGCTACTACTAATAGCAAAGCTACTACTTTTCATATTATAAGAAACTATTGTTATAGAATATAAAAAAAAATGAACTTGGGCCGTGTTTAGTTGTAATTTTTTTTTCAAACTTTCAACTTTTCTATCCCATTAAAACTTTTCTACACACAAACTTTCAACTTTTTCGTCACATCGTTCCAATTTCAACCAAACTTTCAATTTTAGCGTAAACTAAACACACCCTAGATGGAAAAAGCTATTTTTCCAACATCTACATGTTATCACCAGCCGAGTCCAGCTTTTCTCAATATTTGAAGAAGTAGAATCCAGAAAATGAAGAATTTAGAAACTGTTTTTTTTATACGGACGATGACGGCGTACGAATCTGACTCGAATCTTGATGCAATTGGACGGCCATCATCCGTTGTGTTATTTTATTTTGCTCCAAAAAAAATCCGAACTGGAGTAGTACAGTAGTACTCCGGAAAAACCATCAAGGGAAACCCTAGCTTTCATGAGAAGCGGCGGGCCAGCGGTGATGGAGGTGGATAGGGCTATCAACGAGCCGAGCTCGAGCGAGCTTTCATGTGTAGGCTCGAGCTTGCTATGGACTCGAGTCGAGCTCGAGCCGAGCCCAGGTTTGCCGCAAGCTTGAAGTCGAGCTCGAGCTCGGCTCGTTCGAGCTTCGAGCTTTTCTCGAGCCTACCTGATGTAGTGAAATACTAGAACTGTGATGCATGATTAGATAGGAAAAAGTAATACTAGTGCTCCTATGCAAGCCGCATAGTCGCACACTAGTAGTAGTACTAGTACTACCAGCCATGCTCTTGTTGGGACTTGGGAAATGGGACAACAAATGCACTCTGCCACTGGCAGTACTAGTGCTCAGTACTAGTACTAGTAGAGAATATGGCAGTACTAGTGCTCAGTATAGTAGAGAATTTAAACGAGTTAAGAGAGAGAGGGAGGAAATATACAGGACAAGTAACATGTGCTAGATGCTGAGGCTCGCTGAGCTATTCGAGCTCGGCTCGGCAGGCTCGCGAGCTTAAAGTCAAGCTCGAGCTCGGTTTGAATCTTAGACGAGCCGAGTTCGAATCGAGCTCGTAACGAATCAAGTTCGAGTAGCTCGCGAGTCTCGAGCTTTTTTTACAGCCCTAGAGGTGGATACGGGCGCGGAGAGGTGCGGGGACGCGGCCAACCACCTCCACTGCAGATCAGAGGAGGCCGTCACCGGAGGCGATGCCAAGCGGCTGCGCAAGGGCAGCGGCGACGACGACCATCATCAGTATATGGACGACGACGACGACTACGGTGACGACGAGCCACCCTCCAATCCCCTCGACTCCTACCGCGAGGACTGGGTTGAGATCTACGGCAAAACAGGATCTTTCGAGGACGAAAGTGAGTTTTTTTAAACAAAATCCCTTATGCAGTTCAAGGAGTATTAATTTACACTTCCCGTATTTAGCACATTTGGATGCCCTTGATTCAACAGTGGCGGCAGCGATTCGTGCTAGGTTTATAGTAGTTGAGTTTGATTTTGATGCGCTGGGAATTGCAGTGGGTGGGGGTAACAGGGATGAGGGATGAAGACAGCTAAAAACAAATTCGCTGCTATTTTCTTCTCTGCAATGACGAATGTTTGTGTTTGAGAATTACTTCATTCTGAATTTCCAATCACTTTACCCCCCCCCCCCCCCCCCCCCCAATCGATGTGTGGCAAACTGGCAATTATGTAATCCGATGTCAATCATTCACAACACCACATGTTTAGAGACCAATGTAGCACATAACCACATGTTTTAAATTGCTCTCACATAAACACGGGTATTCAATCCAAATAACAGAAAACAGCATATGTATTAGGGTGAGAATTATCTCATTCTGAATTTCCAATCAATTTATAACCACTTGATGTGCGACAATTATGCAATCTGATTTTGTCAATCAATTTATATTTATATGTGTGTGCAGCGGAAATCTTGCCGATGCGGCATACGGACGGGCCAATATGGCCAGAGTCTTGGCCGATGAACCTGCTACAAGTCTTCTCGGTTAAAGTGGTGGAGGTTATGGGGGACCTCCAGTGGCCGCTGGATGTCTATGGTGTTGTCGCCGTGCGCGACTCACTGGATCGCAAGAGGAACATCCTCTTCTGCCGCGAGAGGGACGACTGCCAGACCTTACTGCAGGCATGTTCCTTCCTACCATTGCTTTGATGCTTTCTATTCTCCGTCATATTTTTTTGTTTCGATTTTATTCTTTCAATATCAGATCCGCCATCAGCACATTGCAAACATAAACTTTCAGATATCGTGACAAAGTCTTGCTGCTATTGTGCACAAATTTTGACAATTTGACCCTTTGCAGAAACTATTTTTACAAATGAATCGCTGCCAAAACTTATTTCAAATCTGACCCTTTTGCTCAACACCAAATCGTGTGGCGCTGAATTTAGACACCTCAGCGCTAAATAACATGACGCTGAATGTACGTTGGCACGCTGACTTAGTCTTCCATCCGCCGTGGCATGGCATTCAACGCCAGCTGACGTGGCGCTGAGGTGTCTAAGGTCCGCGCCACACGATTTGGCGTTGAGCAAAAATGTTAGATTTGAAATAAGTTTTGGCAGCGGTTCATTTGTAAAATTAGTTTTTGCAAAGGGTCAAAATGTCAAATTTTGTGGCTATTGTGTACCATGCTAAGTTGTTTCTTACAAATCTGTTGGATTGAGGAGAAACAATTAATACATTGTTGAACAGGCATGTTAATTTATTTGTGGCATGCATACCTGCAGGATTCATCATCTTTGGTGCTTACAGGCCCTAGTCGAGCTGTCGTAGTGTTGGATCCTGTTGTTTTTGAGGTTGACCTCAAAGTAAAGGGTAGGGTACCAGCATCTCAAGACAAGGTTTTAAGCTACCATGCGTTTGTCTATGCTTACCTGACAAACAATGGCTTTGCAAGAAGAGAGGTAGAGTCAACCGAGCACAGCACGTTGGAGTTCACATTTGCACATCTCGCATATGCAGTGGAAGCAACCATCATAATCCATGTCGTCCAAGGATCGACCGATTTCAGGGCCCGTTTCAGCGCTCGCACCACTGGCATTGACGAAGACGTGGTGCTGCTCGACTCTGGTGATAGGAAGGTGGTTGTCGCCGATGATGGGCTCGTCGTGTTGCAGCGGCGCGTCGTTGTGGTTGAGGAGAAAGGCAAGCTGAACCTCCGTGTTGAGGCTTCAGAGAATGGCAGTGACACAGTTGTTGGTAAGCAGATGAGCTTCAGTGCTAGGCCGGCCTTGAGAAGCGAAGGTCGTTTCGTGCTTGGCTTCTGCACCATGTCGGTCATCGTCGCTTGGTCAGTGCTTCCATAGATGATTAGTGTGTGTGTGTGTGTTTGATGGTAATTGGTCTGCAATATGCTGTGCTGATCTCAACTAAGCTAAGCTAAGTGACTATGAGAACTTCTTAACTGTAGGAGTATTATATATACATTCAGTAATCTGACCAACTGGTTTGAGATGCTCCTTTGTGAACTTTGTGGTGAATTTTTGAGTGTGATGATCATGATGAATATAATGTGGGAACTGGGAAATATAGCGTTTGGTGCTGAAGCAGAACCATTAATTATGGATTGTGATGAATCCTTTAATCTCTTTAATTTGCGGTTGCGTGGCTGCAAAGCTGCCATTCTGTATTTGTTGCAATGGCAAGGAACAAAATGTTGAAATAACTCCCTTTTGGAATAAGAAATCTGGAATAGTATGGTCAGGGGAACTGTTACTCTGCATTATTTGTAAGCGCAAAAGGGCAAACTTGTCCTTGAAAAATCAAGACCAGCATATAACCCATTTTATTACGACGAAAGATACGTTTGTTCAGTAATAGCAATACCAATAGCAACACTCCCAAAATCAGGAAGAGCAACAGCAATACCCGGTCACATGGCATCAGTAATGAACGTTCAACACTCCCAAAATCGAGGCGCCCGCCGCCCGGCGGTGTAGGGCGCCCCGACTGCGGCGAACACAAGCAGCGTCGTTGCCGCCCCACGCCACGCCAGCAGCATATGCACTGGTTGCCCACGATGTCCGTGAGGTCAGACTTGACCAGCCGCAGTTGCCTCACGAAGAGGATGAACCCGAAATCACCCGATTTTGCACGCTACGTTGTCAGCGGCGAGTCAGAGAAAACAATCGGTTGACACTCCAGTCAGCCATGGAATTAAATACGTCACAACCGCGCAAGCCCGCAAGCGGCAAGCGGACCACCTCGATCGGCCGCGGGCGACCAAGGCACCAAGCAAGGCGGCTCGGCGGATGGGAGATGAGCCTTCCACAGCCAACAGCAGCCGACAGGACGTACGCCTACAGCGGAGCGCCCCCCGCGCCCCCCCGATGCCCAAGCGTTTTTTAGCCGCCAGTCACGAGCCGACGCCGCGACGAGCACGGCCGCGGATTCCTCGCGAGCCCCGTGACCGTCGTCCGCGTGACGCGGTTACCACTTTACCCTGTAGGCTTGGGCGCTTGGCGCGCTCCGCGGCCCAATCCCAACGCAGTCCATGACGCCGCGAGAGGCTAACCTAAAACATCCGAGCGGGCGTGACGAGGTGGCCCAGTAGAACTAATGAACTATTCGGGCCAGGAGGGATAGAAGGCCGAGTGCGAGAACACTTGGCGTTGGGATCTTAAAAAAAATCACGATATGCATTGCATAAATTTAGGTGACTAACATAACAAACCAGAAGAAATTAGTCAATTGAAAATAACGAAAGTGTAACAATATTATTAGCGGTTTGCAAAGCCGCTCACGCCATTTACAATACAATTGAAATGAATGTATGCCATTTATATCAGTTGCAGGGAAAGTTCACAAAATCTCACAAACAAGTTTAATTGTTTCAACCAAAAAAAAAAGAAAGAAAGAGAAACCCCACAAATCCACAACTGTAAAAGGAGAGACACTACAAAAGTATACAAAACTAGATTAAGTAATCACACCAATAGAGTAATAAAGCATACATTTTTTTCAGTCACTCACGTCGAGACGGCATGTTTATGACATCACGCTTGGGCGATCGCTTCTTGGGCGGTCTCGTCGACGACGTTGTCCTTGGACATCTCCTCCAGCGACAAGCCCTTGGACTCCGGCACCAGCAGCGTCATGAGCATACCGAGGAAGTTTGTGCCGGCGAGCACGAAGAGCGCGTTCCGGATGCCGATGCCGCGGGAGTATCCCGCGTCGGGATTGTGCTGGTCCTGCGCAGCGTACAGGAACCCGAACGCGCCGATGATCGCGCCGGCCTTGCCGGACGCGGCGGAGATGCCGTGGCACGTCGACCGGAGCCTCGCCGGGAAGATCTCAGCCGGCACGATGAAGGTGGTGCTGTTGGGCCCGAAGTTGGCGAAGAAGAAGGTGAGTGCGTAGAGCACGACGAAGCCGGTGTGGTGCGCCGGGTGCGTCCAGTGGTCGTAGGGCACGCCGAGCGCGAGCATGAACACGGTCATCATGAAGAAGCCCATGATCTGGATCCAGAACCTGCCGACGATGTCGATGAAGGCGACGGTGAACCAGTAGCCCGGGATGGTTCCGCAGAGTGCGATGAGTGCCTGGGCGCGGGAGATGCGGTAGAGTTCCTCGAGCGCGTTCATGGTCTTCGCCGGCGGTATCCACCCGACCTTGCTGAAGATGTCCTTCTGGAACAGGTTCTGGCTGTAGAAGGCGATGTCGAGCAGGAACCACGTGCTGGTGGTCGCCAGGAGGTGCATCCCGTGGCGCTTCATGAACTGCCGTGAGAAGAGGCCCCAGGTCTCCCCGGCGACCACCTGGCTCTCGACCACCTCCGGCCGCTCCTCGATCTCGGCGTGGAGCACCTTGGACATGTCAGCCGCCGCCTGCTTGGCGTTGCGGGCGACGAGCGCCGTGTACCGCGCCGTCTCGGGCATTTTCATGCGCCAGTAGTAGGTGAGCCCAGCCGGGATGGTGCCGAACATGAGGATGAGCCGCCACGTGTAGTCAGCCTGCGGCGCGAGCGACGCGGCGGGGTTCTGGGCGTACGACGGCGCCGGGTACGCGTGACGGAAGCCGGCCGAGACGACGAGCGCGACGATGGCGCCGAAGAGGATCCCGAACCCCTGCATGGCGAACACGGCGGCGATGAAGGCCCCGCGGGTCTTCTTGCTCGCGTACTCCGACATGATGGTGGCGCTGAGCGGGTAGTCGCCGCCGATGCCGAAGCCGAGCCAGAAGCGGAAGAAGCAGAGCGTGGCAATCACGCTCTTGGGCGTGTGGCCAAACGAGAGACCGGAGGCGATGGAGCACACGACCATGAGGATGAGCGTGAATCCATAGACGCTCTTGCGGCCGAGCTTGTCGCCGAGCCATCCGAAGAAGAGCTGGCCGGCGAGCGTGCCGCAGAGCGCGACGCCGGTGACGGCGGACGACACGTTGGGCGGGAGTGTCCCTGGGTTGGGCTTGGTGATGTCGGTGTAGTAAAGGCGACCCAACAGCTTGGTGACCAGCGCGATGCAAAAGAGGTCGTAGGCGTCTGTGAAGAACCCCATCCCGGCGATGACGATCGCCATGAAATGGTACCATTGCGTCTTGGCCTGGTCGAGCTTGACCAAAACGTTGAGCTGCGATCCCGCCATGATGATCTTTTTTCCTCAAGCTGCAAAGTTATAAGCTTTGCTTAGTACAGACAACATATCACAAAAGAATAGAAAATTCTTCACCTAGGCATCTCCATTTATATCTGACTAGATCGTTGAATGTTAATTGAACAGAGAAATTTCAGGTTTCGCACTGTTGAGATTGAGAATTCATGATTTACCGCTCAGTAATTGAAACTTCAATAGATAGGGGTGTGTCCATTTTTAATGCGTACTGTACTAAATAGTAGAAGCACATGTTTACACAACTAATCTTATTGGCGGGTAATAATATTACGCATATGATTCAACAAATATTCAGTAGAACGTTTCCTGAATATGCTAAACCGCAACACTAATTAATCTAGCATCTCTGCTAACATGGAACTCAGATGCAGGAGAGAGGGTTGCGTACCTTGGGAAGATTGAGGATGGGTTGACTCCGGAGAGAGAGCAGAGGGGATCGCTGTGTGCTCTGTTAGTTTCCTCGTCTCTGTTGCCATGGTGCTGTATATATAGCCGCAGCGCAGTCCGGACAGGATACAGACAGGGCATGGTTGCAGAAAAAAGATTTTCTTTCTACTGCATTGCATGTACCGTACATACTGTAGATTGCAAGCAGATAGTGACATATATTGTCTTTAAAATGCCCGTACAGAAGTCAAATGTTATTCTATTTGCAGGATCGTGGAATGTGAAATTAACTTTCAACTATCTATGCATATCAGCGTATGGCCTCCCACTGTTTAGAATTCTACGGTGTCAGGATCGGCTGGGCAGTGACAAAGCTATGCATGCAAATAGGGTCTTGGTCTTGAGCAGTGATCATTTGGTTAAGTCCTACACCATCAGTTTCCGATTTCATATTATAAGTCGTTTAGCCTTTTCTCTAGTTAAACTTTGATAAGTTTGATCAAATTTATAAAAATATTAGCAACATCTAAAATACTTAACTAGTTTAACATTGAATATATTTTCATAATATGTTTGTTTTGTGTTTAAAATAGTACTATATTTTTCTTTAAACTTAGTCAAACTTAAAGAAGGGTTGTTCAGATTGTAGCCAAGATAAATCTAAAATTTTGGTAGTTTGACAATATTACTAAAATTTTGGTACGATTTCTTATATATTTATCAAAATTTGGCAAGAAACTAAATAGATACACATATTTGACAACTCTATAAAAAATGGTATGGTTTAAAATAGCATCAATCTGAACAAGCCTGAAGTTTAATTAGAAAAAGATCAAACGACATACTCCCTCCATCTACTTTTGATAGTCATATTTCATCTTGCCACGCAGACCAAGGATAAGTAATTCTACTTATCATTCATTTAAACATGCTACTAGTTATTTCTCGTAAACAAACGATTCATTAATATTAACATTTCTCAATACCCATGTAGCCAATCATGCGTGGAAGAATGGGGAGTCATGCATTAAATCCAAGAAAGTCATTAAGAGGATAGGTTGTTGGATTGAAATATGACTATCAAAAATAAATTTTTTAGATTTGGAAATATAACTATCAAAAGTAAATGGAGGGAGTATAATATAAAACAGAGGAAACATCCGGGAAGTTCCAGAATAAAATCTTGGCAATTGCCTGCTGATGTCATTTGGTGTCTTCAACGGTTCAACTACTAATCGAACGATGGTGGAATAAACTCAAAAAACTTGGTAAATAGATCTTAATTAGAAAAATTGTACCTGTGTTAGTACGTTTATGGGTTTATACTAGGGGTGGATGTCGAGCTGGTTCAGCTCGGCTCGGTCTGGCTCGTTAGGATAACGAGCTAGCTCGGCTCGGCTCGTTATCCTAACGGCTCGGCTCGTCAACAAGCTCGAGCCAGCTCGTTAAGCTCGCGAGCTAGGGGCGAGAGACGTAGCCGGCGAGCACGGGGAGGAGGGGAGAAGCTTGACGGCGGAGGAAACGAGCTCGAGCTCGCCGGCGACCACAGGGACAGGGAGGAGCTCGACGGTGGAGGGGATGAACTCGACGCAGCTCCGCCGGCACTTGGAGGAGACGAGCTCGAGCTCGCCGGCGGCGTCGGGCGCTGGATCGCTGAGGGAGAGGCGGAGATCGGCGACGGTGGGCGCTCGATCTCCCGACGGCGGCGGGCGTGGGGGATAGGCGGAGACCGGCGGCGGCGGGCGCTCGATCTCCCGTCGGTGGCGGGCGCTGGCAGGGGAGAGGAGGAGACCGGCGGCGGCGAGCGCTGGTGGGGGAGAGGCAGAGACCGGCGGTAGCGGGTGCTCGATCTTCCCGCCGGCGGTGGCGGCGGCGGCTGGAGGAGAGACGGAGCGGGAGCGACGGTGGCGGCGGCTGGGGGAGAGGCGGAGCGGCGGCGGCGGATGGGGGAGAGGCGGAGCGGCGACAGCGGCCGGGGAAGAGGAGGAGCGGCGATGGCTTCGGAAGAGGCGCGGCGGCGGCGGCGGCTGGGGGGAGAGTGGGGAATTGAGTGAGGACTAGGGTTTGCAATGTCTTGGGCTTGAGCCTTTTTGTTGTATTGGGCTTTTGGGCTGTGATGAGTCTAGCTCGTTAAGGCTCGCGAGCTAGCTCGTTATCTCTAACGAGCTAAAATGCCAGCTCGGCTCGTTAGAAAATTCAAACGAGCCGAGCCGAGCCTGTCACGAGCCGAGCGAGCTAACGAGCCATGAGCTTTCTGTCCACCTTATACTCAACCTTCAGTCCTTCAGACAATGCGTTAGGGACACATTTGTGAGTTATCAACATGTATGCGATGCCATAAGATTAGTCAAACCCACTGTTTCCCTTCTATGGTTTTCCTTCTTGCAATCACAGTTAATTAGCATAACAGCGGATTACGACGTTTAACATCTGATAACCACGGACGCAGACAGTGCTAGGTTATTATATCTCCTTGGTTTAATATAATCAGGGTCAACGCGAGAAAAGATCCGAATATGCCTGGGAACCTTGTCAGTTGTCATAATCTTTAATTTGTGTTGGGCTAACACGACCGTAATTAGAAAGGTCAAGAAACTTAATTTAGAATGATCTTATTGCTCTGCTATCGTTGCCAGATTGGATGCAATGACTACAGTTACGGTTAGCTCACGTTACCAAGTTTTCTCCTTAAAAAAAAGTTGAGCAGCTCACAAACCCCTGTCTCTGATTTTGATTTTCTTCTCTTTTCTTGAGAGTTTTTTAAGAAATACTCCAGTCTCCTACCACCGAAAACATGGCTTCCTCTCTCCTCTTCCTATTGGCTTCCTGGTAGGTATATCATATTTTACTTGGTTCATGGTTGGATAAGCCCAAGTCAGCAAAAGCGAAAGAAAGAGAATCTTTTTTAATCTAGGACAAAGCAGAAAGATAACGTGAAGTCAGCTCATCATAACCCCAAAAATCATTAAGAGAAGTACTCCATATGTGAAGAAATGGTACTATCTAAGATATGGGTATGCAAATAATCGCAAGATTGAAGTGGCTAAATTCTCACCAGAATAAATTTAAGAAAAAAGTGTGGTTATAATCAGCTTACTACTACAATAAGCATCAGAAAGACGGACAGACTGGGAATAGGAACATTCCATGTATATGCGTTGCATGGTCATGATAAACTCATGATCAGCTAAGCTTGTCCTAATGGTGCGGCTCCATGATTTGTTTCTATTGCTGGACATCAAGCTAGTCATCCATATCACGATAAATTAAGAGTTTGCAGGTTACCTTCAATATGAGCAGACTTTTGGCCTATCAGCTGTTGCCAACTCACGTTTCTGTAAGAAAAATGCACTGTTTTCAACTGGGATAAAGAAAAGATGCATAGCTCTTAGCATCTTCTTGCCAAATCAAAAAACAAAGCCGCCTTGCCAAGTCAAAGATACATGGAATATATGCAACTCATATAAACAAAGAGCTGCAACTGTATTTTGTAATGCAACTAGGTGAAAGTATGCAAGTCCTACTGGCTGTCTGCCCAGCTGTTCACGAGAAATGCAATTTCTTAAAACTAGCACGTGTAATAAATATTTTTGAAGAATATCACATATTAATACTTGCAGGAAAAATCCATAACATCCCTTTTACAGAAGATTACCATCCTTTTTTTCATTTAAAGAAAGGTGAACTTACCCTGAACCATAGCTACAGATGAATTCACCTGGCGTATCCTGGTGCCACCTATACCTATAACAATTCCAAAACCATTTTAGAAAACCTCTTCCATGAAAACCAAGATGGATTTTGCTTACATAGGTGGTAACTTGAATGCCCTTGTTTGAAGAAGCTTCTAACCGCTGCAGCTACTCTCAGAATCTCCAACCCCAAACAGTCTAGATAAGTCCAAATTTCAAGACTTAGTAACTACAGAATCCAGAAAACAAACTAGTAACCTCCTAACTTCTCCAGATTCTCACCATTTACTTCTTAGCCTAGATGGCGCTATCTTGTGCCTTTTCCATCTCCCATGGTCCTAATGTGACAACCACAGTTAAGCTCACACGGTGCATTGCTTCCGTCTCTACCAGTGGTATTTCCTCAACCTCTCTTCTAGCACCACCAACACAGATTCACCACTGCTGACATCGTCTCTTTATCTCCTTCCGTCACAAAATCCTTTCTCTCTTGCCCCCTTCTCAGCTTCCCCATTCCTGAGAAGCGCCGCCATTGTGTTACACACGTTGTCGACAACCGTCATAGAGCACTCCATTCAAATTCACTTGCATCAGGAGACATTCCTTGCCTCCATGCTCCTTTTCCCCCGAACCTCCTTAATTTTCTCCATGGCCGAAGAACACTGGCCTTCACCATCCTCCCCTACCCGACCATTTCGCTTACTAGAAGGCTAGACCTGTTCTTGTCTGCCAACATCCTCATCATTTTCGCCTCTTCAACAATTTCAAAAGTTGGTTGATGTATTTTTAAACGGTACAAAAGTTTTCGGTGAAAAACTTACTAGAGCATGCAAAAATGAACCTTTTCCTTTTCAGTTTGTCCCATAACTCATTTTCAATTATTAGCACCTCCAACAAAGGAGAATGTACTGTCCATAATGTTCCTTACAATTACTAGTGCATCTGCCCTCGCTATTTCATGGTTTTTTAGGTAAACTTCTACACATGGGCAAAAAAATCATCAATTGTGCATCAATTTGACTCACATTTTGCCACAGCAAGCTATCAATTTGCACTAGATAGTATGCTATAACATTAATTTGAGAATTCTGAGGCTAGTATTTTGCTGTTACTTGTATCTTCAGATACCAAGAACTATCAATACCATGCTAGACACAAGTTGTGAGCAGGTCCACCAAATAGCAATGCTAGCAGAAGTAAAACCACCAATGACATACTTCACGAGAGCAGCAGTCTGACCTTAAGCACCTATTTATGTCAAACAATAAAAAAGATCATGCACCATGAAATTGTAAATCAAGCACCCGCAAATTGTCAACCATATTGATTATAAATGAGTTGACATTTTTCATTTTGCGGCATATGCTGCAACATTGTTTTGAGCAAATTCTTGTCTTACTAGTATACACGGCGAATATAAATCATCTTATAAAAGAAACACGCCAGACTTGACATTATGTGCATAAAATATAAGTTGACTGCTTGGACTTCTCTTATACTGAACAAATTATCCTTTATTGAAAGGGAAGATAAGAAGATGTTATTTCCTGGCCACTTAGACAATGACCACTTTATTTCTCTACGAACATATGTTCATTGCAAAGACCAGCCAGAATTACACAGCACCCAAGAGGCCAGCCTAGCTGGAGAATTTGAGACGGCCACAGCATTTTTTATTATTATATAGAGCAATACATATACATAATAATCTACGCTTCCCTGACAGAACAGAAAGAAAAGACTAGAAGGCTACAAAACACTGCCAACTCAACTAGATACAAAATGCACAGATCAAGAAGGAAAATCTTCTATAGAGGGCAAAGAGATTGTACAGTGTGGTATTGGAGGATCTCTGCATATAGCAGGCTATATTTATCAACCTGATGGTCTTTGGTAGACATGCTTTGTTCTAGGGTCAATTATTATGCCCTTTCCACCATTCACTTCGAGATCATGCCTGCAGAGTTTAATTGTCAGAATGTCAGTATTGACCCTAGTTTATAGCAGACCTCTTAAAATTCTAGAAACATTACATACTGGAAGACAAAATCAGGAATTGTCAGTTGTTCACGTGGTACGTATCTGAACAGCTGCACAAGTCTGTCGACATAGATAACTTTCTTCCAGACCTAATTGAGACAAAAAGGAAGATGCTAAAATTAGAAAAAGAAATGTGTCAAAGAATTGGGGAGGAAACGAGCGAGATGGCTGCAATAGCAAGTACCTCCCCATCAACGAAAAGCTGCAATGCCAATATAGCTGTTCTCAATCCCAAAGTTGGGTGAAGTACATATATAGCCTGTGGAGTGCAATAACAACACCAGTTCATATTTCTTTTCCTAAATGAACAATCAGAACCACACAGTGTGATCATATGAGATACCGACATGAAGATTGCGCTGATGCTTCCGACCTAATATTTGTTGCAACCGCTTCATGAATCCTAAATCTGGTCGCCTGCAAAATCAATTTAAACAGCTCGTGTTACATGCACCAAGTTTTAGAAAGGCTTGCAATGTCCTTCTCAACCTACTTATTCATGAATCTTACACTTGTAAAGATGCTGCTGAGTGGAAATAGACAATTGAGTAAGGCTTTTGAATCAATGGTTCAAACTCCTGCAAAGAAGGCAAATTTAATCCTGTCAGAATAAGCTGCCAAATTCAAATACACAAAGGCATTAACAGTGGTCTAGATAGGCTAACTTTTGGGCAACGAACTTAGCTAATCTATTATATAGTTCATTTGGGAATTCCTGCCATGATGCTTGAACCAGGCCCGCTTCAAAAAAGTTAGTGGGAAAAAACAAAACTGTTCCTTTCTATTGGAACTATAGATATTAGATGCTCTGTGGCTCTCTGGCACTACTGTATGGAACACACCTCATAAGTTCATAACAGACACTGTATATTGGTTCCTGCAAACTCATGATTTCAAAACAAGATGGATGGAGTACTAAACTTGGTGTTCCATCCAGTATGTCCTGAATATTGAGAAAATCCAGGTTGATTCATGGACAAAGTAAAAACCATCTATTTAACACAAGGCAGTAGGAAACTTGGATTATATACAAGTATTTATATTCCCTTCCTAAAAAACTTCCAAGGTCCACCCCTCATTTAAGATCAACCCAAGGAATATGTTATCTCACTGTAAAAAAGTAATGCAACTAAGGAGAGTCTCATAAAATATGCTGCATCAATCTTTGGTATCTGCAGTCTAGTGGAATTCCAATGCTCTTTGTAAAGGGGGGAAATTCTAAAGCTCTACAAAAAATAGAATCATCATCACAAGGTATAACGAATAGAAATGGTTGCATTGAAATTACTTGTTGAGAAAAAAACACATTAATAGATAGGAATCATCAGCTTGTGGTCAGGGTAGAACAAATGCTGAGAAACTCCATCGCTCTCATATGCACTGGAAATATGTAACTGACAGCTATCAGCTAATCTTTGGGAGTTCACAAATTCACTTCAGTTATGTCCGGAAAGGCAATCAGGCCTTCTGCATCCTATATTGTGCAAGTCGTGTATCTCAGTTAGATTGATAATTACCTTTACTACATATAGAATAAATCGCTCAAGATCCAAACAGCGAAGTAGAAAGTGAGCACCAACAACCACCATAACAGGACGCCCTTCACTATCAACTCCACCGCGGTAACTGTAATTGAGGGGGAAAAGGCAAATGATGTGAGGATAAAAGGTAAACTAAAATAAACAAGCAAACTAGGGAGAATCTTAGAAAAGAATTTAACTGAAAATGGTAATTTACATACATTATTTTCATCTCAGCAATCTCTGAGAGACTGAGAGAATTTGCTTTAGCAAGGTGTCGTGAATGAAGTGAATAATCTTCAGCAGCAGATAATGGAGGACCACCAAGGTCGCCAAATCCAACCAATTTAGCCCAATTAAATCCCTTGTTTGCCTGAACAGACTTTTCCAACTGCTCCTTGCGTCGGAGATCTGGATCTTTAATTAGTGACATAAAGGCAGGATCCAAATATGAATCTAACTTGAAAGAATTCCTGTTTAGAGACTAGCTAAGATCAGATAAAACCCAATTGGGGGCCATAGGACAACTGAACATACAATGGGTATATAATGAAAAATGTGTCTTGAAGGAGATCAAATAGTAATCGAATCAAAATTTTGGCAAATGGTTGTCTCACCTACTACGTGTCAATCCAGAATCAGAAAGAGGAATATCTACTGGCGCAGGAGTTGCAGATTTGTTAATAGCAGACCCAGCAGGCAAAGGTTTTATTCGTATTTTCCGTTCATCTATTATTGTTTCACCATTCTCATCCCCAACATCAGCTGGAAGTTTCAATGAAGCAATCTCTTCCTCTTTCTTGTCCCGAGGGAAATATAGGGGAAGCAATCTGCAAAATGCAATGTTGTCAACCTTTATAAGAAATTTATCATATTTAGCTAGCATAAGTGGGTGTTAGTCTAAGTACCGCTTATATATCTCTGTATCAGATGATGTAGTAGTACAAAAGACAACAGCAGTTATTTTGCCTTTCTGCTTCTCCAGAAAACGTCTAACAGTTCCTGTTCACCATCATCCAAAAAAGTCGGGAATTAAAACCAGGAAAAGCTAAATGTGTAACAGATAATCATTCATAAAGAAAGAAACTACTGTCTCCACCAGTAAGGCAATCGCATAAGAGTAGTAGAAATAATCAAACAGCGAAAGATAACAAAAGGCAAAAGAAACTATTGATCAGATAACTCACTTATTGCAACATGAGCAGCCGGTTCACGAGGGTAATTTTTGGCTTCTGTATATATGCAACCCATTGCAATGCTAATCACATGAAAGGCAAAATAAAATACTTAGCTTTGATGGAATTACAACATATGCAATGTGAAATGTAGCATTCAGGAACTTCAAAACAACCCAAACCAAATATGCATTCAAATGGTGCTTTTAATATACCTTTCCAGACCATTCTCAATGAGAAGTTCCAAACAAGACCTGTAGCAGTGGCTAAGTGCATTCTCTGCAGCTGTGTGATACTTGACAGCATATTTAGGGCCCACAGTATGAATTACCTTCCTGCCAGACCATTCATAAGCATTATAGGTCAGTGAAGAGCATGTATATCAGTGTATCATCTCAAAACCATATCATGAAATAAACTAACATCCTCAGGTAGAAAACAAGTAGGTTTTAATCTGGTAAACATTGTCACTTTTTTTCACATTTCTTCAAATGAAATATCGTAGAGCTAAAGCTGCATTGCTCCAACAAATTACAGTCAACCTGCAATAGGGTTTTGAAGTAATGAAGTGGAATATATAGCACTTAAGAAGAAATCTAGTCTGAGATTCTGAGCACATTATGGACAATCTATGTGATGTGAAAGCTTTGAATGTAATAGCTCAGCCATTTGCAGACAAACAGGAGGTTAGTATGATAAGAATATAACTGCCATAGAAACATCGCAATATGAATCAACCCATGAAACACGCCACACAAACCTATTATTCCTTTTGATATTTATTTAAGAAAGTACAAATCATTAACAGCAGAAGAACATATGTTTGTGTTATATTCAAAGAACAGGTTTACAATGATGAATGATCATGTGTGCTTCTCTTATTTAGATATAATGTTCACAGATCTAATGGGATTCAGGACCCTGTGTTTAGCAATGCATGCAGATAACATAGTGATTTGGGTATATTGTGAGATATTATCATGATTCAAGAGTTCCATGCCATTATCCTCACTTTTTTTTTGAAAATAAAAAAATGCTAATACTGTAAATACATATGCACCACACATTAGAAAGCGACCGTACAAACAAAATCAGATCACCAACCGAGCAGGCAGATCATATGCATTGGTCATCTTAGCCATCCCAGTCCGGCAACCACCCTGTAATCATCGACAAAAATAAAATCCTCATATGAATTGCAACCCAAATAATCCAATTGACCCCCAAAACAGCAACCCCAAAATCAAACCGCACCAGGGTGGTGCACTCCTCGGCGAGCCCTGGCCCAGCCGCTGCATGCAGCCCTGGACTACTATGCGCCTCGTCCAAGTTCTACACCAACCACAAAACTTATCATATCAACTGTAACATTAGCAGCACGCCAACACCACGAAGCTAGCAGCTAAGCGAATTCCGACCTCATTTGTCGAATTGACAACGGCATCGACCTCAAGGTTCCACGGGTGGCCGCGCCAGAGACAGATCTTCGAGTTGATCTCGTGGTCGACGGGGAACCGCGACGCGCCACGGCCCCCGGCCCCAGCGGCCGCGCCGTCGCCGATGAGCGGGTCGGCGAACGAGAGGAACGACGAGGCGGGGGTCTCGTCGGATCCGGCGGCGGTGGGGGATGAGGAGGGGGAGAGGCGCTGGTCGGCGTCGCTCCACCGCGGCACCTGGTCGAGCGTCACGGCCGGCTCCACCCCGCCCACGCCCGCCGCCGCCGCCACCGAGGAGGCCGAGGCCGAGGCCGACGCGGCCGTCGGCGAGCGCTGCTGCATGGCGACCGGATCAGAGCCGCGAGCGCGAGGGCATGGGCGGCGATAGGTGCGGGTTCGCGCGCGCGCGCGAAGTGGGAGAGAGCGGCCAAGCGACGGGAGGAGGGTGACTGGTGCGAGAGAAGTTTGGGATGGTGGGATGGGAGGAGGCGGAGCCGCAGCCGCTCAGCCGCGGAGGAGAGGGCGTGTGTTCTTTTCTTCTCTTTGTCTAATTTCTATTTTTTATTATTTAATTAATTCTCACGTAGTCCCCCCGTCCAAAAAAAAAAATCCAACCTAAACATGATGAAATAGCATTGTGCTTTTTTTTTAACAGAGGAAATACATATGTTGTCGAATTGCTTAACGATATACTTCTTTCATTTAATATTTTCCTTTGTTAAAGTATTTTAAGTTTGATTAAGTTTAAGTAAAAATTTGTAACATTATAACATTAAATAAATTTTATTAAATTTAATATCAAATATATTTTAATTATATGTTTGTTTTGTATTAAAAATATTAGTATGTTTTTATACAAACTTAATCAAATTTTACAAATGTTTGACTAAGAAAAATATCAAACGACTTACTATATAAAATGGACGAAGTACTTTAAAGAATTATATAATTATATGTAATACTCCCTCTATCCTATAATAAGGGATTATTCTCTTTTAGGTAAGTTTAAGGATAGCAATAAAATACTAGAACGCCCATATTAAATGATATTTGCTTATAGGTGAGTGGGTAGGGGGCTGCTAGCTGGCGCGTGTGCGCTAGCAGCGAGCACTTCCCCTTCCCTTCCCTCCCTACACGCGCTAGTAGCGAACACTTCCCCTTCCATTTCCTCTCTATAACTACTCTATATTAGTTAACACTTAACTCTAATAACAAGTAATTATCAAGATTTTCAAGATTTTTTTTGTGATATTTTTTTACTAATAGATTGAAATTTTTTAAGTCAGATTTGAAAACTTTTGATTTAAGATTTAAATTTTAAAGTCAAATTTTGAAAACTTTCAACTCGAGATTTGAAAACTTTCAACTCAGATTCGAAAACTTTCAAGTCCAGATTTGAAAATTTTGAAACTTTCAACTTGATATTTGAAAATTTTCAACTCAAGATTTGAAAACTTTCAACTCGAGATTCGAAAACTTTAAGTCCAGATTTGAAATATTTGAAAACTTTCAACTTGATATTTGAAAATTTTCAACTCAGATTCGAAAACTTTAAAATCTAGATTTGAAAAAATTTAAAAACTTTCAACTTGAGATTGAAAAACTTTCAACTCGAGATTTGAAAATCAAAGAAAAAAAGAGAGCGAAAAAAAGAAAAGAGAAGAAACAGCGCGAGAAAAAAAAGATTCGCGCGCGGCCCGCGCGCGCGAATTAGAATTCTCGAGTGGGTAGTTGGGGTTAAAATAGGTAAAAATTTGAATTGGAGTTAATGGATGTGACCAAAATCTCTTATATTATAGGACAGCTACAAGGGACAAATCCCTTAGGCCTTGTTTGGCTAATGGGATTGGGAAATGATTTCTCACCCATCAAAAGACATCTTTAAATCCTAACCATCCATTCTCCCTCTTCCATTTAATCCTAACCCTTTCTTCATTTCCCAATCCCAATCCCAATCCCATCCCTCATTTCCCATTATCCAAACACACAATTATATTGTGGGATGAAGGGAGTAATTATACAATCATACTATTTTTTTAATTTTTATCTAACACTTAATTATTCATATACTGGTTCGCCGTTCCATTTACAAAAAAATAGTTTTCGATCCCTTTAGAACAACTCAGCATAAGCTTTGGATCACTTTAAAAATTTCCCCAATAATGGCTTCAGTTCTGCAGAAACTCCTGTGGACGAAGGACGAGAATGTTCGTGCAGAATTAACCCATTGACACGTGGGTCCATTGTAGCATGGTCCACCGCGTCAGCGTGCGCAACTCATCATGAGTTGGGTGCATATGATATCGGCGTGCAGACGAGAAGCTAGCTGGATTAGCATGGGTGGGCTCCACCAGCCAAAACAGAATGTTTGGGGTTGGGCTGCTGATAGCTATTTGTGGGCCTGGACTACCTCGCCTTCTGGCCCAATGTTAGAGCTTCCCAGCCCAATTATATCTAGGGTTACAGGCTAGCACGGCCCAGATGGTTAGTACTACTACTATAGTACTATTCCTAGCACGGATGCTAAATTCTCAACAAAAAAAAAGTGGCCCTTTTCTAGATTTATGAATTTGGGGACTTGGGATCACATCGTGCACTGTACACTAAACACATACCACATGTACAAAGATGTAAAGAATGACGATATCGGCCCTGATTGTTAAATGAAGTCAAATTTAGAAGATTTTAAAATCAAAACACGACTTATAAAAATGAATGGAGGGAATAACTATGATTAGTTGAGATACGGCTGATAAGTCATATCACTTAAAAAAATTAAGGATAAAACTTTTTATATTTTAATTTTGTTGTGTAAAAGCTAATGCTCTAATATGCTATGATGGAAAAAAACTAAAATCAACTCTAAAATTCATTTTAAAAAATAAATTTGTTTGCGGCTGATAGCCGAACAGGGGGATGGTGAGAGGCTACGTATTGCATTGTCACTGATGGTCAATATTTAAGATCCTTTAATGCCATGTGAAATGCATGGATTTATGTGGCGAAAATGATGTGGGCATAATGGGTTTATGTGCTTGTAAATTATAATATTGTATGATGCATTATGGTTTCATAAGATTTAAGATACTTCAAAGTAATAATTTATAGCGGATTTATGGCGTGTTGTATTTGTATACTGAGCTTTTGGAGCTGATGGGTTTCAACTATATAAAGAAGTCACATGACCTCATATTTTCGTTTATGTTTATGCTTATCAGCTAAATTTTGAAAATTCAACTTTAATTTTGAAGCTCATTTTAAGGGTTTTTCATCAAAGTTTATTTTACAGAATTTGCTTTTAGATCGTTAAGAATATGTATATAAAAATTTTATTCACAAATTACTTTTCATTTGTAAACATGTCGTTTCGCTTATTCCACGAAACAACGGGAGCATATATATTCTTGTTCATCAACACCAAGTTCATCTTCAATTGATTTAAAATCCTGATAAATCCTTCTTCGTAACCATGGACCCCGGATCATTCTTCAATGGATTTAAAATCCCGTTGAAAGCAATTAACACCAAGTTCTCCTTTCGTGGATTTAAAACTGAATTAAATCACTCCTCCCATGTTATATTTGGCATAGCTCCATATCCAAAATCTTTTAAGCTGAATCCATAAATATGAATCCGCATTACGTTTAATAACATTTGGATGATTAATTGACTATATTTTAAATAAAATAAAAAATTTTAAACCATCATAAAAATTCAAATGCATTGTCAATGTAGGTTCTGGAGCTAACATAGCTCAATCATTGACACACACACACACACACAAAAAAGCTCTTATTAGGTTAATTTAAAATTATAATAAATGTTATTTTCTTTAAGAAACTAGTCAATTCTACACACAAGTAGATAAACACAGAGCTGCAGAGCACACAAAATACACAAGCGAGTCGAAGCTTTATTTCTTCTGGATTTGATTACAAGCTACAAAAGGAGGTGCGATGTGCTCGAGGGAGCTCTATCTCACTTTGGACCTTCAGGGTCCTATTTATAGACGGAGGAAGCTTCTGGCTTCCACTGCAAGATAACTTACGTCGTAAGCCGGCATCTCTCATAAGCTGGCTTTCGATGCAAGTTTTCTTTCGTAATAAGCTTTTCATTCATATTTTAATTCGTCTTATAATAAAAATAGGTTTCATAACACTTTTCTAATTTATTGACACCGTATTCTTTCTGTTGTTGAATGTTACTTGTATAAGACAGAGGTGGTATTTGCGGTCTTGAGGCGGTCCCGCAAAACTAACCGCCGTCCCTATCCACGACAAGCGCAGAAAGCAAAACTCACCCCCCGGCCCCCACCCTGAGCCTTGAGACGCGAGCCCACGGGCCGACGACCGCGCGCAACCACAGCCACCGCCCACAAACTCCAGTACACACCGCCCGCATCCCCCCCCATTCCCCTCATACCCACACCCGCGACGCGATTCCCCCGCACACCGTCTTCGCAATCTCCTTTGGTCGGCTGCCCAATCCTCCCTTCCCTTCCTCTCCTCAAACCCCCCCAACCCAAATGCTCCCCTCCGCTCCCCGTCCCCGCCTCCCAAAACCCTAGCCCTCTCGCCGCGCGCTCCCCCCCTGATGCCGCCCCAGCCTCCGCCGGCGGCGTCGGCGTCGGCCAGTGCCCCGGATCCCGCCGTCCCGGCTTGGCTCAGGGGGCTCCCCCGCGCGCCCGAGTACCGCCCGACGGAGTCCGAGTTCGCCGACCCCATCGCCTTCCTCTCCCGCGTGGAGCGCGAGGCCGCCGCCTACGGCATCTGCAAGGTCATCCCGCCCCACCCGCGCCCTTCCCGCCGCTTCGTCTTCGCCCACCTCAACCGCTCCCTCGTCTCCTCCTGCGACGCCCCCGCGCCCTCTCCCGCCGCCGCCTCCGACTCGTCCATTCCTCCATCCTCCTCCTCCTCGCCTCCGCCGGCCTCCGCCGCGGTGTTCACGACACGGCACCAGGAGCTCGGCAACCCGCGGCGTGGACGCCCGACGCCGCAGGTGCTGAAGCAGGTGTGGCAGAGTGGGGAGCGGTACACGCTCGACCAGTTTGAGTCCAAGTCCCGCGCCTTCTCAAAGACGCACCTCGCTGGACTCCACGAACCGACTGCGCTCGCGGTGGAATCACTCTTCTGGAAGGCGTCGGCGGACCGTCCTATCTATATTGAGTACGCCAATGATGTCCCTGGCTCTGGGTTTGCTGCACCCGTGCAGTTGCAACGCAAGAAGAAGCAGAAAAGAGAGACTGCCCCGATGGACGAATGGGAGAAGAGTTCAGGCTGGAGGCTGTCAAATAGCCCATGGAACCTGCAAGCAATTGCGCGGGCTCCTGGTTCGCTCACACGGTTTATGCCTGACGATGTTCCTGGGGTGACTTCTCCAATGGTTTACATTGGCATGCTGTTCAGCTGGTTTGCGTGGCATGTGGAGGATCATGATCTGCATAGTCTCAACTTCCTCCACACTGGCGCACCTAAGACGTGGTATGCGGTTCCTGGTGATAGGGCTGTTGAGCTTGAGGAAGTTATCCGTGTACATGGCTATGGAGGCAACACTGATCGGATCGGTATTTGTCTTATATTGTGTTTCTTTATCCAGATCTTGTGCTCACGCGATGGTGCGAATGATATGAGTTCTGGTTGGTTTCTGCAGCGTCACTAGCAGTGCTTGGTGAGAAAACAACACTAATGTCCCCAGAGGTCCTTATAGACAATGGTGTGCCCTGCTGTAGGTACAAGTTCTGAAACCGTCAGCAATCAATACACCAATCTTAATTAATTTATGTGTTGACATGCATTGTATTTCAGATTGGTGCAATATCCTGGTGAGTTTGTGGTGACATTCCCAAGGGCTTACCATGTCGGGTTTAGTCATGGTGGGTTAAATCATACATATTTTGAACTCACAATACTTGTTATTTGATTCATCAGTATGTGCTAGTTGTTAAATCATCTGAACCTTGTATACTTTAATTTAATTTCTTTATGGTATTGTCAATGAACACAAATCTTTTACAATACACAGTGCATGTGGCTGCATAGATCTAGGCATGAAGTGCAGTTGTCGATGTGATGGAGCCATGGTAGTAATACATACTCAGTTATAATATAACCAATATTTGCTACTGTTTTGTCTTGTCATGAATCATAATTCAAGATAATAAACTAGGTTATTCAGATGATACTAATGGGTAATGGCAAAACAAATTACTCTTTCATACTTGTTTCCTGAAGCAAGATTATGGTGATCCTTTTACCGTTGTCTTAACTAGTTTGGTGAGTTTGATTTTTTTCAACTTCATACTAATTTTTTGAAGAATTCAAGCTTCTTCGTATTAACCTATTTGCGTTCATAGTTTTATGGAACACTTGAGATCCTCTTAAAGATCTCACTTTATATCTGAGAGTCAACCTATCTATGAGATTCATTTACTTTGTGGAACCAAAAGAAACAATTTGTAGATTGTGGTATGTTGTAGAAACTGAATATCCAATGCAGTCAGCAACATGTCATGTTCAGTAGATTCCTTATTTTATTTTGTTGCTATGCATGCTATCGGCAACTCTAATGTTCGTGTAATATAATACAGGATTCAATTGTGGAGAAGCTGCCAATTTTGCGACTCCCCAATGGTTGAAGTTTGCTAAAGAGGCTGCAGTTCGAAGGGCTGTGATGAATTATCTTCCAATGCTCTCCCATCAACAACTATTGTACTTGCTAGCAGTTTCATTTATATCCAGGTTTTTTTTTTCTTTTTCTTTTTGGAGTTTGGTTTTGTGCTGTCCAAAGTGTCTTTTTAGTTTTTGCACCTCATTAATAGGTTGATGAAACAAAATATATTACCTTTGTCCTCCAACAAACCAAATGCTACAGCTAGTGGGTAGGGGTTAGATGCTTGTTAGGTCTGCCAAACAGAAGGATTACGCATAACCGCAAAAGTGAAGTTGTCATGGTGCTCCTGGGAGACGCCGCATTACAGGATCACCACAATGCTAGGTGTAAGCTAGACTTCAACTAAATCACATTATATTCCAAGTATATCAGATGGAAATATAAACGGCAAATGGAAAATGTAGCGCATAAAACCCACTCAAGCCGCTACACCCACCTGCTACCCAGTCCATGAGCCCATTTCTCCACCCTCTCCCTCATCCCCTCCCCTAAGCTGTACTCTCTCTCCTCTCCTCTCCTCTCTTAAGTCACCTTGGGTTCTAGATTGCCCAACTCTATATGGGAAGCTAAGGCTTCTAGAGTCCCTAGGGAATAGGAAATTTGCATTCATAGTTTCCATATGTATTTTTTGTGCACAACAGTTTTGATGATAAGTTGTATATGTTTTTTTTACCTTCATACATATATTTTGCATAAGTTGTTTATGTTTTACATAAATTGGTATTTGCTAGCTTGCCGCTTTACATTTTGAATCTGGCAATGGTTTACGTTATTTGTAGCATAGTGCTCTCTGGATTATAGTAGATGGGACACCATGATTGAAGGTTACTCTCTGGGATAGTTATCCAATGTAGTAAGAACTCATAAAGGGTTTTAGATGTATCATATATGTGAACAAGTGTTTGCGAAGGTTCAGGCTCTAGCTGGGAAACAGATCAGTGCTTAGCACCTAATTTACCCTAAGGTGGACCTAGGAGGGTCTAGGGTGGCTGCCTAGGAGGGAAGATGGCTTTGATATATATATTAAAACTGACCATTCTAGATGTTACCAGAATAAGTTACAACTGACTATGGCTGTGTTCGGCACCCCTTCTTCCCAACCCATCTCCCTTGTTTTCCGTGCGCACGCTTTTCAAACTGCTAAACGGTGCGTTTTTTGCAAAAAGTTTCTATATGAAAGTTGCTTTAAAAAAATCAAATTAATCCATTTTTGAAAAAAAAGCTAATACTTAATTAATCACGCGCTAATGGATCGCTCCGTTTTCCGTGCGCACTGTTCTTTTGGGAACAGTGCCGAACACAGCCTATATCTTCGGACATGGAAATCTGAAATGATAAACAATTGAAACAACAGAAGAAGCCAAAAGGTCCAAAATATATGCTTTATCGAAACAAAAGAAATGGAAGTAAGTGCTGATGATTACATCCCTATGGATTCTGCCACTGTAACAATTCCATGTTTGTTGGAAGCCATCAATATTCACTCCCCAAAGAGAAGCTAACAAGCAGAATGTTGGCTGTCTGCATCCACACAAATTACTTGCCTTTTTTATCCATTGTTCATTTTGTTTTGAAAGCTTCTATTGTTCATTTGTTGCTCACATGATTGCCTTGTGTTTTGGAATTTCATTGATTACTCGAAGTGTTTAATATTGAAGCACTCATTTGATTGTATATTTTAATCATTACCTCTAATGCTTTCTGTGCCCATTTATATTAACAAGTATGCTAAATCATTATCATAGCACACACTTATGAGTCTGCTGGATTCATTTTATTTTCAGGAACCCTAGAGAACTACTGTCTGGAATCCGAACTTCTCGTCTAAGAGATCGTAAAAAAGAAGACCGAGAACTGTTGGTCAAACAGGAATTCTTGCAGGATATGATTAGTGAAAATGAACTTATATGTTCATTTCTTGGAAAAAAATCGGTTGATAATGTTGTTCTATGGGAGCCTGACTTGCTGCCATCGCTTACCGCTCTACACCCCTGCTCGTCTTGCTCAAAAGCTCCTGAAAAGAAGGGTGAAGATGGTCCCAGAATTGGATCTACCCAATCCAGCTCAAAAGATGACAGCTCATCTGATGGTACTGCATGTATGACTGGGACACAATCTAAAGGCTTGTCTATGGATAGCAAACAAGCTCCTGAGGGAGAAAAGCTTGATACCGATGACGGAGATGACCTGCCTTTTGATTTGAGCATTGATTCTGGTTCATTGACATGTGTTGCATGTGGGATTCTTGGCTATCCATTTATGGCGATTTTGCAACCTTCCAGAAAAGCACTGGAAGAAATTTCCCTTGTTGATAAGGAAAGATATAAACTGAGTTGTGAAAAAGAGATTTGTTCAAATGTGCTTCCGTGCTCTCCTAATGATGGTAGCTCCGGTATGCCTTTATTATCTTTGAAGATTTTGTGTTTTAGTTCCTTATTTATAAATGTAGGAAATAAAGTGAATTTGTATGATGGTTGTAGATCTTTTTTTTTTTCATAAGACCTAGATATTCTTCAAGTGTCTTGTTTTTCTATGTCCAATAAATTAATTGCGTTCCCAGTGTGTGTACTTCACGTTGCTGTTGTTCTAGTGGCCTTCAGTGAGCTACAGTGAGGCAGATTCTTTTGTTATGATAAACCTCGGCAAGAGGGAACTGTTGTCATACACTTGAACATATATTTTATTGGAGGATAATGAATGTCGACTCCTCTTAGCAACGTATAATAATGCACACAAGGGTATTATGATCATTTGGACTCAAATCTGTAATCCTCTCAAATGTTTATGTTATGCCTGCAACTAGGTTTAGTACCATAATTTTTATTGTACAGTGTGCGTTGTTGCTTGATTACTACACAAGATTAATATAACTGTCTTTTTCGTCAGCTCTTGGTATTTGTATTACTGAAGTGCATGGGTTTCCATCCATCATCCTGAGCATCTTCTATGTTTCAACTTTAATGATTTGTTCTATTTTCTTTTCATGTACAAAAACTTGACAAATGTTTCTCCCCCATGTATCAGGATGCCCACTCATCGCCAATAGATCGTCCAGCCCTGTGGAAAATGCTAACCTCAGTCATCAGGATGTGAAGCCAATTAGAAGTGACATTTCTTTGATGGGAAAGGAGTTTAATGGAACCCTAGGGAAACATATTGGCACTTCCTGTTCTTGTAGCAGTGAAAATACCATTCATCCTTACGGTGACACAGAAACCCCTGAGAAGAAAATACCAAGTGATTGCCCTGGCTCAGAGTTGAGTAAACAATCAGGCAGAGGTGATGTTAATGTACCAGATGTCGAAGGTAGTGAGGAAACTATCAGCTGGAATACAGGCTGTGCATTTGCACGGCCTCGGATCTTTTGCTTACAACATGCCCTTGAGATTGAGGAGTTGCTTGCGAGCAAAGGTGGAGTTCATGCCCTCATCATATGCCATGCAGGTACGATTGATGCAGACTTCTGTTGTCACATTCAATGTAACTCCCGTAGATTGTATTAATCCTGCACACTGGATGTGGAATTTTATTTATTGTTTATTTGACATGTTTTTGTCAGCTGAAGTTAACTGAAAATAAGAGATATTAGCCGAGGGGATTTAAGTATTATGGGCCCTTTTGATTCCTTCCAAATATCTTGAACTTTTTAAATCATGATTGAAAATCAATGTAGTTGTTTTAACTGTGATTATTTGATTAATTTGTCCCCTGAATTCAGTGATAACCTTTTTCCCTCCATTATCTGCAGATTATGTCAAACTAAAAGCACTTGCAATATCAATAGCTGAGGAAATTGAGTTTCAGTTTGACTATAAAGATGTTGCACTAGCAAATGCGTCCAAGTCTAATTTGCATCTAATTAATATTTCAATTGATGATGAGGGATATGAGGAAGAGGGAACAGATTGGACATCACGGATGGGTCTAAACCTCAAACATAGTTCCAAGATTAGGAAAGAAACATCAGAGAGTCAAGAACAGCCTCCTTTATCATTTTGGGGATTATTTTCCAAGCCATCACCTATTTCAGTTGTTTCAAACTTGAAATGGCTCTGCAGGAAAGCACGGACTCCATATAAGGTCATTGGTTATGCTTCCAGCCCTGATGTTGTGGCAACTCCAGACAAAGTTAAGCCCGCAGTTACAAAAACTCAGATAGACACTTCTGGAAATGCTCATGAAAACATTGGAAGTGAACAAACTCTGCAACAAGATTGTGTCCTGCAAGAATCCAATGATGTAGCTGATATGTGCAAGCGTCGCAAGGTGAATGATCAGGATGGACATTCTCTTATTAATATTCCAATTGCTGTTGCTGAATATCCTATGATGCATCAAGTTTGTGAGCGTCCAGTAAGTGTGAGTGCATGTGATGACCCTATCTGTTCATTTGATTCCCAGGATTCACCCACAACTGTTGCAGTGTCAGCTGGCAAACCTACCAGAGAACAATGTGGTGCTGAATCAACTGAGTTGAGTACTGTTCAACAGTTCCTGGACAATGGGCTTATCGCTGAGGGAGGCAGCATGAACTTCATAAGTAATCATGAGCACTTAGAATCTGACAATGCAACTTCAGTGTGCAAAGATGAACAATTGCAAGTTCAACAAGATCAGTTGGCCATGGTACTTTGTAATAATCCCAACACAGAATTGGTTGCAGGAGAATTACATGGGGGGGCAGCATCATCAACCCTTGAAAATGAGGATAGCTGTGGTAATACGTCTTACTGTTCTGACACTGTATTAAAGAACAGCAAACCTGATACGGATGATCAACCTGAAACATGTGATCGTAGTGTTGTTCTTGTAACACCAAAGTCGAGCTGTGACCAGATGATTTCTAGCAGTGACAGAAGTTGCAGTCTGACCTTGGACTGCCCTGTCTCCACTGATGCTGCCTTTTCAAGTGAAAAGCTGTCTATGGCTCATGATTTGATGGGCAGTGAGTTGCAGGCAGTCCATAATTCAAAGGCTGAGGTTGCGGCCAGTTTGACTGATGTCAAGGGTGCTAAGCTCAATAGCATTCATACCGCACAATTACCTCATGAATCTCCAAGCAGTGATTTCATCATTTCAGAAGGTGCGCAATCTGCTTCAGCAACTGCAATTCCCAGAAAAAATGGAACATCCATGCACACAGAGTCAAATTCAATTGATATTTTACTTGGAGTTCTAGCCGATGAATCTAAGGTCTCTTCTGGAAAGGATGAGGTTGGCAAAGCTTCCTTGACATTGATGACACTGGCTGGCAATGACCAATCTGCAGATGATGTAACTCAGGATGAAGTTGCAGAGATCACTGATCCGTCACATGGCTTCTGCGCATCAGACATAGTGTCTAGAAGCATTGGAAGTTCAAACAGAACAAATATCATATGTTATGCCAGACGCAAACACAAAAGAAAGAGCGGATCTGAGTTCAATATTAATAGTCCCCAAAGCTTGGGGAGCTTTGTCCGCTCTCCATGTGAAAGCTTGAGACCAAGGACTAGACCTGCGATTGTTGAAGACATGACAAACGAAACAAAAACTGCAGAAGCTTCAACTGCAAATAAGAGGAAGAAGGCAAAGGTGGAAGCATTTCAGTGTGACATAGAATTTTGTGACATGACATTTGAGACTAAAGCTGAACTTCGTGCTCACCAACGCAATATCTGCACCGACGAGTCTTGTGGCAAGCGCTTCAGCTCTCACAAATACCTGAAGCGTCATCAGTGCGTACACAGAGATGAGAGGCCATTCAAATGCCCCTGGGATGGTTGTCCAATGACTTTCAAGTGGTTGTGGGCGCAAACTGAGCATATCAGAGTCCATACAGGCGAGCGACCGTACAAGTGCTCGGCTCCTGACTGTGGCCAGAGTTTCAGATATGTCTCAGATTATAGTCGCCATAGAAAGAAGTTTAATCATTATTGATAGGTTGCCACTTTTCATGTTACTGATGAGTGATCACAGCTGGGGGCAAAAGCTCTAGCTGTTGAGGCCATGCTTGTTGTACCAGATCACGTATTTAACCACCTGACGTCTGATAGGCCTAGTGTTTGTTCCTTCGTTAGCAATGTGTTTAGTGTAGAAAGTAGAGAAATAGTTGGGGGTTAAGGATTGTACCCCCTGATGCATCAACGTAGATTTTCATAAGCAGCTGATCTTTCCCATTTACATGGGATCATTCATTCTTTCTTCAGTCCGTAAAGTTTATGAATACAGATCACTTGGATAACTTCCAAGTACCATTTGAAAAATATGTTGATGTCTCATGGTCTCAGTGAGCACATTGCTGTCTAATAATAATATGGCTTACGATATGACAACTATTGTTGTTGGGCGATGGTATATGAACTGTGCTTTCATCCAGATGTTTTTATAGGTGTAACCGTGTAAGCCGGGAGGCGAAATTCAGCGTGTCCTTGATGAATTGAAGGGAAAATAACCAAAACAAAAAGAAACACACTTCTATTGTTGCAGTATTCTATTACACCTCGAAAGCCTGGACTAATCAACACGAACGGAGTAAAACTCGAACTAATCAATCATTTAACCATAGAGAGAACACTTAATAACAAACTTAGATGGTTCGCCCTCAAGAATGCTACTGCTTCTCCACTCAATCTTGGTCTATAATTTACGCGGAAGGCGTCTTCTTGGAGTCGTCATCCTTGGTTCTTCCCAAGAGGTCGCCGACATTTGGCTCGCCGAACATGGTGATGCCCTGGCGAGTACGGAGGGTGGCGTACTCGCCGGCGGCGCGGACCTTGTTCTTGAGGCAGACCCAGTGATCCCCCGCCGGCGCGTCCTTGAACTGCCGGAACAGGTCCTTGGATCTCTCCTTGAACGTCGCCTCCTCCCCCACCGTCCTCCGGTAGCACGCCATCGCCGCCGCCTCCTTCTCCGGCGCCTTCTGCGTCATCGCCTCCGCACCCTTCTCCTCCATCAAACTCTCTCCCCCCGAAGAATTTTGATGATGTTTTTTGGCTGTCGCTGTTGCTACGATGATTTGGGAGAGGTGGCGTCGTTTACATTTTATAGGCGCAGTGTTTTTCTTGAGAAGGAAGCTGAGCAGCAAGGCGTGGAGAGGAAGAAGAGGCGGTAATAAGCCTTGGAGTAGGGAAGAAGAAAGAAGGCGAGCAAAGGCAAAGCCACCGTCCGATCACAATTACTAGTAGAATCATTAATCATACTATCATCTTCGGATTACGGTAGAAAAACTTTCTTTTCATGAAAGAAAGAAAATGCCAATGGGCTGACCGGCGGGTGACCTCTTCTCATGATTTTTGCCTACTCGCAAAGTTTTCAGGATGATAGATTTGAATATTTCAATTTTATGATAGAAAACTTGCCATACAGGTTGGGGTCATAATGTGTAGTAGATTATACAAGAACGTTTTGGCTTAAATGTCTTTGCTGATCAATTTTACATGCACCTTATACTGTCATCAATTGGATTTCGATGTTTGCAACCAATCTGACTAACTGGACGTCGGAACAAGAATACAGCTTGCCTTAAGGCCTGGTTTAGTTCCCCAAATTTTTTTCCCAAAAACATTACACCGAATCTTTGGACACATGTATGGAGTATTAAATATAGATT
The DNA here is from genome assembly GCF_000147395.1 of Oryza glaberrima. Taxonomy (NCBI): domain Eukaryota; kingdom Viridiplantae; phylum Streptophyta; class Magnoliopsida; order Poales; family Poaceae; genus Oryza; species Oryza glaberrima. The sequence goes on from NC_068328.1 coordinate 2,707,823, forward strand.
AAAAAACTAATTGCATAGTTAGGGGGAAAATCGCGAGACGAATCTTTTGAGTCTAATTAGTCCATGATTAGCCACAAGTGTTACAGTAACCCACATGTGCTAATGACGGATTAATTAGGCTCAAAAAATTCGTCTCGCGGTTTCCACATGTGCTAATGACGGATTAATTAGGCTCAAAAGATTTGTCTCGCGGTTTCCAGACGAGTTATGAAATTAGTTTTTTTATTCATGTCCGAAAATCCCTTCCGATATCCGGTCAAACATCCGATGTGACGTCCAAAAATTTTGTTTTAGCGAACTAAACAGGCCCTAAAGCCTCATGCAATATGCACCCGATTCAATCATCATTTAGATAATACAGTTTCGTCAAACAGTGGTTGATGGCTGTGGTCCCGACAAGAACAAAGATGAATGTATAAGCCAATCCAGCTAGAATGATACTGTTACTAGACAGTTTGCAGAAAGATCTTGCTTCAGAAACTCAATCTGGGAAGAAATTACATGTTCCTAGAAACAATGTAGATTCCAGTAATTGTAAAAAACTGTTCAACACATCCCAGGAGCGTTGTTTCAGCTCCTACTTCTGTTGTACATAGTTGCAGGTCTTAATCAAAATCTGTGTTGTGGTCAGATGATGTGTAACATTTTAGTAGCATATGTGCCGCAGTCACATACATTTTCGTTCATCTTTAAACAACATGAATACATGACCCAGATAAGACATTCATATACCATTGGAGCTTTTACTCCACTTCTTCCATTTTTCTTTTATGTTTCCTTGCCAGGATGGAAGCATCAGGGATTCAGGACACAAATGAAAATAGCTTAGATAATAATGAATAAGACATGGGAGGCAAATTGCACTGAAGCCATGTGTTACTGAACTCTGATGAATCAACTTGGACACCCTATGAGAAATAGAGTGCATGATCAGTGTGGTTCAATCAAGAATTTGATACCGAAATGTTTCAGATCAAGTTCATGACATAATCAAGCTAAAATATCACTGTAATTCATAGCAATGAAGAACCGATCCAATGCACTGAATAACTATCAAGAAATACATCACCACAAGGAGCAGATAAGTGGAACCAAAATCCACTACCTTTATTATCACTAATCACTCACTCGAGATTGGACAGCCAAGAATCGACGTTTCCATCCATGGCCGATCTACTCCGCCGCCTTGCTGCCTCCCCCCTCCTCCTGGTTCCCCTTGTACTTGTCGAGTGCAGCGCCGGTGAGGCGGCAGATGCGCCACTGCGGGAGCACCTCGGCGCCCATCCCCTCGTAGAAGTCGATGGCGTTCTTGTTCCAGTCTAGCACGCACCACTCCACGCGCCCCATCCCGAGCTCGGCGGCCTTGCCGGCCACCGCGGACAGCATCATCCGGCCGAGCCCGCGGCGGCGCCACGGCGCGCGCACGAAGATGTCCTCCACGTACAGCCCGGGCTTGGAGAGGAAGGTGGAGTAGTTGGGGAAGCAGATCACGAAGCCCGCGGTGACGCGCCCGCCGCCGCGAGGGGAGGCGAAGGCGGCGGCCTCCGGGTCGGCGAGCGGGGACGCGGAGAGGTCGAGGCGGTGGGAGGCGATGGTGGAGGGGCCGGAGGCGGGGAGCGGGGACGGGGAGAGGTCGAGGATGAGGGCGGTGAAGGAGGTGAAGGGAGGGCGCGGCGGCGAGGGGAAGAGCGTGGAGGTGAGGAGCTCGTGGGTGGCGGCGAAGAGGTCGGTGAGGAGCTCGAACTCCGCCATCTGGTGGATGAGGGCGTGGATGTGGGGCACGTCGCTGGCGTCCGCCAGGCGGAGCTCCGCCCACACCTCGCCGGAGAATGTGGTGGCGTTCGCCGGCGTCGCCATCTTCGCTTGCGGGCTTGCGGCGGAGACGATAGGGAGATGTGGCGACTGGCAAATGGAGAGATTTTCCCCCCTTGTGTGACTTTTTATCTGGAGTAAATTTTGGAAAACACTATAGATTTTAAAGCACATTTCCTCAGTTCCATATTATACATCGATTGAATTTTTTAATAATTTTTCTATAATTTAAGTTTGTATCAAAATACAATACTAACAATTATAATACAAAACAAATATTGTATCAAAATATAGTCAACGTTAAATTTAATGAATGAAACATTTAATGAATGAAACTAACTTACTGTCGTAGTATTACTATTTTTCTCTATAAATTTAGTTAAACATATATAACTTTGACTAAGGAAAAAAAATCTAACGATAATATATAAAACGAAGGAGTACTTTGTAATATAAAATCTCATATATTATGATTTATTTTAGAAAATACCAGATACTAAGAGAAAATGTTTTTGAAGAATCCCCATATTTATATCACATGCTCATAATTTCATTAATAGTTATAATATTTTAAGTATATATTTACATTATTAAGCTCAAAATACACATCCCTCCGGCATAATTCATCTTTTCCTTTACTATTATACAATTGAAAAAACACAATACAAATATATAACCGGTTGCTTATATATATAAAAACTAATGATACTACCAATAATCGAAAAAAATAATATGTACTCTGCAATATCTCGTATTATTATTATCTTATAATTATTATACATAAATATATTAAAAACAATAATATAAGCTTAAGATATTTTACCTTAAAATCTGAGATTCACTGAAACAAATTATAATAATTTAGGTTTTATGTTAGACATGCCCCGAAATTTTTATGAAATTTACTCTTTTATATCTATTTTTCTATTTTCCTTTTCCTTTTTTTTTTGTCTAGTGTGTTGGCTTTTAAACCCCCCTTGACCGAAGTCGCACGCGCCGCCATAAACCCTAACCGCAGCGACGCACTCCACCTCCTCCTCCACCACGCCGCCGGCGGCCGGGCGCCATGGTGAAGGCCTACCTCCGGTACGAGCCGGCGATCTCCTTCGGCGTGGTCGCCTCCCCGGAGTCCAACGTCGCGTACGACCCCTCCGGCCGCCTCCTCCTCGCCGCCGCCCTCGACCGCTTCGCCGCCTGGGACCTCAAGCGCGGCCTCCCCTCCCTCTCCTTCGCCACCGCCTCCCCGTCCCCCTCCCTCGCCGTCTTCTGCCTCGCCACCTTCCCCTCCGCCGCCTCCGCCTCCGCCTCCTCGGTATCACACGCTGAACCTTCTTCCCCTTCCCCTTTTGCATTTTGAGCTGGTTTCATCTCGTGCGCTGTGTTGGTTTGCTTCAGATTGCGAGTGGGCACGCCGATGGGAGCATCAGGCTATGGGACACGGAGACCGGCTCCTGTGAGGCGACCCTCCATGGCCACCGCTCTGCGGCTTCCGCCCTCGTATTCGGCCCCTCTGGCGCCATCATCGCCTCTGGCAGTAAGGACTGTGACATTATCCTTTGGGATGTAGTTGCACAGGCCGGCCTTTATCGACTCCGTGGCCACCGTGATCAGGTATACTACATTGTGCTTCTCTTCTCTGTCTCTATTGGATAGCAAAGTTCAGTCATACTAATCTGGCGATTACTTGCTGTAGGTCACGGGTTTGGTGTTTCTGGATTCAGGGAAGAAACTAGTGAGCTGCTCCAAGGATAAGTTAATCCGGGTTTGGGACCTTGACACGCAGCACTGCCTTCAGATTGTTGGTGGCCACCGCAGTGAAATATGGTCGATTGATGTGGATCCCAGCGAGAGGTTTTTGGTGTCTGGGTCGGCCGATCAAGAGCTGCGGGTGTTTACGGTCCGGAAATCTGCTGAGGAGGGTGAGGATTGGAGCAAGTGGGATATGCTGAAGCTATTTGGTGAGATTCCAAGGCAAAGCAAGGAAAGGGTAGCGACTGTTAAGTTCAATAAGAACGGTAATCTTGTGGCATGCCAGGTGGCTGGGAAGACAGTGGATATTTATAGGGTTCTTGATGAAACAGAGGCAGCACGGAAGGCCAAGAGGAGGATGCACAGAAAGAAGGAGAAGGCTTTGGCCAAATCCATGGCTGCTGAAGGGAATGGTACTGTTATAGATCCTTTGTCGGCTCAAGACTTGCAGAATCCCACTCCTGTTGTCACCGATATATTTAAGCTTCTCCATGTTTTGCGGGTTAACAAGAAAATTTGCTCTGTCGCATTTTCTCCAAACAATCCACCAAAAGGTTGCCTTGCCACCTTGTCTCTATCTCTGAATAATAACATGCTTGAGACATACTCAGTGGATAATGAGAATGTGTCGAAGATGTATTCCATTGAGATGCATGGACACCGTTCTGATATTAGGAGTCTTGCACTTAACTCAGAGGACAACCTCCTGATGTCAACAAGTCACAATGCTGTTAAGATATGGAATCCTAGTACTGGCGACTGTCTCCGGACAATTGATTCTGATTATGGATTGTGCAGTGCATTTGTTCCTGGAAATCGGTATGCCCTTGTAGGCACAAAGAGTGGTACTTTGGAGATTATAGATATTAATAATGGAAGCTCTATTGAGGTTATAGAAGCTCATGCTAGTTCCATACGATCAATTGTACTCATTCCAAACGAGGATGGAACTGCTGGTGCACGGGGTTTTGTCACTGGAAGTGCTGATCATGATGTCAAGTTCTGGGAATACCAATTGATGCAGAAATCTGATAATGTGAGTCTTCTGTCTAATCCCTTGGCATCGTCTGTTCTCCTATGACTCTACAGAAGTGTCTGTTTTTCTTAACCAAGTCTCCATTATTTATATGCCAAGAAGAACAACAATTTATTGTGATGCATCTCTTAATGACATTCTTTTGGTTTATTTTGCGCCTGCAAGTTTACTAACCAGTTCTCCACAAGAAGAGGCATGTTTTGCCAAATTTCTAAATGAGGTTACACAGAAATATAAAAATTCAATGTCAAAGAATTTCTTGTGTTGCACTGTTTTTGATGTAATGAATGCGCAAGATCATCGATCTATCTGTTCTAGTTGAACTTTCAATGTTAATCTGATAAGCATCATAAATATCGTCTGCATAGGCTTTTAGAATAACTTTAGTGTTTTCTCATCTTGTTCCAGGACTCTAAGCAGCTGAGCGTAACAAATGTCAAAACTTTGAAAATGAATGACGATGTCCTTGCAGTAACCATCAGTCCAACTGGGAATCATATTGCTGTTGCTCTCTTGGATGGCGCAGTCAAGGTTTGTATGGTTTTGAACTTCTCTAGAAAATGAACTACATTCTTTTTAGTGGGGACCTTTATGTGAACACAAATTTGGGGCTTATTTTTATGATTATGTATTGTGTATATAGATAGAGAGCATGATTCTTTACTTCCTTGTCCATAAAATTTTTAGTTTTCTAATTTAGAACAGGACAAGCATAAGCAAATATCTATTTTCCGCCAGTCAGTTTATATGGGCAAAGCTATTATTGTTAATATTTTCTTGGCATCCTGCAAACTTGGTAACACAGTAAGCACTTGTACTGAACTTTTTTTATATCTTGAGGTGCCAGTTGGCATCCTGCAAACATGGAAATAAAAATGCAATCTAGAATTAAGTTTTTGATTTCATCAATTTCCTCAACATCTTGTGCTGTGTGTTTGCAGGTCTTCACTATGGACTCACTGAAGTTTGCCCTTACCCTTTATGGCCACAAACTTCCAGTTCTCTGCATGGATATATCATCCGATGGAGTTCTAATAGTTACTGGTTCTGCAGACAAAAATTTGAAAATTTGGGGTATGGATTTTGGTGACTGCCATAAGTCTATATTTGCCCACACGGACAGGTTATTTCTTGCCCTTTTGTTTTCTTTGTGATTTGACTGTTGGCACAATCCTTACACCTTTTTCTCACGTGTTCAATTTGCAGTGTGATGGATGTTAAGTTTGTTTCTAAAACACATTATATGTTCAGTGTTGGGAAAGACCGCACTGTAAAGTACTGGGATGCTGATAAATTCGAGTTGTTGTTAACACTGGAAGGACACCATGCTGAAGTTTGGTGTCTTGCCATCAGCAGTCGTGGTGATTTTATTGTAACAGGTTCTCATGACCGCTCTATTCGGCGTTGGGATCGTACTGAAGAACAACTCTTCATTGAGGTATGCAGTGATTGTATTGTTTTAATGGAATCCTGTTATTGAATGTTTGCTCTGAATAGCAGTAGTTTTTGCTATCTTTGCTTAGATTTTTCTTAGCTCTGAAACCCACAAAAATAAATGCAGGAAGAGCAAGAGAAAAGGTTGGAGGAAACTTTCGAGGCTGATTTAGATAGTGCTATGGACCACAGGTATGGGCAAAAAGATGGTGCTCCTGATGAGGGTTCTGTAGGTGTTCCTGGTAGGAAAACCAAAGAGACAGTAACTGCTGCTGATGCAATTATTGATGCACTTGACACTGCCGAGGAAGAAGTAAAACGCCTTGATCAGCACCAGGTATTAAAAAGTGAAACTAAAAACATAATGTGCAACCCTTGTTGCTATTCTGTTACTGCTGTTAAATGATGACTCACCAAGTGGAATATTTACTTCAGCTATACATTTATTATAATTTCAGGAAGGACAAAATAATGGGAATGGAACTACATTTCAACCCAATGTTATAATGCAAGGGCAGTCACCATCGGATTATGTTTTGAATGTAGTTTCAAATGTTCGTCCAAATGACTTGGAACAGGCTCTCCTTGTAAGTTTTTCCCTTATCTTCCCTAATGGATGACATCATTCCTTTAGTTTTGTCCTGTATTTCTCACAGAACGGCTTTCAAGGAGAAGCCACCATCAATTATTTGTTGTTATAGTAAATTGCTAGCCAATATTTGTAGTGTGGTGATCCATTTTATGCATTGAGTATCATCTAATGTCCACGTATTCCACCGATGCCCCACTGACATGTGGGCCCAGGGCCATCTGGCAACCTTGCTGTGAGTGGTATATTGTAGATTTTTTTTAGGGAAGATATGGATGAAACTCACTGATATAGGGCTTGTTTGGTTTAGTGCCATACCAAAACATTGGTAGTGCCAAAATCTAGGCATATGGCACTACCAATAATTTGGTAGGGTGGAGTTCTAAGTAATGTGTTTGGATTGATACCAATTAGAAGCCAAATTTTATGTTATGGTGAAGAAAGTTCTAGAATTATACCAAATTAAGCATGTGCATTACCATCCATTTGGCTTCAAACCAAACCATCATATTTACTATTCAAACTACCAAAAAAATTGGCATGGCACATTTTGGCATCAATCCAAAGTGGCCCATGATTGCCCCTATTGCAAAGGAAACAAAATTTAACTGATAGGATGAATTCCAACTTCAACAAGACTGCACACGTAAGAAAGGCTTTCTGGAACCATAAAGTGTCATGCCCTACTGGGGTAGTATAGAACACAATTCTTTGATTTTGTTCAATCTGGCCTTGTTGTTTTAGTACATAACCATATTGTCAAGCATATTGATTGTGTTCGTTAGCATATTTAAAAAACCACTAAACAGATTCATCCTTGTATATTAATCATTCATCATTTGATTATATATTTATGTTTTCCCTGCAACAGTCATTGCCATTCTCAGATGCACTTAAGATCATGTCTTACTTAAAGGAGTGGTCTATGGTTCCTTTGAAGGTAAAATGCTAGTACTTCATTGCTCTCTATACTAGTTATGTCATAAATGTAATTTACCTGTCAACTTTCTCAGTTTCCAATCCTATGACTGCAATAGACATTCCATTCTAGTTCATTTTACTGCGAGTTTTCGAGTGTTGTTTGTCAGAAACCACTTTCTTTGTTCTCAGCTAGAATCGCACCATCCTATCACAAGCCATTTCATAACTAGCAGTCTAGCTGTCTCTCTTCAAGTTCAAAATTGTGAGTTTTTTATGTGCATGAATACCCAGGACGTAAAAAAATGTGTAGTCCATAATGGCTAGGTTTACGCTGATTCATGGAAGTTGTTTAAGCTACTGTTTACATTAAAAAATTACAGAGATATTGGGTCATCACTGGTGGCTTCATGGATTTTGTTGATTAATTCAGTTCCACACGTTTGTGTCACTCTATTTTATATTGACCTAATTGTTCCATACCCTCATCTGCACAAATCCTGATGTCTGTTGTACGCTGCAGGTTGAGCTTGTTTGTAGGGTTTGCCTAGTGCTGCTTCAAACACACCACAGCCAATTAACTACGACACCATCTGCAAGATCGATACTTACAGAACTGAAAGGCATTCTTTACAGTAGAGTAAAGGTAACTTTTGGTTACTTTTGTTATCTCCCGTTATACCTTTCGCAGCAACCTGGTAATGTATTTATGTGATGTTCATCCTTTAGGAATGCAAGGATGCTATAGGTTTCAACCTTGCTGCAATGGATCATATAAAAGTAAGATTCCGCCTTTTCCATCAAAAACTCTTGCTACTAGTTCTTAACTTTGATGTGAAATCCCTCTTCTGTTAGGAATTGTTGGCCATGAGATCAGATGCTCCCTTCCGAGATGCAAGAGCGAAGCTGATGGAGATCAGGCAGGAACAATCAAGACGATCGGATAGGTCAGATGGGGCTGAAAAAAGGAAAAAGAAAAAGCGAAGAACATCCGGTGAGAGCTGAGCTTTGTGGGCGAGGCAAAGTAGTTTTTTTTTTTTTTTGTCGTAGCATACAAACGATATATCGGCGTGCTCATATTGTGTCTACATGAGCACGACAGAATTTTGGCATATCGAGTGTAAAATCAAAACGCGCGTTGCGCCAAATCTTTTAGATGTAAAAGCAGAATGTGCATTTGCTCAATCCTACGAACTCCCTCCGGGTTGATAATATTTGTCGTTTTGGACAAGAACATGGTCTCCAAAAAATAACTTTGACCATTATTTTCTATTATAATATACATAAAAGTGTTAACAAATATATGATTTTATTAAAATACTTTTTAAGACTAATCTATACATGTAATCACCATATTTGAAAGATAATGATTTTAAAAATGATTCATAATCAAAGATTCTAAAGTTTGACCTCACCCTTATCTAAAATGACAAGTATTATCAGTCCGGAGGGAGTATTAATTAGATGGCATCACCGTGTTATGCATGCTTTTCTGGTTCCGACAGTATTGATGGATGAAGTGGGAGTAAATGATGTTTCTTTACGTAGGAGGTAAAGAGGAGAGAATGCGAGAGAAGATTTGAGAATTTTTAGAATTCCAATGAATCTGTGATATTATTTAAGTACTTTTAGGGACAAATCTACGCATTACAAATAGTTTTGATCGGACTATTTGTATCCGTTTCATATATTTGTTGAATATTTTCAAACAGTACAAAATGGTAATGTTATAGATGTGGTATGTTCAAAATATTTTCAATTTGGTCTCAACAATTCAAAAGCAATTAGTTGTCAACGCCGAAATTATCAATTATCAAGAAACGGAGTAATCTCTTATGTCAACTTATGTCTGCCCTCTGACCTTTGTTTTTTTTTTTGTCGGTTGGTGTCTCGCCGACCAAATGAAGCCTCGGATTAACACTATAAAAACAAACTTCAACAAGTTCCAGCCTTGCAGGAGCATCTATAAACCTCACAAACATACAACGCAAATCTATCCATGCTCCAATCGATGAATACAACCCGCAACCATGCTCATCCACGACACATCCATACAGAAACATGCAATTCGGTTCAGTACCTCTCAAAATATTAACTTAAAAATAGTACACCGTTTCCCCGTATGTTACATATGATAAAGTTTACCAAAGCGAAATAGACATACTGAACGAAAGCACAGCGATCTAACTATATAAATCATCATCGTCAGCTGCGGCGGCAGCGGATGCGAAGGGGTCAGCGGCGGCGCCGGCGCCAGACGCTGGCTGGTCAGCGAACCTAAACTCGGTGCCGAACCCACGAGACTGCTGCAGAGTCTGGGCGAAGGCCTGGTACTTGCGGATGTCGGCGTCACTCACACTCCGGCGAGCGTACTTCATCGACTCCTCGAAGTGAGCCGCCTTGATCTCAGCAATGTCATCAACCTCGTCCTCCTCCATGGCTTCAGGGTTGTCCTTCCTCCGCTTCTCCATCTCAATGTCCTGAAATCAAAATCAAGTCTCGGTTAGCACGCCAAGCATAAGCCAGAAGTATGTTTGGAATTATCTAAATAATATTGAAGATATTTATGTTACCTTCTCAATGTTCTCTCTGATGGCGTATTTGCATGCACGCTGGCAGATTTCTGTAATATCAGCACCACTGAAACCTTGGGTGTATTTGGCAAGAGCATTCAGGTCTACATCCTTGGCCACAGGTGACTTCCGGAGGCAAGCTTTGAAGATCTGCAGCCTAGATTGATCATCAGGCAGAGGAATGTAGATAAGCTGATCAAGACGCCCTGGCCTTAGCAAGGCAGGGTCAATGATATCTGGCCTGTTAGTAGCACCAATAATGAACACGGTTTTCTTCGCGTTCATGCCGTCCATCTCAGTCAATAACTGGTTCAGCACTCTATCAGCAGCACCTCCGGCATCACCAACACTGCTTCCTCTCTGAAATATGGTTGAAAGTAATCAGCCATAAAGATTATCATGAAAAAATCATGGAAATCGTTTGTTTTGTGTGCGCAGTTGCACACGTTCAGAAGAGATAACTAACCTGGGTAGCAATTGAGTCAAGCTCATCAAAGAAGAGGACACAAGGAGCTGACTGCCTAGCCTTGTCAAAAATCTCACGCACATTGGCCTCACTCTCACCAAACCACATGGTAAGCAGCTCAGGTCCCTTGACACTAATGAAGTTAGCCTGGCACTCGTTAGCAATTGCCTTGGCCAACAAAGTCTTACCACAGCCAGGAGGGCCATAGAACAGAACACCTTTGGATGGAGACATGCCAAACTTCTCAAATTTCTCAGGATGCTCCACTGGATATTGGACAGTCTGCAAGGTTTTAAAGTATGTTAACAAGCTATAACCACAAATAATAAGTGAGGAAAGAAAAGAGCAATAAGTACCTCCTGCAGCTCCCGTTTGACATTCTCCAGTCCACCAATATCCTCCCAAGAGACATTTGGAACTTCAACAACCTGAATTTAAAAGGAAAGCTAGATGTAAGCCTCGGAAACAAATGGGAATAGATCCTGGTAATGTGCAAATAGATCATACTAAAAATACTCACAGTTTCACGGAGAGCAGACGGGTTGCTTGTCCCTAGTGCAGTCTTGAAGTGATCATTTGTAACAGCCATCGAGTTAAGTATCTCAGCATCTATGGTCTCATCCTCAAGATCTATAATATCCATCTTCTCACGGATGCATTGGAGAGCAGCCTCAGTGCAAAGAGCAGCAAGATCAGCACCCACATACCCATGAGTGTCTTTGGCAATGTGTTCCAGGTCAACCTGCGACAACAATGTAATAACTATTAAAAAAAATGCAACCAATAAAGAATATTTTGCATCTAGACTGTAGTGGTGATAACTCACATCTTCAGCCAGCTTCATGTTTTTGGTGTGAATCCGAAGAACTTCAAGCCGCCCAACTTCATCAGGAACACCAATGTCAATCTCCCGATCGAACCTACCAAACCTTCTGAGAGCAGGATCAATACTGTTTGGCCGGTTTGTAGCACCCATGACAATGACATGGGAACGAGCTTTGAGCCCATCCATAAGAGTCAACAGCTGTGAAACGATGCGCCTCTCAACTTCTCCATGGGTCTTCTCTCTCTTTGGTGCTATGGAGTCTATCTCATCGATGAAAATGATTGATGGTGCATTCTTCTCAGCTTCTTCAAATGCCTTCCTGAGATTACTCTCACTTTCTCCTGCTAGCTTTGACATAATCTCCGGGCCATTAATCAGAAAGAAGAAAGCACCTGTTTCATTAGCAACAGCTCTAGCAATGAGGGTCTTGCCAGAGCCAGGGGGTCCATAAAGCAGTATGCCCTTTGGAGGCTTCACACCAATAGACTTGAAAAGTTGGGGATGGCGCAATGGGAGCTCAACAAGTTCTCTGATTTGGGCCATCTGCTTCCTAACTCCACCAACATCATCGTAACCAACTTCATCAAGTCTTTCCTCATCCTCCCTCTTAATAGGCTCACCATCACAGAATATCTCCGTATCAGGTGCAACAATGCAGTACTCTGCAGGGTCAGTCTCTATAACTTTGAATTCAACACTTCTCATCCCACCCCTAACAAGGAAAAGGTCTCCTTTCCTCAAAGGACGGTATGCTTCAAGGAAGTACGCTGAAAAGTTACAAATAAAAACAGTATCAGCAGGATGTAAGAAGGCGACATTAGAGGTTGCAAGAACACGTTTAAACATATCAAGGTTGAATATTTGCCATAATATTAGCAACAATCTAGTTAATGTTATAATGTACATCATAATAAAGGTACTACAGTTCATGGAAATTAGGAGTATTAGCATATGGTCAACTCAGTATTGAATATCAGTACCCACAAAATCTTTCCTCGACATAATTAAGTATCAAACAAGCAAGTTCGAATGAAATGGCTAATACTGTTTCAGAACATGGCAGCAAAGCTCTAAATTTCTCCATCTAGAAGCTTCCATAAGAGAAAATCAAAATACTTCAGTGATAAAGAAATCTTACGTTTCAGGAAGGCATCAAACAAGTTTCCTGTGATGCCCTCAACAGTATCATCAATTGGAAGTATGTGCACACGCTTGCCGTATTTGACATCTGGGCATTGATGAACAGACACAACATCACCAAGTCGCACTCTCAGGTTCTTCCTGACAACCTTGTTCATTCTGATCTTCGGCTCCTCGCAGGTGTCATCAGCAAGAACAATGCAGATGGTGTCTTTTCTCTTCTTACCCTGTGATGCAGTGAGCCAAAATGTCAGCAGCAAATAATAAAATATGTATTGATGACACAAGAATTATCATACAATGAAAAACAGAATCCCAAGTTCCCAACCCCATGGCATTATAAGACTAAATAAGTACTGTTGTGAAGCTACCTAGTGAATAGCCATCACAGTTTAGAAGTTAACTGCAATAATCTTGACATAATTACAGATTGTAAGCTGTACCCAATCAAATTAGAGGATCACTTATCACAGCATAATTACTGTAACAGCCTACTAAGGAAGCTAAAGAGTCATGAGTCATATACTCTAACCATATGTAATCTGAATAAATAATCTACACCAAGGCTAACATCAGGAGCAAAAACTAGAAAGTAGCAAACATTCAACCTCACTAACAATTTATCCACTACGAAACAGTACACACACAAACCTAAGCTTAGAGGACAAGAAAGCTAAGTTATTTTTCATACATATTCACAATTCAGACTATCAGTTCCTACTTTCCAGGACAAGCACCACAGATTAGGCCTTCAAACCCTAGCAATTGAAGCTTAACAGAAAAAATACAGAGGCAAGGATCCCCAAACCTTGAGCAGCACAGTGTCGCCGCGGAAAAGCTGGAGCTTCTCCATGGTGTCGGGGTGCATCCCGATGACGGAGTTATCATCGTTGGTGGCCTCGTCGACCACCAGCCGGTTCGGCGACTTCTTCCTCTCGAGGATCGCCGTCGAGAAATCCTTCTTCCCCTTGCTGCTCACAACACCACCACCACCCCCCACGAACATTAAAGTCACCCAAAAAAATCACAAAAAAATCGCAAAAATTCGATAATCTACCAGATCGAAAAGGCTAGATCAGGAAGGGGGGAAACTTACGGATCGGAGGAGGAGGAGGGCTCTCCCTGGCTCGCCATGGGAGTCGCCGGATTCGCGGATTCGGGGGGGCCTCGAGCGCAGAGGCGCTAGGTTTTGGGTTGTTGGGTGTCTCTTCTCTTCTCTTGGCGGAGATATTCCGGGGGGAGAAGTGATTGTGGGGGAAGACGAGGGGATTAGTCTACCTTAAATAGCTTCTTTCTTGCCGAAGGGGTTTGGGATTCGACCTCCTACCGTCCTACGGGTTGGGCTCGGTTCGGGAGTCCCCGGAGGTCCATGATATGTGGGTCCCACGAGGCCCGTGGCCCACGCGACATAGAGTTCGGATGAGGTGGGTCCCGGAAGATGGAGGGGGCCCCGTGCCGAGTGCCGACTAGGAGAGGGTGAGAGAGTGTGGGCCCGACATGTCAGTGTATCAGGTAGTTGTTGTTCACTTGTTCCTGCTCGTGCAGGAATAGGAGCATGTGTTCGGCTCGGAAGAGAAGTTTCGCATCTTTTGCTGCCTTCGATTGTAAGGAAAGTGTCCCGTGTTCGTATGCGATCGTGGCATTAATGCATTATACTGCACAAATTGTAGAGCATAAAAGGCAAAAGTTTCTGTCCGTTTGAGGTTAGTCATCTGCAATTGTACACGGAGTACTTGTTTAGATGAAACTTTGGTGTGGTGGGTGTACACAGGCACAGCAACTAAGCAACTTTTTTTAGTACCGATATTAGATTGTTTTAGTAAACTAAGATGTTACACGACGGCACTATTAACATATACAATACGATACGATTGAGCACAATGGGATAAACTGTACAGTATCCTTTGTTTTCCAAACAATCGACCATACAGCAGTTTTTGCCCTGACAGACATGTTACATGCACATTACCAGCTTGTATGTGTTCCACTTCAATAAACACCGAAGCTAATTATCAAGACGCCGTTGGCCTGGGCAACCTCTTCGCAATTTCCTGTACAAGGAACATGATCAAGTTATGAGGACGATGTTCACAAAGTTTCTTTTTCCCAGCTATGTAGTGCAGCAAAAGAGTTAAACATAAGAGAATAAAAACATCAATAGGAAAAGAACATGAATGTGACAGTGCATGTGGACAATGTCCAGGAACCTGACTGATGAAAATGCAACGAAGTGTTTATCCGTAGGGCGTAGGCTGTGTAGAGTTGAACTTTGTTGTTAAAATGCCCACATTAGGCTGTCCCTATCTGTGGTGATCCTTAGGCGAGATCAGAGAAAATCACTGATTCTTGTGCTGAGATTGTTTATCCACACATATATGTGCTAGTGACTTAATGAGAGTTTAATATGAGGTTAGAACTGTTCTTCCATACCCCCAAACCTCTTCTAACTAACTCAGGAATCTTTCTGCTTTTAATTAATAATGCAAAAACGGTGACCTGTTATTGGAAAAATATCATACCATAACGAGTTAGTATGGTTATGACCATTGATGGCCTAACGCAGTAGCTGTCCATTCAATGCTTACACGGAAGGGGGTGGGTGGGGGCTCAATGAAACAGTTAAGGATTTCCATGAATGTGAAGCTTTGGTGTTTTTGTTCAGCTTGATTAATTTGAAATAAAATAGCATGTTCTCTTGTTAGCTATCCTGCTTCTTTGACATCATGAAACCAAATAGCTTCATATGCTAGGGGGCATACCTCAAATACTTGGTTTATATTATCAGCTGTCTTTGCTGATGTCTCGATGAAAACCATATTATTCTTCTCTGCATACTCTTGTGCTTCCTTCAGAATGTGCACCATATCGTCAAAACAATTTTGCAGCATATTGTGATACTATGTTTACTACAACTTCACACGAGATCTGACCTGAGAAGATACATGTCGATTTTCATGTAGATCAGCTTTATTACCAACCAAAACCATGATAATATCAGGACTACCATGTTTTTGAAGTTCCTGCAATATAAGAAAAAACAATCTGAAAGTGCTTCATACCTGAAAAAATAAGTGGAAACATAACATACTTCACAATAGTCGACATGGTACAATCTCACTGAATCAATTGATATTGATGAAATCAATCTTGAAGGTGCATTTTAAGATAAAATGCAAGTGTTCATATTATATACACTTCTCACGCTAGTCAGGGTAATCTTTGAGCATAAGCTTCAACACATTTATAATATTTTAGCAGCAATCTTACAGTATGATATAAAATCTTACTAGAACAGTTTCGGGCAAAAAATACAAATCTCATAGTAAAAGATAGAAAAACTAATCAATCAACCAGACATCAGAAAAGTAGATAATTTGGCGATAGCATACCTTCACCCAATATTGTGCTTTGCTAAATGATTCTGGACTAGTTATGTCGTAGACAACAACTGCACCAGCAGCTCCTCTGTAGTAAAGAGGTGCCAAGGCAGCATACCTAAAATTGGCTGGTACCAATGAGTTCTTGATTGAGAAAAACCATATGCATGTGTAGCACTTAAGATGGATCAATTGTAAAAATCAGTAACACATACTACTAGAACTTTCTAACAAAACCAATGCTTCTAATGCACCAACAGCATGCCATTCACCCAAGATTGGAAGAAGCTATAACCATAGTGCTGTATGTGTACCTCTCTTGTCCTGCGGTATCCCATATTTCAAATTTCACTATTGTTGAGTCCTCCAAAGCCAATGTTTGTGATAAAAATGATGCACCGACAGTTACCTGAAATTATTTGAGGACATAAGTTTAAAACAATTGAACTTCTGAAAGTAGAATCATGCATCTAAGGTGAAGAATAACATTATCAACTGAAACTAAGAGACTCAAGACAGTAATCACCTTGGAAGTGGGATCAAACTGACCACGAACAAAGCGAAGAACGATGCAACTTTTCCCTACACCAGAGTCACCAAGCAATACCAACTACAACATCAAAAGGATGGACACGTTAAAGAAAGCTGCTAGTAACATGATATAGAGGCATTATTGTAGTAATAAAGGGCAAAATGTGCAGTAAACCTTAGCACGCAAGTCCTTTGAATCAGAAGCGGAGTTATCGTTGCTAATATTGTTCAACCCTCCAGTGCTTCGAGCTGGATGACAAAACAGTGCTATGTGTTAACAAATGGCGGAAAATGGCTAATTCTTCTACTCCAGTTACAAACTTTCCCCAGCCCCCACTCACATACATCCACACACAATCCTCCCATTCGTAGAGATCGTGCAGACACCCTGCTCTAACCTCCAATTAACCCACAAATTGACTTAAATTCACTAAATCACAGTTCAAAACCGTCAAGATTGCGCGAATTTTCGCCCCGATCAACGCTGTGACCGAAAACATTTATCCCCCAATCAGCTTTCAGCATCAACAAGCTGGTCCCTCCCTCCCATTTTCCCAAGCAGCAAGCCACGAATCGAACGCAAATCGAAAACCCCCACGGCAACACATGCTCACCTAACACTCGGTACCAACAATATCCGCAGCCGAAACATAGCCAACGAGGAAATCTAATCTTAAAAAGGGGATGGAAACGTGTGAGAGAGAGAACCTGGCACGGAGGAGGAGCAACCCATCGCCGGCGATGCTTGCCGGCGTCGAGGTGAGGCAGAGGGACACGGAGGCGGCGGTCGGTGGCCGGCGGGGAGGCGGGCAGATCGATTGCCGCGTCGCCTTCGTCTCTCTCTCTCTCTCTCTCTCTCTCTCCCTCCCCTACTCGAGTCTGTTGATCCGCGCGATTGTGTTGGTTTGGTCGGTGAAGGCGAAGCCGAAGATGGGGGAGGAGGTCGTTGCCGCTGGCTAGTGGGCCCCACTGGTGGGTCATGGTGTCAGTGTCACCCGGTGTAGATGCGATTATATCCACAGAATTTTGGTGGGCTGGGCTGAATTTTTCGTGGGGCCTTTAAGCCTTTTGCATTTGGGCTCAGGTAGGCCTATCACTTCTGTCAAATCCACTTCGGAATTTCCGGCCGGTTTTGGATTTTAGGACGAGTTTCACGAACTGTCAAGTCACGGAGCTTTGCTTAGAAGTTTGCAGGGTACAATGGTGTGTTTTCGTCCGAATTTCTTGGAATTCATCCGTTGAGATTTCAGCCACAAAAAATGTGAACTGAAAGTTATTTTGTTCGAGTATATGACAATATCTATGACACTTGCAAGACACAAGTTCTCTGCTCCTACTTTGGAACTTCAGTGACGGAGCTGCAGACAGCACAGTTGTTGTATATTAAGAGAGAAATGACGTGATACTATTTCGGAAATGGAATGGGCCGGTTTGATAACATGGGCCAAAAAATAAGGTCTGTTTAGATTATAACTAAATAAACCTTATCAAATTTTAGCAATACCTAAGATGGCAATATTGCCAAAATTTTGGTAGGATTTCATATGTATTTACCAAATTTGGCAACAAACTAGATGTATACATTTTTTTGGCAACTTTAACAAAAAAAAAAATAGTATGTTTGAAAATGGCATCAATCTGAACAGCCCCTGTATATCCTGTTTCATTTTTCCTAACTGAATTGTGAAGCCGCTGCGAGTTTTACACCTTTTGCAGCACTGTAAAGTGCAAGGTCTAGCTAGTTAATTTGCGAAACTTCAAGTAAACTATGGTGAAACTTCGATGCTTCCCTCGACACTTTTGCCTGAAATTTGGATGGACGCATTTCGTCTCCTCATGTCTGGATCAAAGCATGCGACATCGCGTGCAACAACACATGTGCGTAAAGCGTCTGTGGTGACCTACAATTCTACAAAGTTGGAGCGCAAAGAACACTCATCAGGCCGTAGTGTGCTCTGCTCGTGCAAGAATGTTTTTCTTCCACTTTCACTTTCTCCACCAAATCCTCTCCTGCATGTATGCAGCAAACCTGATACAAGTGATGATATGTCTGAGGAAATAGAGGAACGAAAGTGATGTGTCAAGGGGGTCCATGCAATGCGAGCCACTTTGTTCTTTAACTTTAGCTTAAAGGACTTCTTTTTTGTTTGGCTTTCAACCCTTTCATCATGGTAGAAGAAGGGACAATAAAAAAGAAAGGTCAAGCTAGGGATATATTTTATTTGTGGTATTTTATTCAATCCTGGATTTTGGTGGTTCTGAATCCAAAGCTAAGGTCAATCTTAGAAGATAGTAGTATTTTTAATTGGAATACAAGCATAGTGGAGATCTAGAAAAGAAAAATTATATATTGCTATGGTTGAGGTATCGCAGTAAACAGTTAACACTATTATGAAGTTTCTTCAGATCATAGGAAGGTAAACACTACGTCATGATCAGCTGACATTTTGTGTTAGTACGGGTGCCTCTGTTTTTTTCCCTTCTTATCTCTATCGCCCAAATTGTTGCTTGGAAAGTCTAGATCACGCCAAATAAAACTGTCTGAAACTCGTACGCTGGTTTGGAGCTTATTGTTAGTCAAGATCATTGTGTGGTACTAATTGAAACTTTGACCTCTTCGTTGTGATGTACGATGCTGAACTCAATGGTGTTAGTTAATGCGTCAAATCATCTTCTGTGATTTATCTAGCGAATTCAAGGAAGTACAGTTGAGACTTCAGGACCAAGGCCTCTAGCCACCGGTTTCTGACTGTGTGCAATTTGATTACAGATTTCAATAATTTCATACAAGTAGCCCCCATAAAAAAAGAAAGAACTGCATGACTTGACTCTTTGTAATCAGCAAAGTTAACAATAATAACAATTAACAAACGAAGCCAAACAACTGGCATAAGGTTGTGTTTAGTTCCACGCTAAAATTGAAAATTTAAAGAAATTGGAATAATGTGACAGAAAAGTTAGAAGTTTGTGTGTGTAGGAAAGTTCGATATGATGGAAAA